>NW_020954585.1:29734066-29735384 GCF_900497805.2 Vombatus ursinus
TCTTTCTTTCTTTCTTTCTTTCTTTCTTTCTTTCTTTCTTTCTTTCTCCCCCTCCTCCTCCTCCTCATTCTTCTTCTTCTTTGGAGCTGAAAAATCACAGAAAGAACATTGGCAAAGAGGACTGGGGTTTGCTGGGGAGAAAAGTACCTGTGAGGGCAAGCCAGGGCCATCTAGTGTAGGAGAGCGGAGCCCTCAACTATCCACCAAATTGTTCAGGGAGGAAAGGGAGAGGCTAGTAGAGTAGGTGAAATAGTCCCCCAACTGGCTGACACGGGTGGAGGCTGTGAAGTCCATGGCTTGGACCAGCACCCCCACATACACTATGTCTCTGGCAATGAATGATACAGTCAGCCTTGGAGTAGAGGTAGAGTTCAGACCACCATAATGACTGCTTCATGAGAGTGTTGTGGAAGATGGCAGTGACAGGGAACAGTATCCATACAAGGATAGCCACCAGGGATAAGGTGATGAGCAAGAAGACACAAAGGGCAGGCTACTTGTTCTCCAGGATAGTGGAGAAGGCTTGCACCACCCCCACTAAGTTGTGGCTGCCAGGAGCATGGTAAAAGATAGTGCCAACCACTCAGAGGTGGCTAAGCAAGCAATGTATGGATCAACTCTGTGGAACAGCATGACTACCCACCCCACTGTTGCTGAACACTTGGAAGAGAAGGGGCTTCTTCTTAATCTCATAGTCAAAGTTCCAACAGTTCTCACAATTTCTCTCCTGAGAATTTTTAGAAAATGCTTCAATGACTCCCTTTTCTTTTTTAAAGTATCCCTATCATTAGTTCCCCTAATCACAATCTCTCAATTTCTCCCTCCCCCAGAAAATTGAAGAACAAGAAGAAAACCCTTGTACAAATATCCAAGCAAAGCAAATTTTCACGTTTATCTCATTCTGTAGCGTGATTCTATCACCTCTCTGTCAGTAAGTACATGATGCAAGGGAGCACACATCATATGACAACATTGCCATGGCAATATTAAAACACCTAAGTGCCACAGCAAATAAACCTCTGGACTTGGAGTCAGGAAGACCTAAATTCAAATATAGCCTCGGATACTTACTAGTTGTGTGACCTTGGGAAAGTCACAACTTCTGTCTGCCTCAATTTTCTCTCCTGTAAAATGGGGCTAATGATAGCACCTCTCCATCTAGAGTCGTTATAAGAAGAAAATTAGATGATATTTGTAAAGTGCTCAGCATAGTGCTTGGCATGTAGTAGGCAATTAATAAAAGCTGGTTTCCTTCCTTCTTCCTTCCTTCCTTCCTTCCTTCCTTCCTTCCTTCCTTCCTTCCTTCCTTCCTTCCTTC
>NW_020954585.1:29735394-29762238 GCF_900497805.2 Vombatus ursinus
TTCCTTCCTTCCTTCCTTCCTTCCTTCCTTCCTTCCTTCCTTCCTTCTTTCCTTCCTTCCATGGACAGTCATTGCAGTCAATGCTAGGATAATTCTGCCTCCCCTTTTCAAACTGAATGATGTTCCCTGAGGGAATTTATGCTAGATGGACTTGAAAGATACACAGTTTATCCATTTTGTCCCTAATGCTTTTCTCTATGTACAGCTGGTAAGTAGCAGGAATTCTCAACAATCCAAGTAATCCCACTTCTCAGTTGCCTAAGATAGCTTCTTCAGTAGTTAGTTCTTCAATATGTCAACAAATTCATGATCTCAATGATGTGAATACTTCCTCTATCCACATGCCCTCTCATAGAAACTCTTTTCTATATCTTCTTGTAAGTCCTCTGTCCAATATGCTAAGGCTGGGGGCAATCCTCTTGGTCTCTTAAAATCATGTGATTACCAGTGCAGTGTGTAAATTGCCTAGCTATTGTCTCTCATTCTCCTATACAACAAATCCAACTCATTTTCTGGTCATGTGCCTCTTTGATATCTTTTATAATACTTGCATGAAATTCATTGGTAATAAGTTGTAACCTTTTTACACTCACCTTTTTATATTTTCCTCAGACCTTTAGGTGACCTACAATATTGATTCTTCTGAAATTGTGGTCCAGCCCTCTGTCTACAATGTCACCAGCTGCCTTTGGCCTTACTGGCTGTTCGTCATACATGACATTTAATCTCTAGCCTTCCTGCCTTTGCATTGGTTGTTGCTATCCTCCATGTCTTGTATGTTTTCCCTTCCAACTCCACCTTTCAGAATTCCTGACTTCCTTCAACCCCTAAGCCTGGAACTTGAACCTTCCGTCATATCTCTCTGCTATGTGGGAAAAATTACATTTCATTATCTAGTTTCCTAACCTCTCTTCTGACCTCCAGTATCATATTGCCAAGTGCCTATTGGACATCTCAAATTGAATGTCCCATAGAGATCTTAAACTCTACATGACCAAAATGGAACTTATTATCTTTCACCTGAAACTCTTATCTCTTCTAGACTTCCTAATTCCTGTCAAGGGGACCTCCATCCTCCCAGGTACCTAGATTCCCAATGTAGATGCCATCTTCAATTCCTCACTCTTTTTCACTCCTGCCAAGTCCTCTCAATTCTATCCTTGTGAGGGAACTGAGCCAAATTTATAAAAACAAGAGCTGTTCCCCAATTGATAAATGGCCAAAGGATATAAACATGCAGTTTTCTGAAGAAGAAATCAAAGCTATCAATGATCATATTTTTAAAATGCTTTAAATCACTAGTGATCAGAGAAATGCAAATTAAAACAATTCTAAGGTACCACCTCACACCTATTAGATTAGCTATCATGAAAGAAAAGGAAAATGACAAATGGTAGAGGGGATGTAGAAAAATAGGTACTCTAATTCATTGTTGGTGGAGTTGTGAACTGATCCAATCATTCTACAAAATAATTTGGAATTATGCCCCATGGGCTATAGAACTGCATACCCTTTGACCCAGCAATACCACTACCAGGTCTGCATCCCAAAGAGGTTAAAGAAAAAGGAAAAGAATCTGTATGTACACAAATATTTATAGCAACTCTTTTTGTAGTGGCAAAGAATTGGAAATTGAGGGGATGCCCACCAATTGGAGAACGGCCGAACAAGTTGTGATATATGATTATGATGGAATATATTGTGTTATAAGAAATGAGGGGGATGGTTTCAGAAAACCTGGAAAGACTTCTGTGAACTAATGCAAAGTAAAGTGAGACAGGAACCAGGAAAACATTAGTGATGATCAACTGTGAAAAAGTTAGTTATTTTGTTTAATACAATGATCTGAGACAATTCTGAAGGACTTATGATGAAAAATGATATCCATCTCCAAATGGAGAAGTGATGAACTCTGAATGTAGAGTGAACTATATTGCTTTTCCACTTTATTTTTTCTTTTGCTTTATTTTGCAACACAGCTAATATGGAACTATGCTTTGTATGACTTCACATGTATAATTGATATGTTTCTGACCTTCTCAATGGGTAGGGGAAGAGTTAGAGGCAGGGAATTTGGAACTCAAGATAAAAAAAAAGAATGTTAAAAATAAAGAAATAAATTATTTAAAAAAAATTCTACCTTTGTAACATCTCATCTACTCCCACTTCTATCCTCTGACCCTGCTACCACCCTGGTTCAGGCCCTCATCACCTCATGCCTGGTCTATTACAATAGTCTTCTGGTTGGTGTTTCCCTGCCTCAAGTAAATGTCTGTCTCCTCTCTCCAGTCCATCCAATACTGAAGTGTCAAATTATTCTTCCTAAAGTACAGATCTGACCATGTCACTTGCCAGGTACCATTCAATAAATTATTATTACCTCTAGGATCAAATATAAAACCCTCTGTTTGACTTTTAAATCCCTTCATAACCTAGTCCCTTCCTACTTTCCCAGTCTTTTTATATTTTACTCCCCTCCACATACTCTGCAATCCAGGACCTCCCTGAAATTCCTTGAACAAGACACTTCATCTCCAGATTCTATAAATTTTGACTGTCTGTCTTCCATCCCTGAAATGCACTCTTCCATCTCTCCCTCCTGGCTTCCCCAGCTTTCTTCAAATCCCAGCTTAAATTCCATCTTCTGCAACAAGCCTTTCTTGATTCTCCTAAGTGTAAATGTTTTCTTTCTGATATTAGCATATTGTCTCCTCCACTAAAAAAATGAGCTCCTTGAAGGCAGGGACTGACACTTACCATATTATGGTAGTCAAATCCTCTAACCTTTCTGATCCTGGGGATATAATAAGAGCTATAATCTACCTGACTTCCAGGGTTGTTGTGATGCTCAAATGCGATGATGTATGAAAATGCTTTGCAGACTTTTAAGAATTGCTTAAATGATAGCTTTTGCTATTATCCTTATTGTTTTGGTATATTAGTAATCATCAGCCTGCCTTGGAAGAAATTGAATCCAAATCATGACTTGCATCACATTATTGTGCCTGCCCATTCCTATTGTTGTGTACTGACTCTGACAATCATACCAAAGATAATAGTCTTACTCATCTCAAAACATCTTTTCTTCTCCTAAACCAGTTGTTCCCCTTATGTTGGTCTGGGGACCTCTGAGGGTCCCTGAGACTGTTTTAGGAGATCGAAGAGGTCAAAACTCTTTTTGTAATGATACTAAATATTTGAATTTCTGACACAGCAAATATTGATAAATATAACCTAGACAAACAAAAGTTCTTTGGAATCCTAAATATTTTTTTTAAGAATGTAAGGCATTCAGTTGCCAAATAACTATGTTGGAAAACTGGGGGAAGATGGTGGAATAAGTTAGAGAATTCCAAGCTCTCCAGATTTCTTCTGCAAACAAGACAGAACAGTGCCTCAGGGTGAATGTAAAGCAGCAAAAATAAACAAAAGTTGGGGTGGAGCAGAGGTCCTCCAGGGACAACCAGAGAAGATCCAAAGAAAGACCCTAGGGTCAGAGGTTTGGCCCAAGTGAAGTGCAAACACCTCTAGGCCATCTCCTCTGAAATAACAAACAACAAGCCCTGGGGGCAGCAGGGTTGGAAGTCAGCTTCAGCCTCCAGCACAGGAATTTTAGCCTCACAGAAAGTGTGGGGGTCAGCCATGTGAGCAGGGAAAGATTAAAGGACCCTTTGCTATCGAGGGATGCCAGGCCAGCTGTGCTGACTAGACATGATCCTTGGCTGCAGCTAATGGTGAGAAGGAGCTAGCACATGCCCTGTGAGTGCAGTAGTAGTTGGGTGGGGACTCTGCTGGCAGGGGGCACTTACAGGAGAGCTGAGTTCCAGATTTAGGTTCCAGGACAGAAAGGAGAGCTGAAGGTTGCAGTTGCTGAAGGGTCCACAGGGAGCAAGAGCATTTCCAGCAGAGTGAGTCCTGAGGTTGGACCCAGACAAAGTTTAGAAAATAACAGTAAGAACGACTTGAGGCCTGGGGCACCATTCCCCACACCCCAGGACTATATAATAATAAGCTGCTAAAAATAAAAATAAAAATAAAAATGAGTAAGCAAAAGAGAAGTAACACAACCATAGGCAGCTACTATGGTGATAGAGAAGATCTGGTTTCCTATTCAGATGAAGATACTTAAGTAAAAAAAGCCACTCCTGCCCCAAATAGCTATGTCAAATGGTCACAAGCCCAAAAAGCATTCTCAGAAGTTTAAAAAGGACTTTAAAAATCAAATAAGAGAGATTGAGGAAAAATTAGAAAAACAAAACAATCCAAGAAAATCAAGAAATTATAAAAAGAAAGTCAACCCACTGGAAAAAAGAGATCCAGAATCTTAAAGAAGAAAACAATTCCTTGAAAAATAGAATTGGGCAAGGGGAAATGAATTACATTATAAGACATTAAGAAATAATAAAACAAAATCAAAAGAATGAAACAAAAGAGAGAATGTGAAACATCTCATTAGAAAAAACAACTGATCTGGAGAACAGATTGAGAAGAGACAATATAAGAATTATTGGACTATCTAAAAGTTACAATCAAAAAAAGAAGCTTGACACAATATTATAAGAAATAATTAAAGAAAATGGCCCTGAAGTTCTAGAACAAGAGGGTAAAATGCAAGTAGGAAAAAAATCAACAATCATTACCTGAAAGAGATCCCAGGATAAAAACCTACAGAAATATCATAGTCAAGTTTTGAAACTTGGTGAAGGAGAAAATATTATGAGGAGGAAGAAAAAGAAATTCAAATACTTTGAAACCACAATCAGAATTACACAAGACCTAGCAGTCACTATGCTAAAAGACTGTGGGTCTTAGAACACTATATTTCAAAGAGCAAAAGAGCTGAGGTTGTGGCCAAAAATAACCTACCCAGCAAAGATAAGTATAATCATGAATGAAAAAAAAAATAGACATTCAGTGAGCTGAAAAACTTTCAAGTATTTGTGACAAAAAGACCAGAACTTAATGGAAAATTCAACATATAAAATCCAGGAGAAATATAAGGTAAATAGCAAAGATCGATTGCAAGGGACTCAATAAGGTCAAACTATTTACTTCTTATATGTGAAAATGTTATCAGTAGTCTTAAAACTGTCATCAGCATTTGGGTAGGTTGAAAGAAAGGTTGGGGCTGACCTGAGTATGAAGGGGTGAACCTAAAAAAGAAAGTTAGGGAGGAAAAGGTAAAAAGGAGCAATTATCTCATACAAATGAGGCATGAGGAAAAAATGATACAGAAGAAACAAGTGGGTGTGGAGGGCTGACAGTGTTGGAACCTTACTCTCATCAAGTCTGGATTAAAGAGGGAACAACATATACATTTAGGAGGGTATAAAAGTCTTTTAAATTTATAAAGAAATAAGGAGGTGAGGGGACAGGATGGGGGGGAAGAATTTTTAGAAGAATGTGTAGATTAAGATTTAGGAGGATGGGGGAAGAGGAAAAGGGAGGGACTCTTAGAGAGTTAGGTAGAATAAGGAATTGGAGGGTTAGAAGAAAGGATAAGGGAGAGATTCTTTAAAAGGATGTGGATTAAGGAGGCAGTGGTTAGAAGTAAACTAGAGGAAGGATAGGGTAAAAAGAGAGGCTGAGAAGCACAATAGTTAGGAAAAAACAGGATGGAGGAAACACACAAACAGTAATTATAATGTTGAATGTGAATAGGATAAACTCACCCATAAAAGGAAAATGGATAGCAGAATGGATTAAAAATTAGAATCTGACAATATGCTACTTACAAGAAGCACATTTCAAAATGAAAGATACACACAGAATTAAAATAAATGGCCAGAGTAGAATTTACTATGCCTCAGCCAATACAGAAAAATTGGGGGTAGCAATCATGATTTCAGACAATGTTAAGGCTAAAATAGATTTAATAAAAAGAGATAAACACAGAAACTATATTATGATAAAAGGTACCATAGATAATGAAGCAATATCAATACTAAACCTATATGCACAAATACTATAGTATCTAAACTTTTAAAAGTTAAATTAATTACAGGTGAAATAGATAATAGTACTGTAATAGTGGGGGACTTTAATTTTCCCCTCTCAGAACTAGATAAATCTAACCAAAAAATAAATAAAAAAGAAGTCAAGAAAGTGAATAGAAATTTAGATAAGCTAGATATGATAGCTATCTGGAGAGAATTGAACAGGAATAGAAAGGAATACATTGTTTTCTCCATGGTACATGGTAACTTTAAAAAGGTTAACCATTTATTAGGGCATAAAAATTTTATAACTAAAAGCAGAAATGTTAAATACTTTCTTTCAGACCACAGTGCAATAAAAATTATATTCAATAAAGGACCATGGAAACATAGAAAAAAAAACTAATTGGAGAGTAAACAATCTAATCTTAAAGAATGAGTGGGTTAAAGAACAAATCATAGAACAATAATTAATTTCATTAAAGAAAATGCCAATAATGAGACAACATATCAAAACCTATGGGATACAAAGAGATCATAAAAAATGGGAAAAGGACCCACACGTACAAAAATATTTATAGCAACTCTTTCTATGGTGGCAAAGAATTGGAAATTGAGGGGATGCCCATCAATTGGGAATGGCTGAACAAGTTGTGGTATATGAATGTAATGGAATACTATTATGCTATAAGAAGTGATGAGCAGGCAGACTTCAGAAAAACCTGGAAAGACTTACATGAACAAATGCTGAGTGAAGTGAGCAGAACTAGGAGAACACTGTGCATAGTAACAGCCACATTGTGTGATGACTAACTTTGATAGATTTGGCTTTTCACAGCAATGCAAGGATCTAAGACATCTCCAAAATTCTCGTGATGGAAAATGCTATCCACATCCAGAGAAAGAACTGTGAAGTTTGAATGCAGATAGAAGCACATTATATGCTCTTTTTTTTTCTTCTGTTTTGTTTTGTTTCCTCTTTCTTGTGGTTCCTCTTATTGTTTCTAATTCTTCCTTACAACATGACTAATGTGAAAATATGTTTTGTAGGAATGTATATGTAGAGCCTATAGCAGATTACACACCATCTTGGGGAGCGAGGCAGAGAGGGAGGGGAAGAAAAATTTAAAACTCAAAAGCTTATGGAAGTGATTATTGAAAACTAAAAATAAATTAATTAAAAATAAAAAAACCCTATGGGATGCAGCAAAAGCAGTAATCAAAGGAAATTTTATATCTCTAAGTGCTTATATCAACAAAATAGAGAAAGGGCAGACCAATGAATTGGGTAAGTAATTTAAAAAAATGAAAAAGAATAGATTAAAAATCTCTAATTAAACACTAAATTGGAAATACTAAAAATTAAAGGTGAAATTAATAAAATCGAGTGTAAGAAACTCATTGAATTAATAAATAAAACTAGGAGTTGGTATCATGAAAAAAAACAATAAAATAGATAAACCATTAGTTAATATAATTTAAAGAGAGAAGAAAACCAAATTACTAGTATTAAAAATGAAAAGGCTGAATATACCACTAACAAAGATGAACTCAAAGCAATTATAAGAGGTTATTTTGCTCAATTATATGCCAATGAATTTAACAACTTAAGTGAAATGGAGAATATTTACAAAAATATAAACTGCCTAGATTAGCAGAAGATGAAATAGAATATCTAAATAGACCTCTTTTAGGAAAAAGAAATTGAATAGGCCATAAATGAGCTTCCTAAGAAAAAAGTACCAGGATCAGATGAATTTACAAGTGAATTCTATCAAATGTTTAAAGACCAACTAATTCCAATATTGAATAAATTATTGGAATAATAAGCTAAGAAGAGTTCCTACCAAACTCCCTTTATAAAACAAATAAGATACTAACACCTAAACCAGGAAAAGTAAAATACAGAGAAAAAATATTAAAGAACTATTTCATTAACAAATATGGATGTAAAGATCCCAAATAAAATACTGGCTAAAAGATTACAACAATATATTATAAAGATTATATATTATGACTAAACAGGATTCATACCAGGAATGCAGGGAAGGCTTACTATAAGGAAAACTATTAACATAATTGATTACATCAATAATAAAAGTAATAAAAATCATATGATTATATCCATAGATGCAGAAAAAGCATTTGATAAAGTACAACACTCATTTCTATTAAGAAAAAAACACTTGAAAGTTATAAATGGACTTTTCCTCAAACTGATAAGAAGCAATTATCTAAAACCTTCAGCAAGCACTATTTGTAATGGGGATAAGCTAGAAGGCTTCCCAGTAAGATCAAGTGTGAAACAAGAATGCCTATTGTCACCAATATTATTCAATATTGTATTGGAAATCTTAGCAACAGCAATAAAAGAAAAAGAAATGAAAGGCATCAGAATAGAAAAAGAGGAAATAAAATCTGCAGATGATATACTTGGAAAATCTGAAAGACTCAATTAAAAAGTTAATTGAAATAATTAATAATTTCAGCAAAGTAGCAGGATATACGTCAAATCCACATAAGTCATCAGCATTTCTCTATATCACCAACAGGCCTATGCAAGAAGAGAAAGATAGCTAGAGATACTCCACATAACATAATTCTAGACAGTATAAAACACCTAGGAGTACACTTACCAAAACAAACCCAGTAGCTATGTGAACAAAATTATTAAAAAACAAACAACTTTGTATACAAATAAAATCAGATTTTAATAAATGGAGAAATATTATTTGCTTGTGGGTGGCTCAACAGGGCCAACATAATAAAAATGACACTGTTACCAAAAAATAATCTATATATTGAATGCTATCCCAATTAAATTACCAAAAAATATTTTCTGAGCTAGAAAAAATAATAACAAAATTCATGGGGAATAATAAAAGATCAAGAATATAATAGGAACTAATGGGGAAAAAATGTAAAGAAAGGAGGTTTAGCAGTACCAAATCTTAAACTATATTACAAGGCAGTAATTATCAAAACTATCTGGTACTGGGTAAGTAATAGAAAGGTAGATCAGTGGAACAGAGTAGATGTACAATTTATATTAGCAAACAAATATAGTAACCTATTGTTGATGAGTGTAAAGATTTAAGTTTTAGGGACAGGAATTCATTATTTGGTAAAATTTGTTAGGAAAGCTGGAAAGCAGTCTGGCAAAAACTGGGCATAGACCAATATCTTACACCATTTACAACATAAGGTCAAAATGCATACATGATCTAGGTATAAAAGTATCTATGACCAAAATATTTGAAAAACATGAAACATATTACCTATCAAATTTGTGGATAGGTGAACAATTTATGGACAAATAAGATATAGAAAGCATTGTGAGATGTAAAATGGATTACTTTGATACTAGACCATTGCTACTGTGCATGCTGAAGAAAATCTCCCCTGCAGTTTTTCATTGTGATCTAAATTGTCCTCCATTTGGATGGTCTTATATATTCTAGAATAAATTGGGGGTCCTTATGTGAAGACTCTTATCTAAATCTTTTACTTGGCAAAATGTATGAAGAGCTGGCCTCAGAATTATGAACCCCTGAGTTAAAGTCTTGCTTCTTGTAAATATTAATTACATAATCATGGGCAAGTCAATTAACCTCTCAATGTCCCAGGTAATTCTCTGTGAGATGCAGCCCTGCATCATTGGAGGAAATTTCCATGCCAGAGAGCTCTCTACACTAATGAAATCTTAAGTCTCGATTTTTTTAAAAGTTCTAATGTCCAGTTGTTCAGCAACTGACTTTCTCTTTTTATTCTGGAACTTTTGAAATAATTTGCCTTATGCTGCTATTAAAAGAAAGTAATTTATAAGCCAGCAACACCATCTACTTGTTTCCTTACTGACACAATGAGCAATATACATTGACAAGAAACATTTGATTTCAGAAATGCCTCTGTAGATCAAATATTGCAAGGGTGCAAATGAGGGAAGCAATCAGACCTTGTTTCCAAGCCTGCTGGAAACTTCACAAATCTGGAAATGATAACATATTAGAAGAGGGGAATTTTCCTTTAGAAAGTTTCACTGCAGGGTCATTAGAATAACCAACCGGCAGCCACTGTCTCTGTCCCTACGTCCCTTCGGCCTGAGAAGTTGTTGAGCCAGTCTGGATGGTTGGAAGAAGAGGGTTAATTTGCTTCCAGAACATATGGGAAAGCATTGACACTTTTCTCTTAGTACTTTCTAGCCTGGCCTCAGAAATAGCAACTCATGTATAACATTTCTGTGCTTTACACTCCCTCTAATGGCAATGATGTGGCACTTTCAAGGCACCCAAAATACAACAACCATTTATGCTTTTGCTTAAAGCAGAAATCCTATAATCCCAAAAGTCAAGAGGTTTTATGGTTCCTTTGGTAACTTTTTATGGTTACCTTGGAAGTCTGAGGAAAGTATTCAGAGATAATAAAACATGTTTCAGACTGATGTGTCACTAAAGTTTTAAGACATTGTTGAGTATCTATCTACCTATTCACCAATCCATCTATCCATCTATCTATGTTCAGATACATGCATATATTGGTAGAAAAATGATATACTTCAGATAATATAAAAGTGCTTTGTATATGGTAAAATGTTACATAACTTCAAGGTATTATTAATATCCGTAAACAAACACATCACAGTAATGAGATGGATGGAGATACTTGGAGTCAGATAAGGCCTTATGAAACTCAGCTGAAATTAGTTAAATCCCATTGAAAACTTGAAAGGGACAGAGACTGGATTTGACTGGTAAAGGAAACTCCCTCTGCTAATGCAAGTCAGATGCACCATCTCTGCAGCTGATCATCTTAGACAGTTACCTAGGACATTAAGAAGTTAAGTGACTTGTGTAGAGTTATATTGTATCAGAGGCATGATTTGAATGCAGCTTCTTATCTACCAAACTATGCTCCCTCTCACAAAACTTAAACATAAATGACACTTGTTACTAGAAAGAGCAGCAATAGTAAGACCATATTGCTCTACTGTAAACTGCAAAAATTCAAGAGCCTAATGTATTATTACTGAGCAAACTATCTTTCTATAATAATTAGTTACCCTAGGTATCATATAGGAACAAACTGGATATCTAGGCTTTAGAAAAGGGTGAGGCTTCTAGGACTTTCCTTCCCTCTACCTCCCAATATACACACAAAATGACCAGATCTGAAATCACATGTAACTAATTTAAACCCTGGTCTTACTTCATCCAAGAAGTATTTGAGCATCTGTTATGCGTGTAGCTTTAAGATAGAAGCTTGAAGGGGATACGAATAGACGGCTTAGGGAAGAACATTCTAGATTTCAATGACTTGTGCTAGATAGGTAAATGTATTAGGGACAGACTCTAGTTGTCTAGGGACAGAGCTGTGCACAAACTGTGAAATGCCCTAGGCATGTTCCATCTAACCATAGCAGTCAGATGGCTTCAAGGCTCTCAACTCTACCTTTCATTCATTTCTCTTGCAAGATCTCACATTCACTTGGGTCACCAAATCAAAAGAAAAATCAAATTCTCTGTATTGCTGTGGAATTTAAACCTCCATATAATTCCTAACTTCTTGTTGGACCTCACTAGATTTTCTCTCTCCATTTTCTTTAGAATGAGAGAGGAATGGACTGTCTTTTCCTAGGTTTGTGGTAGCCTTACTGTTTCCAGAGGCTTTCACAGAGAGGTTTAAGACTTTCTACCAATAGAAGCTGGTCTCCACATACCCTCACTATATTCACTTTCAGGGCCATCTTCTTACATGCTCCATCAAAGGATGAGTTGGATGGAAGGAGCCCCAAGGACTTAGGAAAGGATCATGTTTTGAAGTTTAGAGAATACTGTCCATCCTAAAGCTGGCACCTTGGCCTTCTAACTCAGAGGAATCTTGGAGTAAAAAAGTCAATGATATTATATTTGTACTGGGAGTCTGGCACATGCACAGACCGCTTCAAATGGTCCCACTACTAGGAGTAGATAGCATTTTTCCATTTGAAGGATGCTAGGAAACTGCTTCTGGGAGAATTATGCCTTGAAGAGATCAGAGTATGTATGAACTTTTAGTAACTGACTCCAGTTAATTAACTACATAGTAAAAGGAAATCTCTTTGATTGGCTTTGGAGACATTTTGTCAGCTTCCTTTACTTCTTTGCTGCTCTTCACCTCATTGTCTTCATCTGTTGTCTACTGGTATAATGGCATCTAGTAAGAGACTATGTTGTAAAGGCAAAGGCCTTCAGGCCTTCCTCCTCAGAGACCACATGATCCTTGGAGAAATGGTGTCTCACTGGCCTTCTTGTTCATCATCTGTCTTGGATGAGCTTAGCCTTATATTATCCCATCTTGTCCCTGTTCTGTCCCTTCCCTTCTCTTCTCCTGTCATGTATTTCCCTGGATTTGACTCCTAACTAAATAGCAAGTACTGCTTTACTCCTATCATTTCCAATCATTGCCATAGCTCTATTCAGGTCCTTACCCATCGGTCACAATACACATTCTGCCAATTAGCTCCACCTTAACCCATATCCTCCAAATCAGTTCATATTTTTCAAAGCATTGTTTGCCATATTGGATGCAAGATAATCAGATGAACTCATCCACACTAAGGTATAAGTGACAAATTACAGCATTAATACATTACTTTTTCCAATGGTTTTCCATGGTTACAGAGTACAATCTTACAATTAAAAGAGTGAAACTCTAATGGTATAAGGTATCAGTTAAAGGTCTGTCATTGTGATTTTGTCTGGGTGTGGTACCTTGCCAACATCCCTCAATGGCAAATTTTTAATCATTCCTCTATTTTTTGCCCTGGCCTTTGTTCTGCATTGTCTATTATTTGTTTTCAGTTTTCCTCATCTATATAGAAAGTCACTGAAAAAGCTGCCTAAAACTATAGAATCTTGGAGATTCTTATTCTGATTTAAAAAAAAGTGGTCAGAAATAGAGCTGATCCTATGAGCCATCTTGGATACTTTTCTGTCATTTCCTTTCTCTTGCTAAGGGACACAAGATATTCATAGGAGGTCTGTTGACTTCAAGATGCAAAGTAGTGAGAGTTTTTTTTTTTTTTTTTACTTAAGTCAGCATTTAAGTGAGTGTGAATTGTCAGGGAAGGGAAGATCTAAATGATGCATGGACACCATAGTGCCTTAAAGTCAAGCATTACAAAACTGACCACTTTGCATGACAATCTCTGCAAAAAAATTTTTCTTGGTATCTTGGATTAGATGTTTATCTCATTAAATGTTACTAATTTAATTAAGACTTTTTACAGTTGCTATCATTCTGTAGGGGTTACAAATACAAGGTTATTTTAATTAGGACTGCATTGCAGAGAAAGAGTCATTATCCTTTTAAAATTATTAGGGCCCCTTGCTGTTACAAGCTGTAGCAGATGGGATAATTAACGATGAGGTGTTGTTGAATGAAATTCCAGAGACCTTGTTTTCTATTTAAAATCCATTTATGGGATCACATGTGTTGTGGCTATTACAGTTATGTTGTTCTAATGAAACTGAAGTTTAATAAAAAGAACCAATGATGATTATATGCAAACATTTTTAGACTCTACATGGCAATTTTTTGCTTCCCTATAATCTGGAGTCTGCTGGAGCCGTTGTTAAAATCACTGTGAGCATTTACACCTTGGAAATCAGTAAATGTTACAAACCAGAGCTGTTTTGTTTTGTCTATTGTCTAAACTTAAGAGAGCCATGGAAAAAAAATGTTAGTAATGCAGATTAGATTTAAAAATGTGTTGTGCAGCCAGTTGTCAAACATTTGCCAGCATACCCCTGTTGCACTTATCATGCATACTATTTATTTGTGTGTCATCACATTGTAAAATTTGTGTGGGCAGGAAGGATGACATCTTAACTTTTTTCTCTTTCAGTGACTACCATAGCATGCTGCACCTAGTAACTTTAAAAAAAAATAGCAAATAGATTCATTTATCCAAACTAATAGCAAAGAGAAATCAGAGAAGTTATACAGATTAGAATATATAAAACAATATACATAGTTAATTGGTTCTTCCACTGAGAGTGAGCAATATCTCAGCTCAGCAAGAGACAGTTTCTGATCCCACTCAAGAGGAAATTCTCTAAAATCTCTAGTGTGGTAACAGGGAAACGATTGAGGCCCATCTACATGTTGGTTTCTTCCTAAAGTTTCTTTCTCATTCCAGGGACCTGAGGAGAGATTAGAACTTAGACTACCATCTCTTTCAAAGCTAGGAGCCAGAAGAACTAGGATCTCTCCTCTACCAATCTCTTACCAACTTCACTATTTTTATAGGCCAAGAGCATTGAGGAATCATTTTCCAACCTAGTAACTTCTTAATAAGTGTTTGTTAATATTAGCTAAAGGCAGCTAGGTGGTGCAGTAGATAGAATGCCAGACCTGGAGTCAGGAAGACCTGAGTTCAGATCCTGCCTCAAACACTTCCTAGCTGTGTGACCCTGAGCCAGTCACTTAACCCTGTTTGCCTCTGTTTCTTCATCTGTAAAATGAGCTGGAGAAGGTATTGGCAAACCACTCCAGTATCTTTGCTAAGAAAACCAGATGAGGTAGCAATGGGTCAGACATGAGGGAAACAAGCGAACGACAAAATATAGCTCTCTAAGGGCTTGCAAAAATATTTTATAAATATTAACTAATTTGATCCTTATAACAACCCTGAGAGGTAGGTGTTATTATTATCTCCATTTAACAGTTAAGGAAATTGATGTGGGAAGAGGTTAAATGACTTGCCCAGGTTTCATACAGCTTATGTCTGAGGGTTACTTTGAACTGAGGTCTTCCTTTTCAGATCCAGTGCTCTATCAGTTGCACCACTTAGATCCAGGACTATGCCCTTCCATAAAGCCTCTAGTAGTACTCTATGTCTGAATCTATTCTTTTACTCCCTTCTTAGCTCACTGTAGGGAGCAGAAATAGTGCAGTTGAAGTCTGAAGAAATGCATGAAAGCATTTTAAAAGTCTCAAAGTCAAATCATCTGCTTCTCCAAACATATATTGTTAATTTAGTTCTGTCACTAAACTAACCAAATTCTCAGAAAAAGCTGGAAACATCATGATCTTCTAGGTTCTTGCTGTTTTAGCAGGGGAGGCAACTTCAACAGTAGTAACAATTTAGAAGGCAAGATGACATTTATTTGTGTTGATGTTATTTACCAGTATAGAGGAAAGAGAACTTGATAAGTCAAAAAAGGTACAAGTTTGAAGACAAGCATTCTAATGTCAGTGAAAGATGACATTGAAATAAGGACATGAATGAGATAATCATGAACTATGAGCAGCAAGCCAAAATCAGCTAAGGACAGATTTTGAAAAGTACAGTGATTTCAGAAGAATTATACAATGTAATGTAACATACAAAAAGTTCTGAGACCTGGGCACCATTACAGTTAGAATATCTTAAGGTGAAAACTATAGCTATGCTTAAGATTGTGTCACAAAAGTTCCAATGGATACTTCATGGTCAGTGTGCTACAATGGATTAAAGATAAATGACAGTACTTCCTGTAACAGTAACATTTTTCACTTCATAAGTTAGAGTGGGCAAATTTTTGATATATTGTTAATTTAATTAAGACTGATAGCTCTATGGTTAGAAGTGATCCTTCCCTTTCCCCAAATGTCTTATATATTTCTATTTCATCTGTTCCATATATTTATTCAATCTTAATTTTTATTACAGTTATTTTGTCTCTATTTTTATTCATCCATTTTTCATAAATCCTCAAGGCCATGAGTGTGCCGGTCGCGCCGTGCACTCTCCTTCTAACAGGAGCAGGCTGCCAAGGTCATACTTACCAGTCTTCGGAGCCCACCCTGATAAACATAGAGACGAGCCGATCGGGAGGTGCAAGCACTCAAACTTTATTCAGAGGCCATCACAGCAAGGCCAAGCAGGAAAGCAAGAGCAAGAGAGCAGGAGCAAGAGAGAGCGAGCTCCGACCCCTACCGCCCCTATATACCTTCCTAGCCCCTCCTCCTCAGCCCGCCTACCAGTGAATGATTGTAGGATCAGATACTGGAAGGGGATGTCTGGGGTTAGCACTGCACCAAGGGAGAGGACGTGACACACGAAGCTAGGCCCGGATACCGGAAGGAGATGTCTGGGGTTAGCGTTGCACCTAGGGAGAGGACTAGACAAAGGGAGCTCGTTCTCTGCCATTCCCACTCCCACGTGGCACAGCCCCCAGCCTCAGGAGCACATGCTCCGGCTACTTCCCCTTATCCTGTTCCTACCCCAGTTCACCACAACTCCACATGGCACAGCCCCCTGCCTCGGGAGCGTGAGCTCTGGTTACTTCCCCGTATCCAGTTCCTATCCCAGTTCCACAACTCCACACGTGGCACGTAGCCAACATCAGACAATCCCTCACAATTCCCCCTTTTTGTTTAATTGAGGGGGCGGAGACAGGGTCTCAAGACTAGGGCCTTGGTTTTGAGTGCCTCTAATGAACCTCTAAGAATCCTAAGGAAACATCCTAATATAGTGGGTAGTAACAATAACAGTATAAATGCAAAAAGAGCTATAAATGCCCAATGGGTTATAAGGGAGGGGATGGGGAAAGAGGTTTGCTTAATCCAATCGCTAAGGTGATGAACAACATCATCAGTCTCGTGCTGGTGCCAAATGTCAGATATGTTCCACGCCAGTCTAGTTAACACCCTCAAAGCCTGGAGAGTGTCATTTATGCTTTGTGAAAGGGCGTCGCAAGTGGCGTTATGGTTTAAGGGTGTTACACAAATGGATCGATATCGGCCATCGCATGGCAACTGCTGTCTCAATTCCAGCCACATAAGTTCATTCCCAATGTCCTGGGCAATGCTATTTTATGAATCTGCTCCTCCAGCTGCTGATCAATATCAGCCTGCACTTGGAGGGCGTGGGCGAATTTATTGGCCAGCTCCTCTATTTGTGAGGCAAGCAATTGCTGTCCGCTATATAAGTCCTGTATCTGGAACTCCTCGAAGATGGATGACAATGTGGAGTTCAGGGTCCAGCTGCCCTGTAAGATGATCTCAGGAGTAGCCTCTTCCCACGTCAGGATTTGTCTTTGAGCACCTTCTACCAGGATCCATCTCTCCACTCCCGCCTCCTCCTGTTGCTGCAGTGTGGCCTTGGACAGGGGTGCCCAGGGCACTGGAGCTGACGCAACCTGTGGCAAAGTCCCGATCGCGCAAAAAAGTGAAAACAGTTTACTCAGTTTAGTCATCCTAACTGTCTTTTCTTTCTGCTCTCTCTGAATTTTCTGTTGACTGTGTTTCTTCTCCCATCCTTGTTGTCTCTCCCGGGGCTTCTTCAACTCGTTTTGTTCTTCTTTCTGGTACCCAGTGGCTCCGGCCATCAGGATCTCAAACCAGCAACCACTAGGGGTCAGAGATATTCCTGATGCAGCCCCGAAGGCACATTCTGAGGGGGTTGAGCTTCCATCTGGTAAGCTTGTTGAGGGGCCCTCGAGGGGCCCCTTGCCCTGTTTCCGACTTTGGCTTGTGGCACTCCTTAGCATAATGGCCAGATTTGTTACAATTGTAACAAATTACCTTGGGGCGGGCTCCACCAGGTTTCTGGTGGCATTGCGCCTTGAAATGACTGGCTTTGGCGCATTGATAACACAATTTAGTCTCTTTTGTTTTCAGCGATTCTGATAACCCTTTCGAAATGGCCGCCTGTAGGCGGGCCATGAAATCCAGGAAGGGTTTATCAGGACCTTGTTTAATCTGGGTCATGGAGGGCCTTTGTTTCTCCGATGCCTGAATCCTACTAAAAGCCCGTTGGGCACATTGGGAGACAGCTGCATACACTGTAACTACTGCCTCTTTTAACCCCTTAAATTTCTTCCATTCTAGAGGGGCCCAGGTCCTCCCTCCGTCGGATTCAAACACTGGGCAGGCATCTAGCCATGCCTTGGCATCCATATCTCCTTCTGCCACTGACTTCTGGAGCATTTGTCCTAGCCTGGTTGGGGGGTCCCCCATGGCCCCATAAGAGGGAGCCGGAGGAGCGGCCGAAATGTTCTCCTCAAAAGGGAAGTCTGGGGGAGGGGGCCACCCCTCCATGTGATAGGCAGAGCTTTCCTTGCTACGGCTTCCTGCTCTCTTGTTCCTGCTCTTGCTTTCTTTTCCCTCACTTATTCTCCCATTCCCTGTTTCCTGTGTCCTCTGCCTCACTCCCTGATTCTTCCTCACCACTGATTTCCTCTTCTTTCACTATTTTATATACTTCTTTCCCTAGCACCTCCCGATCTGGGACCTTAACAAACATCTGTCCCATCTTCCTTCCCTCACCCTGTTGGCTATGGGTCTCGTCTCTCTTCCCGCGACCAGACCAGCTGATCCGTGGGGCCCCTGGCCTATTTCCTCTAGCCCCACGTTGGGCGCCACTTGTGCCGGTCATGCCATGCACTCTCCTTCTAACAGGAGCAGGCTGCCAAGGTCATACTTACCAGTCTTCGGAGCCCACCCTGATAAACATAGAGACGAGCTGATTGGGAGGTGCAAGCACTCGAACTTTATTCAGAGGCCATCACAGCAAGGCCAAGCAGGAAAGCAAGAGCAAGAGAGCAGGAGCAAGAGAGAGCGAGCTCCGACCCCTACCGCCCCTATATACCTTCCTAGCCCCTCCTCCTCAGCCCGCCTACCAGTGAATGATTGTAGGATCAGATACTGGAAGGGGATGTCTGGGGTTAGCACTGCACCAAGGGAGAGGACGTGACAAAGGAAGCTAGGCCCGGATACCGGAAGGAGACGTCTGGGGTTAGCGCTGCACCTAGGGAGAGGACTAGACAAAGGGAGCTCGTTCTCTGCCATTCCCACTCCCACGTGGCACAGCCCCCTGCCTCAGGAGCACATGCTCCGGCTACTTCCCCTTATCCTGTTCCTACCCCAGTTCACCACAACTCCACATGGCACAGCCCCCTGCCTCGGGAGCGTGAGCTCTGGTTACTTCCCCGTATCCAGTTCCTATCCCAGTTCCACAACTCCACATGTGGCATGTAGCCAACATCAGACAATCCCTCACACATGAGCAGTGTTATTTTTCATCTTTGTACCTGTAGTGCCTAGCTCAGAGTACTGTATGTGCTTTGCTATTTCATATATCTAAAATACCGTAGATATGGGTACTCCCTTCAATGGCAAAGGCAGAACATAACACTTTTACACCTTCTTATTCTGTGTGATTTTTGTCCATGTCCTTTCATAAAGCCTTCACCCAACATGCTGCGGCCATTCTTCCCGATCTCTTGACAATACGTGGATGTCAATTAAGCACATACAATGTCCATTAGTTAACCCTTGCACTCACTATATGATTAACCCTCTGTCTTTTACATCTATAACTATGCATTTCTCTGATGACATCCTTTACTTCACTTCCCCTAAGTAAATTTTTATTGGTGGTATGGTGCAGTCTATTTACACTTACCATCAACCTCTCCATCACCCTAGGTGTATGTACACAACCTAACCTAGGGTTAACCCTAGGATGTACACAACTTAAATTTTTCTGAGTATGTCATGACTCACAGCAATTCCAGAATCCTATTGTTGAAAAGATGAGTCATTTTTCTAAGAGAGGTTTGGGATTAGCTTGGTATCTGAAATTTTTAAGAGAACAATCTGTATGTGCATCAAGGAGATCTTTGATGAAAGTATAAGTGGACAGGGATAATTTCACAAATGATATTTTATAGCAGATCATATCTTTATAGCCACATAATTGACCTAATAAAGATCCCACTGTACTTATTGCTTACTGACTGTAAGAAAATATTTGATTTGGAAGAATAAAACATTCCTTTGAAGTCTCTCTTCCAATGAAGTCTCTCTTGTGTATATGCCAAAATCATACAAGATTCCTGAATGTTGTACTGAATTTATGAGGTGTTAAGTAAAAGTTTGGTGAAATAAATTGAATTCTCCACATGACCCATTTATCAGGAATAATGACATGAAAGACTTGTGTATGTTTTTTTTTTCTTTACTTCTTTTGATCATAGCTCTCACCCTGAAAATCAGGGGGGAAAAATTACTATTTGATACTTCCCCTTTAAAATGATCCTCAGTGCTCTTTGAAAGCACACAGTTCACAATACTGAAGAAGGTAGGGGTTATTGTAAGAATGACAGGAGAAAATCCAGAACATTTGGAAAACCAACACATTTTCCAAAGAAAATTCGTCTTAAAAAGACCTACATAAAAATCTAATAACTCCCAGGCCTGGATGAAGATTCCTCTCTCACTGTAATTCTTGCAAAAGCTCCTTTTTCTCAGCTGTTCTCTGCTGCCTGACTATTGATTGCCCTCTGCTGGTGGAAAGGTTCCAGCCGCTCCAAGGACTTGCCTGATAAATTCTAAATCAGTGCTAATCTGCCCTGGTGGACTTCCCCTTAGTTTTATGATATGATAATTTGAAAGGGGAGCTGATGGGGTTCAATGCCCCTGTACTTGTGTGAGGGATGGAGCAGAGTTGTTGAGAGAAGAGGAGATGGGAGCACTGGAATCTTCAAGATTCTTTCAGCTTTGTAGTCAGTCACTTTGGGTACTTTTGGCTTCCAGCTTTGAGAGAAAAGATGGAAGATGCTAACCCCACTTCAGGTAGCTAAAGAAAGAGACTAGAAAGAAGAGGGCATAAGAGGAGCTGGCAGTCTCCAGCATGTCCTTATCCCCGGCTTGCTACACTAGAGACTTAGGGCAACTTTCCCTTGGGTGAGATCTAGGACTCTCCCTACCGTGAGCTGAGTTACCTCACTCCCAGTGATAGAGCTCATTCACTCTGTATTGTCTGGAATATATTCTCCTATGTATACTTTCTCTGATTTTGTGTTGCTATCAACTTTGATAAATGGGTTTCTTTGCTACTTCAAACAAACAAAACTCCCAAACCAACCATCCAAAAAAACCTAAAACAAAACAAAGCAAAAAACCACACACACACACACACACACACACACACACACACACACACACAAAACAGAAAAAGAAAAGGGAGTTGATATCAGCATAATGGCTGGCATATTAGGTAGCAATTTTCCTGGATTCTTTGGGTGGCACCTAAAAGCCTGAGTAGTGAGAAGTTACCTAAAATAAACATGTGCCTTTCATGTTATAAAAGCTTCTGACACAAAGTTTGCTGAATGTTTGAGTTGAAAGGGACCATCTCATCTAATCACTTTCATCTTACATTAGAGATATAGGCTGAACCTGTGACTTCATTGATCTAGGAACTCACAGGTAAGGGAACTCCCTCTATCAAGATAGATTGTCATCCTCTCTGCAATTTAGAGTGGGGGGGGGGTGTAGACATAACATGGTTCCTTGTTCCCAAATCCAAGTGGACAGATTCCTGGGAAGCCATATTGTCATCAATAAGTGAACAATAACAGGGAAGCATTCCCAGTGCTGTAGATTATATATTTCAACTATGGAGTACACTATGGCTATTTTAAAGAATAATCTGCCTAAGAACAGGAAACTAAGAAGGTGCTAATAAATCGGAGTGTGACTGAGGAAACTATGGTACATGAAAGTAATGGAATAATTGTTATTCAGTTGTTCAGTCAGGTACAACTCTTCTTGACCCCATGGACCATAGCACACCAACCATAGGATTTTCTTAGCAAAGATACTGGAGTGGTTTGCCATTTTCTTCTACAGTGGATTAAGGCAAACAGAGGTTAAATGACTTGCCCAGGATTACATAACAAGTAAGTGTCTGAGGCCAGATTTGAAGTCAGGTCTTCCTGACTCTGGGATAGATACGTGGTACAGTGGATAGAATATTGGACCTGGAGTATGAAGACTTGAGCTCAAATCCAGCCTCAGACATTTACTAGCTGCGGGATCCTGGGCAAGTCATTTAACCCTGTTTGCCTCAGTTTACTCATCTGTAAAAGGAGCTGAAGGAAATGGCAAACCACAGTATCTTTGCCAAAAGAACCCCAAAATGGATCACAAAGATTAGGACGCAACTGAAATGACTGAACAACAACAGCTTCTGGACTCCAGGCCCAGCACTCTCTACACTGAGCCACCTAGCTGCCCCGCCCTGGAATAATATTGTACTGTTTAAAAAAAAAAAAAAAGGATGAAAGGAAAGGTTTCAGAAAAATCTGGGGAAACTTGTATGAACTGGTGCAGAATAAAATAAGCAGAATCCAAAGAACAATTTATACTAAAACATCAACATTAGAAAACGAACTCTGATCAGTGATCAAGCATGATTCCAAAGGACTGATGATGAAGAGTACTACCTTGTAACAGAAGTGAAGGACTAAAGATTTGACTTGAAATATGTATATGTATATATTTGTGGTATGGCCAATATGGGAATTTATTTTGCTTGACTATGAATATTTGTTATGAGGGTTTCAATTTTCTTTTGCTTTTCTCCTTGGTGATTGTGGGGGAGGTGGGAGGAAAAGAAACTAAATATGTGATAATCGAAAAAATTGAATATAAAAATTAAAAAATAATTCGCCTTACTCAACAGAGCCATTTATTCAACATACATTTAATAAAGTTACTCTATGAAAAGTACTCTGAGAGACACATACAACCTCTGGATCAAAACTACAGAAAAGGAGCTATAGGTTTGTTTATACAGACTGGGTTCATTCTTGGTATTTTCTCAGTAATCACACCCTTTGACATATACCTCCATCAAGGATTTCCTCTGGGAACATCAGAATCTGACTGGCATCTGAATCTATGCCAAAAAAATATAAAGGGCTCTTAGCTCTTATACACGCGCTCAGACTAACCAGATATTGAAAATGTCCTAACAAGTTTTATCTTACCTGATCAAAAGTGTAAAGGACTTACCCCTGAGCCTGAAAATAGTCAAGACAGCTCTTCTTTCCTCCCTGGTGGGGATCTGTCTCCCAAGAACCCATACAGTCCCTCAGACTTACGGTACTATCCTAGATTTGAGGTACCCCTTGTAAGGAGAAAGCACTCAGTGTTGCTAGATTTAAGCAACCCTTCCTTTCAATGAGCCCTACAAATTTCAGATAAGGTATCGTTAACTCTATGCATGATATATGTATTTGTGATTTAAAAAATGAAGTGGCATATAAAGTCTGAAGAGAAAGGTGATCATCAAATAGGAAGCTCAGGAAAGAAGGTGGTTATTGACAAGAGTATTAAAGGATGGTTAGGAATAACAATAATAATAATTAGTATTCATAGAGCCCTTTAATGTTTGAAAAATGCTTTATAAACAAAGAGGGAGAAGAAGGACATTCCACAAGTAAGGAACAAAATAAGTAAAGGTATGGATGTTGAAAAGATATGTTTGGTGGACAGAAAGTAGTCTAGTTTGAGTGGGGCATAGACTGTGTGGAAGAGACAAGAGAAGACTGAAAAGGCAGGGTGGTATCATATTATGGAGGTCTTTCATTCCTAGGAAAAGAAGTTGAACTTGGCAGATGTAGGAACAGTATTTACCAAGGTTCTCCCTCTTCCCACAATATGAATTAGAGTATTTTTCCCCTGAAGAGTGACAAAACTGTCCCCAGGGTCACTATTGGCCTAGAGAGCTAAGGCTCAAGGTGTACATCCCATGATGTAGCTTTGTGGTGGCCTCTGACCATAGTAACTTGACTTCCTGGTCACTTAAAGGCATAACAAGGCCTACCCAATTGGTGTCAAGACTCTTCAGATTTATCAGTTGTTCCAAGAACACAAGTCATCACTGCTGACCAGACTAGTTTCTATATGGAGGAAAGGGGGCCTTCATCTACCCAAGTTAAGTATCCTTTCTGAATATCCTTTCTATGCTATAGCTAAGTAACCTCCTTTTGTTAACTGCTGAATGACCTATGAGGTTCTCATTTCTTTCTAACACCATGAACATTATAATCATCAACAAGCATTTATTAAGTGCTTACTATATGCCAGGTACTACATACTGCAAATACAAAGAAAGGTAAAAACAGCCCTTGTCCTCAAGAAACTCACATTCTAATTTGGGAGACAATATGCAAACACGTACAAACAAGATGCAGAGGATAAAATGGAAATAATCTGACAGGGAAGACACTACCAGATATGTGAACAAGGAAGGCACCTTACAGAAAGTGAGATTTGAACTGAGTCAGGAGGCAGAAGTGAAGAGGGAAAGCACTCCAGGCACCAGGGACAGTCAACGAAAAGGCATAGAATTAGGAGATGTAGTGTTATGTCTAAGATGGCTAGGTGGCACAATGGATAGAGCATTGGGCCTGGAATCAGGAAAAGTCATCTTCATGAGTGCAAATCTGGCCTCAGACACTTACCAGCTGTATGATCTTGGGCAAGTCACTTAACCTGTTTGCCTTAGTTCCTCATCTATAAAATAAGCTGGAGAAGAATATATATTTTTGCCAAGAAAATCTCAAATAGGGTCACAAAGAGACAGGCATGACTGAAAAATAACTGAAAACAAATTGTCATGTGTAAAGTAACAGCAAGAAGGCTAGTGTCCCTGAATCATAGAATAAAAAGAGGAATAAAGTATAAGAAACCTGGAAAAATAGGAAGGGGTTAGATTTTGAAGGATTTTATACTTGCCTAGAGTTAATTGTGAGCCAATAGAGTTTATTGAGTAGAAGGGTGACATGGTCATATCTTTAAGAAGATCTTTTTGGCAGTTTGGTCCATCATGGTTTGGAGTGGAGAGAGGCTTGAGACAGAGAGACCAATCAGAAGGCTATTGCAATGTTCAGGTATGAGGTAATAAGGACCTGCACCAGAGTGGTGGCTAAATAAATGGAGAGAAGGAGAAGTCTATAAAGGATGTTAAGAACATAGAAATGACCAGACTTAGCCATGAATTGGTTATGTGGGGTTAGTGTGAGTGAAGAATCAAAGATTGTGCTGAGGTTGTAAGCCTGGGTCACTAGTAGGGATAGTGGTACCCTTGCGAGTAATTTGGAAATTTGGAATGGGGGAGGATTTTGAGGAAAAGATAATGAGTTCTGCTTTAGGCACGTTAAGTTTAAGATGTATTTGGGATACTTACTTAGCTGTGTGACCCTGGGCAAGTCACTTAACCCCAATTGCCTTAAAAAAGAAGAAAAAAAAAGAATAAGATGTATTTGGGTTATCCAGTTTGAGATGTCCAATAGGATGGTGATATGAGACTAGAGGTCAGGAGAGAGTTCAGGGCTATATAAATAGTTTTGATAATTATTTGCAAAGAAGTAGTCAGTCAAAAGTTAATAAGAATTTATTAAGTGCTTACTGTGTGCCAAGAACTATAGTAAGCATTGGGGATACAAGCACAAAGACAGTCCCTGACCTCAAGGAGCTTACATTCTAATGGGTGAAGATAATATATGAAACAGAGCTAAAAAGCAGAGGGGTAAAGAAGGGAGGAAGTGGGAGTGCAATAGAGGGTCTGGGGTTATGTACCTATACTGGGACAAGGTGGTGAAGTCCTGAGAGTAGGAATCAGAACTGGGAGATAATTGAAGGACATCTATCTTAGCTCCTCCCCAAAATGGAGGCAATGGAAGGAACTCACCATTAGGAGAAGGGGGCTGCAGGAGTGGTGACATGTCTAGGGTGCTGAGAGAAGTTCCAGGGTAATAAGGCAGCTGAGGCATGGAAGCCAAGTGCAAACAATCATAAGCAGAGCTAGGATAGGAATGAAGAGATGATAATTGAATTCGTGGAAGCTGATGAGATCATCAAATGAGAGAGGATAGATGAAATGTTCTTAAATTGAGGTCCAGGGGCCCCCCCAATAGGTCCATGGTTAGATTTCATGAGGTCCATAAACTTAAATGGGAAAAATTACACCTTTATTTTCGCTAACCTCTAACAGAAATTTAGCATTTCCTTCAATTATGAAGTTTAAAAAATTATTCTTAAAATGGGTCCATAGGTTTCACTAGACTGCCAAAGAGTTCCAAGAACGCCTAGTACAGAGAGAGAAGAGAAGAAAGTCAAAGACAGAACCTTGGAGGACACTCACAGTTATTGTGTGTAACCTAGATGAAGATCCAACCAAGGACAATGGTAAGGATCAGTCAGACAGGTAGGAGGAGAATCAGGAGAAAGCAGTGTTGTCATCATCATCACCACCACCACCACCATCATCATCATTATCATCACTAGCATTTATATATGCTTTAAAGGTTGCAAAATGCTTTAAAAATATTATCTCATTTTATTATCTCAACAATCCTAGGAGATAGGTACAATTATTATCCCCATTTTATAGGTGAGGGAACTAAGATGGACAGAGCTTAAGTGATTTGACCAGGGTCACACAGCTAGTAAGTATCTGAGGGCAGATATGAACTCAGGTTTTCCTGACCCCAGGTGCAATAATCTATCCACTGTCACTTGGCTGACCCAAAGCAAAAAAAAAAAAACCAAAAAAAAAACCAAACAAACAAAAAAAAAGAAACCTTGAGAAAAGAAAGTATCCAGGAAAAGGTGATTGACAGTGTCAAAGACTGCAGAGAGTTCAAGAGGATCCAGAAAAGTCCATTAGATATGGCTATTAGGAGATCATTTGTAACTCTTGCAAGAGCAATTTCAATTGAATAATGATGTTAAAAGCCAGACTGCAGGAGTTTAGAAGAGGGTGAGGAAAAAAAAAGAAGTGATTGCATCTGTTGTAGATATCTTCTTTCTGTAGATGCTTAGCCATGAATAGTAGTAACAGGGATAGTTGTAATCAACTGTGAGGGTTTTTTAAGGATGGGGATGACATGGGCATGTTTGTAGACAGTAGAAAGTAGCTACTAGATAGGGAGTAATTGTAGACTAATGAAAGAATGAGGATGGGGGCAGCTAGATGGTACGGTGGATAGAGCACTGGCCCTGGATTTAGGAAGTCCTGAGTTCAAATCTGAAGTCAGACACTTGACACTTATTTTACCTCATTGCCTTTCCCCCTGCCCCCCCC
>NW_020954585.1:29762248-29955721 GCF_900497805.2 Vombatus ursinus
ACACTTGACACTTATTTTACCTCATTGCCTTTCCCCCTGCCCCCCCCAAAAAGAGAGAGAGAGTATGATAGAAAGGACAACCTGCTGGAGAAGATAGGGTGGTAAGATCACTTGTGCATATTGAGGAGTTTACCTTGACAGGGAGGAGAGCCACTTCTTTATGTGACACAAAGTGAAGTAGGAGATAGTGGCAGAGGGCATCTGAGTGATGTGAAATGAGGAGGAGAAAAAAGGGAGTTCTTGGTGAACTGAATCAATTTTTTTCAGCTGAGAAAGTGTAGAGAGGGGCTGCCATGGGAGGCTTGAGGAGGGATGAAATATTTTCTGGTAGCCATTGCAATATGAGGGATAGTGTCTCAATTAGGGAAGTGTAAAAGCATTGTGTTGTTGTGCTAAAGGTATAGTTGAGATTATAAAACATAAGTTTGAAGTGGACCTCCTTGGCATGATTTTTCTCCAGATCTATTCAGCAGCATGCGAATAGGGGAAAAAGCAGCAGATAGTGGGAGTTAATCCAGTGTTGGGGCTATGTCAGATATGATTGGTGATAGAAAAAGGGGGCAAGGGATTTGAATGTAGAGGAAATCATAGAATGGAACTGGTTCACCAAAGGATTATGACAGTGCAGGGAAAAGAACGTAACCAAGGCAGGGGTGACGGCCTGGGAAAGAACTGTTGGGTGAAGGGATCATACAGGATCAAAAGGCAGGGGGAAACATAGATAAAAGGTTATGATTAGATTAAGGAATTTCAGAGTTAATGAACATGGAAGCACAACAATTGTAGATGGTAGCAAGATGTGTGTAGCTGAGATGGAATGGAAATAAGTAAATTGAGGACCTGGAAAGTAAGGATGTTGGAAGGAGTATCAATACGTATGTTGAAGTTCCCTGGTATGAGGACAGGACTTGGAGTAGGAAAAAAAAAGTCTATTAGACACTGAACTTACTTAGCATCCTAGAAGTCTTGATTGGCTGACAAATTTGGATTGAATGAACCTCAAAGGAGGAGATTTTGTTTTGTTTTGTTTGTTTTGTTGATGGTGATAGAGGGAGATTTGGAAGTGGCAGATGGGGAGCAAAGAGAATTCTGACTCCCTTACAACCAGTGCATTGGAGGTATAAAACCAGGGAGTTAGGCATTTGAGTAAAAGTATTGCTGTTGTTGTTTGTCCTTTGTTTTCGAAGAGGACCAATGACATTATAGCACGATCTCTTGACTTGCATTTGAACTGGGTTTAAGAGAGGCAGAGTTGCACAAAGTCGTCAGCCTCACTCTCTCTTCCAGAGTCATCAAAGTCCAGTGGCAAGACAAAAGTCAGGATCACTGGCCATGGCCCAGGATGCAGTGGATGACCTTGGCATCTTTGATGTCTGACCAAGTTATATTGTTCTCATCCATCTATTCTACTGAGAGAAGTCTTCACATGCTTGAAGGAGACACCCTCCTAACTCAGCAATGAGTTTGGGGCTCACTGGTTACCCACATGGTGTAGCCCATCAGCCAAGATGTTTTACTGGGATGGCCACTGGGTGGTATGGGTGGCCAGGGATGCCATGTCATGAGGAGGTAGTTAGAAATTAGAAGCAGAAAAAGGAGGGAATAGAAAAGGGAAAAGTTTAAGAGGAAAACAAGTTTGTTAACTATAAAAGAGGCATTCCAGAGCACACAGAAGAAGAGGTAGATAGATTTGGAGAGAGACATGTCAGGGTAGTACATAGAGGGATAGAAGTGAGGGAAGGAGGATTGGAGGATGGGGAATAAGGCTTGTACAGCTCTAGCTTCAGAATTATTGGCATGAGGAGCGTATGAAAGGGTAGGAGTATGTCAACCATTGAGGAATGGGTCTAGGCAGAGTGTCAGTGGCTGGAAAGAGGTCCATTGAAGGGGATTAAACTGTTCAAGTATCTCCTTCAATGTCCAACTTTGTGGGAGGTAGAAATATTGAGTCCTATAAGGCCAAGGAGATCTGACTTACAGCAAGTGAGAGCAGGCAAATCTGTACAGGGAGAATCTGTATAGGAAGCAGGAGCTAGCAATTCCTGATAGGTCTGAACTGGAATGTTCTCTAGAACACTGAAAAGGGCTCAGAAGTGAAGACAGAGACGAGAGGTGCATGGCCTGAGCCCAGGGCTGACATAGGGCTCTCTGAGAAATCTCAAAGGTGATCTCAAATCTCAAATCTCAAAGGACAGAGATTATAAGCAAGTAGCCTATATACCTAGATGAACTAGGTATGACATCCCTTTCTAGGTGGCCATGCTCCCCCCATTAGACCTATCTGACTGAAGAGGCAAGTTGTCAAAGAAAATCAGCATTAGTGTTGCTTGGTACTGGGTCTTAATGGCTCCTCACCATTACACCCAAAGGAAGCATCAGCTAAAGAAACCAATTCTCTCTACTTCCAAATTGTGGCTTTAACAGCCAGCTCCTGTTCTATACTGCGGTGGCTCAGTCATTGCCAAGAAAAGTAATGAAGATGAATATAACAACCCAGGTAGACTTGTTTAGCAGCATACCTACTCAGTTATTGGTATGAAAAATACCATAGAAGTAAGACAGGAAAAAGAAATTGAGTGAATAAGCGAAGGCAAAGTAAAATGATTGCTTTTTGCAGATAATTTCACAGTATGCTTAAAGAACCCTAGAAAGTCAACTAAAAGTAGAAACAATAACTTGATTAATTTGTAGCATATAAAATAAATCCACAAAAAAATCATCAGCAATTCTGTATTTTACTAAGCAAACCCATCAGGAAGTGATAGAGAAATTCTATTCAAAATAACCAAAAAATATATAAAGTAATTGAGAATCAATATACCAAAACATAACCAAGAACTATATGACTATGGCTAAAAAATACTTCTTAAGAAACAAAAATGAGGTGGAGCCAAAATGGTGGAGTAAATGTAGGAACTCACCTCAGTTCTTCCATATTCAACTACAACGAACTTTAAAACACAATCTCAAAATGAATTCTGGAGCAATACTACCAACAAAAAGTTAGGGTGAAATTATTTTCCAGACCAAGAAACTCAGAAGGTTGGCAGGAAAAACTTTTTTCACTGGAGTGAGAGTGGAGCCCAGTTCATCAAAGCCATGTCCTGGCAAGCTAGCAGCAGGCCTTGGGGGGCAACTGAATCATAAATGGCAGTGGCAGCATCCAGCGCTCTCAACCCATAAACAGGGAACCTTTTGTTGGCACTGGGAGCCGGACTCTAATTGCATTACCATAAATGGTTCTGGGTCATAGTCCCAGGGTGAGGAGGAGCACTTGTGGCTGCTGTGGAGCTTGGACCTTGGTCACAGTTCCAGGGTGGAAAAAAGGGCTAGTGGCTGTTCACAGACTATAGTCACAGGCCAGGAGAGCAGTAACCACACCTCTCCTTAGATCATATCACTTTGGGAAAACTGAAAACTTACAGATCCCCCTGAATTAGCTTTGAAAACAGCAGCACAAGAAACCTGAAACTTGGGGTAGTGCTCCCTCCACTCTGAGAACAGAATCCAACTTTAATATAAAGTTAAAAGTCAATAAATTGGCTGGACAAAATGAGCAACAAAAAAGAACTTTAACGTTAAAAGTTATTATGGTGATAGGGAATATCAAAACACAAACCCAGACGAGGACAACACTGTCAAAACAATTACACGCAAAGCCTAAAAGAAGAATGTGAATTGGCTACAAACCCCCAAAAAATTCCTGGAAGAGCTCAAAAAGGATTAGTATTTGAAAAACCAAATAAGGGAGGTAGAGGAAAATTGGGGAAAGAAATGAGAGTAATGCAAGAAAAATATGAAGAGACTGAACAGATTGGCAAAAGAGGAACAAAAAATACTGAAGAAAATAACACCTTAAAAAACAGAATTGACCAAATGACAAAAGAGGCCAAAAAAATCCACTGAGGAGAAGAACTCCTTAAAAGGAGTATTGGCCAAATGGAAAAAGAGGCACAAAAATTCATTGAAGAAAAAAACTTAAAAAGTAGAATTTTTTTGAAAAGGGGCAGTAGGCCAAGTAAGTTTGGGAACCTCTGAGGAATGTGGTTTTCAGATTCAGGCTAAACTTTTTTTTTTAAATTTTATTTATTTATTTTAGTTTTCAACATTCATTTCTATAAGATTTTGAGTTCTAAATTTTCTCCCCTTACCTCCCCTCCCCCCTCCCCAAGATGATGTGCAGTTTGATATAGGCTCTACATATGCATCCACATTAGTCATGTTGTAAAGAAGAATTAGAACCAAAGGAAAAAACCATGAGAAAGAACAAACAAACAAAATATATGCTTCTATCTGCACTCAGACTCCATAGTTCTTTCTCTGGATGTGGATAGCATTTTCTATCATGAATCTTTTGGAATTGTCTTAGATCCTTGTATTGATGAGAAGAGTTAAGTCTGTCAAAGGTGGTCATCACCCAACGTTGCTGTTATTGTGTACAATGTTCTCCTGGTTCTGCTCACTTCACTCAACATCAGTTCATGTGAGTCTTTCCAGGTTTTTCTGAAATCTACCTGCTCATCATTTCTTATGGAACAATAGTATTCCATAAAATTTATATACCACAACATATTTAGCCATTCCCCAATTGATGGTCATCCCCTCAATTTCCAATTCTTTGCTACCACACAAAGCTGCTACACATATTTTATACATTTTTCCAATTTCTATGATGTCTTTGGGATATAGACCTAGAAGTGGTATTGCTGGGTCAAAGGGTATGCAGTTTTTATAGCCCTTTGGGCAGAATTCCAAATTGCTTTCCAGAATGGTTGGATCAGTTCACAACTCCACCAACAATGCATTAGTGTTCCATCTTCTCCAGCATTTATAATTTTCCTGTTTTGTCATGTTAGCCAATCTGATAAGTGTGATTGGTACCTCAGAGTTGTTTTAATTTGCATTTCTCTAACCAATAGTGATTTAGAGCATTTTTTCATATGACTATAGATAGCTTCAATTTCTTCATCTGAAAAATGCCTGTTCATATCTTTTGACCATTTATCAATTGGGGAATGACTTGTATTCTTATAAATTTGACTCAGTTCTCTAAATATTTTAGAAATGAGGCCTTTATCAGAGACACTGGCTGTAAAAATTATTTCCCAGTTTTCTGCTTCCCTTCTAATCTTGGTTGCATTGGCTTTGTTTGTGCAAAAACTTTTTTCTTTTTTTTTTTAAGGCAATTGGGGTTAAGTGACTTGCCCAAGGTCACACAGCTAGTAAGTGTCAAGTGTTTGGACTGAGGCTGGATTTGAACTCAGGTCCTTCTGACTTCAGAGCCAGTGCTCTTATCCACTGCGCCATCTAGCTGCCCCCGAAAACTTTTTAATTTAATGTAATCAAAATGATCCATTCTGCATTTCATAATGTTCCTTATCTCTTGTTCGGTCATAAATTCTTCCATTCTCCATGGATTTGACAGGTAAACTATTCCTTGCTCTCCTAATTTGCTTATAGTCTCACATTTTATGTTTAAATCATTTCCCATTTTGACCTTATCTTGGTATAGGATGTAAGATGTTGATCTATATCTAGTTTCCACCATAGTACTTTCCAGTTTTCCCAACAGTTTTTGTTAAATAATGAGTTCTTATTCCAGAAGCTGGAGTCTTTGGGTATATTAAACAGTAGATTACTTTAGTCATTGACTACTGTGTCTTGAGTACCTAACCTATTCCACTAATCCACCACTCTTTTTTCTTACCAAGTACCAAGTAATTTTGATGATTGCTGCTTTATAATACAGTTTTAGATCTGGTATAGCTAGGCCACCTTTCCTTGCATTTCTTTTCATGATTTCCCTTGATATTCTGGACTTTTGTTCTTCCAGATGAATTTTGTTATTATTTTCTTGCTAGCTGTAGAAAATACTTTTTTGGTAGTTTGATTGGTATGGCACTGAATAAGTAAATTAGTTTAAGTAGAATTGTCATTTTTATTATATTAGCTCAGCCTACCCATGAGCAGCTGATATTTTTGCAATTATTTAGATCTGACTTTATTTGTGTGAAAAGTGTTTTGTAATTGTGTTCATATAGTTCCTGGGTTTGTCTTGGCAAGTAGACTCACAAATATTTTATGTTGTCTACAGTCACTTTAAATGGAATTTCTCTTTCTATCTTTTGTTGCTGGGCTTTGTTAGCAATATATAGAAATGCTGATGATTTATGTGGGTTTATTTTATATTCTGCAACTTTGCTAAAGTTGTTAATTATTTCAAGTAGTTTTTTAGTTGATTCTTTAGAATTCTCTAAGTATAGCATCATATCATCTGAAAAGAGTAATAGCTTTGTTCTTCATTCAGGCTAAACTTCTGATTGCTGCTCATTCATTAAGGGAAAGGTGGACCTAAACTTTATATTCAAGGACTGGTTTAATTCTCACCAAATCCTAGTTCCACAATGTCCACTGTCAACCTTCAGAGTTCTGTCTAAGAAAGTCAAACCTTCAGAGTTAGGTTGTGTCTATGTTTATTTCTCTCAAAGATGGTGACATGCACATATCCTGGCATGGGAGCCAGTTTGGAACTGAGCTCACTTTGAGAGTAGGGTGCACATTTTATATACCCTTTCAACAAGGGCTGATGTCACTCTATCATTTCACCCCTGAACACAGAAAATACTACCCTCAGCTATAGCAGACCACTCCCAGCCATACCAGGCCACTCTCAGCCTTGAGCTATCTAGACAAAAGAATCTGTCTCCACTCAAGCTAGAGTAGAATACAATAGGCTTCCCTACCTTAAATTACTTGCAAGCTTGGGTGGGGGGCTGACCCAGTAATGTCCTACTGAAGAAAAACTGACCTTAAAGTCAGGCATTTAAAACTGGACTTAAAGTCAGTCCCTAGATGGGGCTAGGGGAAGCTCTGAATCTCTAAGATATTGGTTATTAATAATTATTTTTTCACAACACTTATGAAGTACTCAAGAAACTCATTAAAATCATAACAATATTAAAATCAGAGAAAGTATATATAGGAGAATATATACCAGACAACACAGAATGAAGGAGCTCTCCCATTGGGATTGGTAACTACCCAACTGAGAGAGGCTTAGATCTTCCCCAAGGGGAAGTTCCCCAAAGTCTCTAATATAGCAAGCCTAGGATAGGGATATGATGGTTGGCTTCTTTCCAGTCTTATTTTATCTTCAATAAACTGAAGTGGGGTCAGCATCATGCATCTCTTGAAGCTGGAAGCCAGAAGCACTCAAAGCTCAAAGAAACTAAAGAGCCAGAAGAAATTGAAGTGCTTTTAAGAAAAAGAGATTAAAGAGCTGGAGCTCTCCTCTCTCCCACCCTCACCTATTCTATCCTGCCCCTTATGCACGGAGGCATTGATCTCTACCAATGAGGAAAAAATCCCATACCACGGGGCTTTGGGACATGGGTTACATTTAATCTTTTATAAGTTAGGATTTTTTATATACAAAATGGTGGCACCCACCTCTTGTTCCTGTTATGAGGAAGGCTAAGCCTTGTGGATCAGTTAAGCTCAGGAGTTCTGGGCTACCATAGGCCTAAAGCTGATCAGGTGTCAGCATCAATATGGTGCCCCGCCCCCAAAACTAAAAAAAACCCACGAAGCAGGGGCTCAGGTCAGAAATGGAGAGGTTCAAAGCTTTTGTATGAATTAGCTGTGGGATTGGTGAATGGCCTCTGTACTTTTAGAGTAGAAGAAATACAAAAACAGTCTCAAAAAAAAAGTTTTTAATATAAAATACTCAGCCTACTCACTAGCAAACAGTTTTTGAGGGGGCAGCTAGGTGGCACAGTGGATAGAGCACTGGCCCTGGAGTCAGGAGGACCTGAGTTCAAATGTTATCACAGACACATAATACTCACTTAGCTGGGTGACTCTGGGCAAGTCACTTAACCTCAACTGCCTCACCACTAAACTAAAAAAAAAATAAAATAAAAAAAAACCAGTTTTTGATCCTAAGCTTTCTGGAAATGTTGGAAATTCAAGTATAACTGGAAAAAAAAAAAGCTCCTAACAACAAGCAATGATGAAAATAGCCAGTTACAGGTGATACAAAATGACTGACAAGTTTAGTGACAGAAAGGAATACTATGATTGACTAGGAATGGCAATAAGAATCTAGGTCCACTTGGACAAAAAAAAAAAAAAGACTGGAACATAAAAGATAAAAAGGGCTTTTCTTCTGTAGTGAAGTGAAAAACTGGTGCGGTCACTGTATCCTGAAGGAGTTTTATGTTTATGATGCATTTCTTCTGAAAAGAAATAGAGATCAGATGACAAGTAATGGAGATAGAAAAGAAACAAATTGGGACAACAAATTGTGTTGACAGTACTTCTAGAAAGTGCTCTTGGAACATTACTCAAAATTAGCCCTAATAAACTTTTTTTTTGTACTGAAGTTCAAGCCTTTATGACCCACATCTCAAAATTTTTTCTTCAACACTCATTTTTTTTCCTTTTTTAAATTTTTTAAAATTTTTTGTTTTCAACATTTACTTCCACAAGATTTTGAGTTCCAAATTCTCACCCCATCTTGCCCCTCCCCCACCCCAAGATGGCATGCATTCTGAATACCCCTTCCCCTAGTCTGCCTTCCCTTCCATCTCTCCCCACCCCTTCTCTTATCCCCTTCCCCTTCTATTTTCCTGTAGGGCAGGAGAGATTTCTGTACCCCATTTCCTGTATTTCTTATTTCCCAGTTGCATGTGAAAACATTTTTTTTTAAACATGTGTTTTTAAAACTTTGGGTTCCAAATTTTCTCCCTTCCTCCCTCCCCACCAACCCTCATTGAAAAGGCAAGCAACTCAATATAGGTTATACATGTGCAGTTATGCAAAACACTTCCATAGTAGACATTCTGTGAAAAACTAACTCTATTTCCCTTAATCCTATCCTGCCCTCCCCCATTTATTCTATTCTTTCTTTTGACCCTGTCCCTCCTCAGAAATATTTGCTTCTGATTATCCCCTTTCCCAATCTGCCCTCCTATCATCCCCCTACTCTCTTGTCCCCTTCCCCCCTATTTTCCTGTAGGGTAAGACAGATTTCCATACCCAATTGAGTGTATATGTTATTCTCTCCTTAAGTCAAATCCTGTGAGAATAAGATTCACTCATTCCCTCTCACCTTCCCCCCTTTCCCCTCCACTGTAAGAGCCTTTTCTTTTCTGTTTTTTTTGTGTGATATAATTTACTCCATTCTACCTCTCCCTTTCTCCTTCTTCTAGTATAATCCTCTCTCACCCCTTAATTTTATTCTCCAGATATGACCCCTTCATTTTCATCTCACCCTGTGCCCTCTATCTATCCATCCACCTATCTATCTATACATACATATAATTTTTTCCCTCCAACTACTCTAATACTGACAAAGGTCTCGGGAGTTAAAAAATATCTTTCCATGCAGGAATGTAAACAGTTCAACCTTAGTCTCTTATGATTTCTCTTTCCTGTTTGCCTCTTCATGTTCCACTTGAGTATTGTATTTGAAAGTCAAATTTTCTATTCAGCTCTGGTCTTTTCATCAAGAATGCTTGAAAGTCCTCTATTTCACTGAATGACAATTTTTTCCCCTGAAGGATTATACTCAGTTTTGCTGGGTAGATGATTCTTGGTTGTAATCCTATCTCCTTTGCCCTCTGGAATATTATATTCCATGTCCTGGGGTCCCTTAATGTAGTAGCTGCTAAATCTTGTGTTATCCTGATTGTGTTTCCATAATATTTGGATTGTTTCTTTCTGGCTGCTTGCAATATTTTCTCCTTGACCTGAGAACTCTGAAATTTGGCTACAATATTCCTAGGAGTTTTCCTTTGGGGATCTCTTTCAGAAGGAGATTGGTGGATTCTTTCAATTTCTATTTTGCACTCTGGTTCTAAAATATCAGGGCAGTTTTCCTTGATAATTTCTTGAAAGATGATGTCTAGGATCTTTTTTTGATCATGGCTTTCAGATAGTCCAATCATTTGTAAATTCTCTCTTCTGGATCTATTTTCCAATGAGATATTTCACATTGTTTTCTAATTTTTCATTCTTTTGGATTTGTTTTACAGTGTCTTGATTTCTCATAAAGTCACTAGCTTCCAATTGCTCTATTCTAATTTTTAAGGAAGTATTTTCTTCAGTAATCTTTTAGACTTCCTTTTCCATTTGGTCAATTTTGCTTTTTAGGGCATTCCTCTCCTCATTGGCTTTTTGGACCTCTTTTGCCATTTGGGTTAGGCTATTTTTTAAGGTGTTATTTTCTTCAGTATTTTTTTGGGTCTCCTTTAGCAAGCTGTTGACTTGTTTTTCATGATTTTCTTGCATCACTCTCATTTCTCTTCCCAGTTTTTCCTCTACTTCTCTTACTTGCTTTTCAAAATCCCTTTCAAGCTCTTCCAAGGCCTGGGACTGCTTCATATTTTTCTTGGAGGCTTTGGATGTAGGAGGTTTGACTTTGTTGTCTTCTTCTGGTTGTATGTTTTGATTTTCTTTGTCACCAAAGTAAGATAATGTAGTCTGACTGTTTTTGTGCTACTTACTCATGATCCTGGCCAACTACTTGAGTTTTAAACTCTTTGTTAAGGTAAAAGTCTGCTTCCAATGTGGAGAATATACTGTCCCAAGCTTTGGGGGTTTGTACAGCTGTTTTCAGAGATACTTCTAGAGACCTGTAAATTTTCAGTTCTTCCAAGGTGGTATGATAAGGGGCGAGGTGTTTCCTCTCCACTGCCACAACAAGCTCCACCAGGAGCGGTATGGGGGAGAGCTCAAGCAAGTCACTGCTTTCACTCTGCCATCTTGGCTCCGCCCCCAACACTCATTTTTTAATAAGATTTTTGAGTTCCAAATTTTTCTCTCTTACTCACTTGTCTCCTCCCTAAGACAGCAAGCAATTTGATATAGGTTATGCATGTGCAATCATGTTTGTTTATTTGTTTTTTGGTAAATAGTATTTTATTTTTTCCAATTACATGTAAAGACAGCTTTTAACATTCATTTTTTTATAAGATTTTGAGTTTCAAAATTTTTCTCCCTCCCTCCCATCTCCCCTCCCCAAGATGGCAAGAAATCTGATATAGGTTATACATGTGCAATCATGTAAACATATTTCCACATTAGTTAAGTTGTGACAGAAGAAACAGAACAAAAGGGCAAAGGTACAATCACGCTAAACATATTTCCACACCTAATAAACTTTTCATAACAACATCTACCTATCTATAGATCTACAGATCTAAACATTTGGGAAAGGATAGAGAGTAGATTCAACTTTCCTTTCTTCCAACAGATGCTAAAATTGTTTGCTTGAGTAATAGTGTCAGAGGGTTCTTATCTGAACATGCTCCCTCTTCTCATATTTTCTTTTGTGGTCTAGCTTACCATACTTGATGGCATAATCATTGCACCCTATTTTTCCAGCCCCAAAACTGGTTTAATAACCTTTTATCACATAATGGTCACATGGTATAAGTCTGTTCCTCACACCACTTAAAAGGTAAACAGAGCAGCAATGTATTCACCAGTGGCATATAGATATGCATTTATCTCTTGTGCTTTGTGAGTATTTAACATATATTTCTGTGTATTCCACGCATCCTAATCTTGCACTAAAGATAGGTTAGTAATAAATGATTTTTAAGTAACACTGACACAATTTATTTTTTTTAAAAGCTTCACATAATGGTCACACCCTACTCTTTTGTAAAAATTGGCATAAAATCTGTAACAATTATGCAGTGAAATACACTAAGTTCTATTTCTCTCCATATGGGCTTCTTTGACTAGGGTCCAGTCTTCAGTGCTTACTCTGTCTTCTGAATTCTTATAGCATTTTTTATACATAACTCACATTTTGATATTTTGGATCACAGCAGGAAGAGACCTTAGAAATCCAGTCAAAGGACTTTCAGTTAAGATAGCTATGGTAAAGGTCATAAAGGAGACCACGTATACTCCAGCAAAGTTCTAAAAAGGGCATCAGATTGGTTAATATAAAAAAAAAATCTTAAGAGTAAAAAATTCAGCGCAGAACTGAATAAAAAGAAGGCAAGAAGCCTACAGGCAATGAGAAGGAGGCCTACCCAAGAAGCCAGTGCCAGCTAAGGTAGGCCTAAAGCCTTCTAGTGCTCTAACCAGAGAACCTGAAGCCCCTGGCAGTATGACTTGAAGTGATTTGTGAAGACTGAAACCTGCCGTGCTGACCAGGACCCTCTAGGGGTAACAAATTATGCTCTGTAGAGCTAGAAGCTCAAAGGTCTTTTACTGGAAGACCAGAAGCCTGCAGTGAACGAGCTGAACTTCCCCATGGGGACTGGAAGCTTGCAGTACACTGATCACTTATGTTCCAGGAGGCTTAGAAATCTGCAGTGCTCTGACTGTGAATGAATTAGGGGGATGGTAAGTCTGTAACACTCTGACCAAGAAGACACTGGGAAATAGTGGGACAAAGAAGAATGAATTTTATAGTGCTGTGAAATCCGACAAGCAGGAAAGCTAAAAGCCACACCCTGAAATCAGGACAAAACTAGGCACAAAGTCAAAACCAAAAACTAAGGATTGAGAAATGAATAAACACAATGACATAAGACTGAAGAGACTCAAGAGTTTAAGAGGTAAAACCAGAAAAAGAGACAAGTATAACCCACAACAAGGATAAGCAGAGATTTGAAAAGACAAGACTTAGCCACTCAAAGTGGGTGGAAGAAATTAAGCAAGAGATTAAAAAAAATTGTAAATGAAATAAGTGATTAAAGAAGGAAAAATTGGAAGGAGAATAAATAGCTTAGAACAGCAGATGGAAAACCTTACCTAAATAGGGGGTTCCTTGAAAAATAGAACAAAAATAACTTAGTGTCTTCAGGACACAACAGAAAGAGTGAACTTAATAAAAATCCACAGATTAAAAAAAATAGAAGAAAATGAAAAAAAAAATCTAGCTTGGAAGAAAGAGAAAAGATAATTTAAGAATCATGGGACAAACTGAAAACTGTTACCAAACAAAAAACTTAGCATATTTTAAGAAATAACAGAAGAAAACTTTTCAGATTTATTAGAACTAGAGGATAAGGAGAAAATTTTATTTATTTTTTAGTAAGGCAATTGGGGTTAAGTGACTTGCCCAGTGGCACACAGCTAGTGAGGGTTATGTGTCTGAGGTCATATTTGAACTCAAGTCCTCCTGACTACAAGGCCAGTGCTCTATCCACTGCGCCACCTAACTGCCCCTAAAGAGAATTTTTAAAAAAAATTACACTGATTACTTCCTGAAACCTCAAGTTGAAAACACCCAGGAATGCCAAAATCCAGAACTTTCAGATCAAAGAAAAAATTATTGTAAGCAGTCTAACAGAGTTTAAGTACCAAGGATCTATAGTCATTATCACATAAGGGGTGATGGGCAATTGCTACATTAGAGAGAAAATCTCAGAACATGAGATTCCAAAAAAACCATAATGCTTTGATAAAGGCTTATAATCAGGAATAACAACCTGGAAAATGGAGTATAACTGGACAGAAAAAAATTGGACCCTTAATAGAAGAGGAATTTTTAAGCTTTCCTGATGAAGACAAGAACTAAATAATACTTAAATGCAAATATAAGTCAAGAGAAACCCAAAAAGGTAAATATACATGAGTAACTAGAAGGGATTAAATGATGACAAACTGCTTATCTTTTAATGTGAGAGGAGAGCGAACTGCACATTCAGAATTCCACTATATGAGGAGTGAGTAAAGAAAGACAAACACAGGTCCTGGAGGTGGATTTGTTCTGTTCTGATGATTTTAAGAAAGGAAAAAAGATGAGAGAAGTTAAAAGAATGCATTGGGAAAGAAAGGCAAAATAAGGGGGAAGAGTTAACCATTTCTCTCAATTGAGGTGCACAAGAAGAAAACTATACAAACATAGTTTGGAGTATGAGGTTATCTCATGAATCTCTCTTATCTGAACTGGACAAAGGAGGATATAACACACAAAATTTGTTGTATAAATACATTCAACTCAACAGGAAAATACATGCAAATATGGAAAGGAGAAAGGTAGGTTTAAGAGGGAAGGTTGAGTTGAGGAGGGAATAGCAAAACAAACTTCACCTTTGGAAAGTAGGTTATAAAGGAGGAATTAAAAAGAAAGTATAAGAATCAATGATCTGGGGCTATAAAGAGGGAAGAAGCAATAGAATGGAAGGGAGCACATCTCTTCAATTACAGATCATAAATGTTGATCATATTTCCTTTTCTTTCCCTACCTTCATTTCATCAGTCAAAATCCAGAACTCTCAGGTCAAAGAAAAAAAAATACCGTAAGCAACTATAAAGAAAGCATTTAAATACTAAAGAACCATAGTCAAGATCACATGAGACTTGGCAGCAAACACCTTTGAAGGGGAGAAAGCCATGGAATACATTATTCCAAAAGGTAAAAGATACAGGTTTACAACCAAAAATAACATCCTGCAAGACTGAGTATAATCCTTTAGGGAAAAAATGGATCTTTAATTGAATAGAGTTAAGCATTCTTGATGAAAAGACCAAAACTGAGTAGATAATTTGCAATGAAAGCACAGGATTAGAGAGATACCTAGAAAGGTAAATGTGTTTAAATAACTGGAAAGGCTTAAATGACGAGGAAGTGCTTACTTTCTAGTGTGAGAAAAGAGACTAGTGACTGTTCAGGATTTTAATGTCTACAAGAGTTAAAAAAGGAATTAAACAAGACAAAGAGAGGGATTAAGGGTAGTTTTACTCTGTGTTGATGGTCTTAAGAGAGGAAATAAAAGGTAGTATAAAATTAGTACACTGGGGATGAAATGTAGAGGAGAGGTATGAAACTTACTATGTTTCATATTTGGGGTACATAAGAAGAGTATACAAACATGGAGAAAGGGGTCAGGGTGGGGCATTTTCTTTAAAAAAAAATCTTATGTGACTGGTAGTACATGTACCAGCTGAAGACATTGTCTCTTACTTTAGTGATAAAATTGAGACAACCAGTGTAAACTCTCTTCTTTATTTTTCTTCATCTCTAACTCTTTGATATCATGCCCTACTTTTTCTTCCCTTCCCTAGTCTTTAATGATATGGCTCTACTTACATGCTTGATTCTATCCTCCTCTCATTGTCTTTAGCATATTACAACCTAAAATCCTCTACTCTCTCTCTTAATTTTTGACCTATCTTATCTTCTCATTCCTTCACTACTGCCTCCAAATATGCCTAAGTCGCTCCCCATCCACATACTTTAAAAAAAAACCCTTCCCTAGGCCCTACATCCCTTTAAGCTATCTTACCATATGCCTCTCTCTCAAAGTCAAACTCTTTACAACAGCTGTCTATACTTAACGTCTTCACTCACTCACTTCTCTACCCTTTGAAATCTGGCTTCCAACTCATCACTTAACTGAAACTGCTCTCTGCAAAATTACCAACAATCTCTTAGTTGCTAAATCTTTTTTCAGTTCTCATCTTCCTCAAATTATCTATTTGCTGCATTTGACTTTGACCACCTTCTTTTCCTGGATACTGTCTCCTCTCTAAGTTTTTGTGACACTATTTACTCCTGGTTCTTCTTATATATCTGATTGCTCCTTCTCCATTTCCTTTACTGGATACATACCATACCCTCCAACTATGAGTATACTCTAAGGTTCTATCCTAGGCTATTCTTGGGCTAGATTTCTTTTTTAAGGACCATACCTTAAGCCGAAATTACTCTGGTTTTCATTGATTAGCCAATTATAGGTCCCAGCCCAAGCCTCATTTGGTCATTATTTGGGCTCTGATGGTCGAGAGTGAGTGTAAATAACAACTGTTTCTGTTTTGGTCAGAAACCCTTAAGGGCTCCCCTCCCAGATTTTTTTTTTACTAGGTAAAAGAGGCCTCATTTTCTTTGCCTCATTTCTTACTTTGCCTTAATCACTGAATGGGTGTTGCCTCAGATAAACTGAGACCTGGGAAAGACCTTAGCTTAAAAAGGCCAAGGTCTCCCACTTCATCCAGGGCCATCTCCAGTCCTGATCTGTATCTTGCCACTGGCATGGAGATGGCTCTGGAGGAGAGAGTGAGGCTGGTGACTTTGCACATCCCTGCCTCACTTAAATCCAATCCACTTGCAAGTCATGACATCACCTTCCCGATGTCATGATCCTCTTCAAGAATGAAGGACAAACAACAACATCCTAAACCCAGTTCTTAGGTCCCCTTCCACTTTCTTTCTCAGTAACCTCATCAGCACCCATGGATAGAATCATCATCATTAGGGCTCACAGATCTATTTATCCATCCCTAGCCTTCCTCCTGAGCTTCAATTTCACATCACCAATTAGCTATTAGACATTGTTTTAGAGGTATCTCCAACTCAATATGTCCAAACGGAATTTATTGTCTCTCTCCTTCCTTCCTCCCCATCCTTCCTTTACAACTGCATGATATCTGTTGAAGACACAGTCATACTTCTGGTTTCCCAGGTTTGTAATCTCAGCATTATGTTTGGCTTCTTAGTCTGCCTTACCCCATCTAGCCAATCAGTTACTAAATTTCGCCATTTCTACCTCCACAATATTTCTATATCTGACCCCTTCTTTCATCTCACATAGTTACTGCCTTAATTAAAGCCATTACCATTTCTTGCTTAGATTATTTCAACAGCCTTCTTATTGGTTTCTCTACTTCAAGTTTCTTATCATTGCAGCACATCTACATGCTGTTGTCAGTGATTTTCCTTAACAGCAGATACGACTATATATCCCCCTATTCAATCAAGCCCAGTGGCTCCAAATTGCCTCTAGGATAAAACATAAATTCCTCTATTCTTAAAAGAATGAAGTCCGGACCACACCTTTCTTTTTAGCTTTAATAAACATTATTTCCCATCCTGTATTCTGTAATCATAACCTAAGTGACCCTTGTCTTGCTCTTTACATAATCCACTCCATCTGACTCTCTGCCTTTTTACTAGCTATTCCCTCATGCCTGGAATACACTCCATCCTCACTTCTGCCCCACAGACTCTCTCTGTTCTTTTAAGACACAACTCAAGCACAACCTTTTACATGACGCCTTTCCAGATGTACTCAAGAACTAGTGTTTTCTCTCACAATTTATCTTGTGTTTAAGAGAACAGAGGGCCAGGAATGGCGAACCCTTAGCAGTGGCCCCTGGATAGCAGGTAGACACATATGGCTTGATAAAGGGTGGTCCCTTTCCACTTTATGCCGATTGCCTGGACCATGGCTGTGGGAGCTGGGGGTTCTACAGATCACGCTGTAAGGCACTTGAATATGATCTCGTATTATACTGAGAGTGGCTTGTTTAGTGATATGCTCAAGCATAAGTTGCACAATTGGAATTCAAGCCAAGGACCTCTGGCTCTAACCCAGGCTCTTTCCTCTGACGTAGGTCCAGCTCTCCAGTGCTCTCACCCCAGTACAACAGGAAGGAAGGTTATTTGCCCAGGCTCGCCTTATGGCTGTCTCTCCAAATCTCCTTCCTCTTGGGGTAAATCAGCCTGGGAGCTGATACTTCAGCCATTTTGCCTCCAAGGCTGCACCACCATCGGTCTCTCTTACCAGCAAGCACAGGCAGCTCAGCCTCAGTGAAGGTTACTTGGGTTAGGTCTGGGAAAGGTTCGAGAAGATTCCGGACTACATTTCCCAAGGGGCCTTGGGGCCGTGCAGAAGTACTTCCTCTTCCTCATTTGCTCACGCGCTCCCTTGTCCTTTTCCTCTACGAGTAACAGGATTCGTCTCAGTCTCCTTCCACCTTCTTTAGGTCCCCGCCCTGTCCCCACCTCCCCCTTCGCCCCGCCTCCCCCGCCGCGCAGAGCTCTGTACGCCTCTGTGTGGGTTTGTGTAGGTGTGTTTGTGGCTGTGAGCAGCACTTATGGACGGGCAGCTGAGATTCGACGGGCGGGTGGTGCTGGTCACCGGTGCGGGGGGAGGTGAGCAAGCGGCGGTGGCGACAGCTTGGCGAGCGTTCGCTCGCACGGGCGCTCCTCCTCATCCCCCTCCCGCCCCTCGTGAGGGGTTGCGCGCGCACGCTCTTCGGCTCGGAGCCCCTCTTCTCGCTGCTGCAGCGGCGCTATCCCGGGACTGGGGGAGATGGGAAGGGGAGGTGAATGGTGCTGGAGGCGTAGTTTAGGGTGGGGGTGGGGAGGAGTCCTGGCCAGCCTGGTTCGGGAGCCACAGAGGTTGGTGGTGGAGGCACGGAGTAGAGAGGATGTTGAGTGTGCAAAATGCAAAACCCTAACCTTCCTACCTCTCCCCCCATCCCTCCCATCCTTGGGTTATTTCCCCTCTTTCCCTTCACCTTTTTTCAGAGACTTTAAAATATATTCTGTTTCTGCTCAGGAAGAGAGTCCCTCATGCCTCTGGCTCTTAAAACAGAAAAGTACGTTTGTATTTTTGGCTTGTGGCCTTACAGAATTAGAAACAAAGTTCATCACCAGCAGGCTGGTTTGAAAAGGAGCTTTGATCCTACCTATTTAGTGGCCCTTGCCTTTAAAGGTGCAGAGATATATTTACCGTCTTAGATCAGGAAATGTAGCATATGTTGACTTTTCAAATGACAATTTACTTTTCAGAGGTTTCAGCCTCAGAAACCTCAAGGATGTTGATTAGTCAGTGATTCAATTCAACAAAGATTTATGATTATTTGCAAGGCCTTGTGCTAGAGGATGGGGATACTGAGGCAAGTCCTTTATCTCTGGACCTTTTGATGTGGGCTATGTTGAATTAAACATTAAGCTGAAATGAATTCTGCCTAAGGCTGGCAGGTAATCTGAAAAGAGGCACTTGTTTTGTGGAGTTTAACTGAACTACATACTTTGAACACAACATTGTCTAAAAATGCTAAAATGATTAGGAGCTATTTCGGGAGTAAGAGTTCATTAAAAAAAATAAAACTTTGCTTTTGGTTGAAATAATAAGTAGTAATAAAGGGAAGTCCTAAATTGTTTGCAAGCAAGGACTAGAAGTATAAGTGTAGTTGGAAACCCTAGGAGCCAAATTAATGGTATGTCCAAGTTTATATATATATATGTGTGTGTGTGTGTGTATATATATATGTGTATATATATATGTGTGTGTGTGTATATGTATATATATATATATTTAGAAAGGTGGGGCAGAGAACAAGCATTTATTAAGTGCCTGCTCTATTCCAGGCACTATACTTTACAAATGTCCTATTTGATCCCTACAACAACCCTGTGAAGTTTTTGTTGTTGTTTAAGCATTTTTCAGTAGTGTCTGACTTTTTGTGACCCCATTTGAGTTTTTCTTGCCAGAGATATTGGAGTGGTTTGCCATTTCCTTCTCTAGCTCATTTTACAGATGAGGAACTGAGGCAAACAGAGTTAAGTGACTTGCCCTAGTCACACAGCTAGTAAGTGTCTGAGGCCAGATTTGAATTCAGGAACATAAGTCTTCCTGACTCCAGGCCCAGCCCTCTGGTGCTATTATTTATCCTCATTTTTACATAAGATTGCTGATTTATATCTGGAAGGGTCTTAGTGGAGGTTTCAAAGTTCAGAGTTGAGGATTTCAAGTTGGAGAGAGGTGCAGCTCGAAGTTTCAGAAACTTGGCAGAGAGGGTCGAACTTTCCCCTCTTTGGCCCTTAGAGGTTTTGGAGCGATAATAGAGGAGGCATTCAGTCAGGAGCAGAAAGATGGATTTGGATTTGGAGAGAGAATCATCTCTGGGAGGCAGCAGGGTCAGAGAATGGGTATGCTCCTCCCCGTGGATTTATATACCCTATCAGGGGTGGGGAACCTTCAGCGTTGAGGTTACACATGGCCTTCTGGGTTGTTGGGTGCTGGGTGCAGCCTTGACTGAGACCAAGTTTTGATTTGTTATGAGAAGTTTGGATTGAGTTAAACGGCTGCATTTGAGATTGGGCTTCAGGTTCCCCACCCCTGTGCTCGATTCAAGAATCAGACTCTGGGAACCTGACAGAGCAGAGAACTTCATTGGAAGGAAGCTGGGTGGGGGCTTTGCATTGAAAGAAGGACTTTTAGGGGTAGCTAGGTGGCGTAGTGGATAGAGCACCGACCCTGAAGTCAGGAGGAACTGAGTTCAAATCCAGCTCAGACCAAACACTTGACACTTACTAGCTGTGTGACCCTGGGCAAGTCACTTAACCTCAATTGCCTAAAAAAAAAAAAAAAAAAATCCAAACAAAAAGAAAAAGGAAGAAGGACTTTTAGTATTAGGAATTGAGATATCCTTTGCCATACCTACATCCCGCATATGTACCTCATTATTCTTGTACTCCCAGTTAGAGAGCCCACTCTTCCCATCAGTCCAATCCTTTCATTTTACATATGTGGAAAATGAGGCCCAGACATAGTCACATATACCTCCTTGTAACTTTGTCTTCTCCCCTTTCCGCATTCCTTCCTATGTCCCTTTGGGGAAAACTTCAAAGGATGTGGAAGGAATGATAAGTACTATTTTATCTTTCCCTCCGTTTCTTGCCTGGTATCTTCTGCCTCCTTGTTTTATAGCTGTCCACATCCTTTGGCTCTGATGATTCTTGTGGATTTTTTTTTCTTAGGACTGTTTCTACAGTGGTTGTCACTTCTGGCTGATTATTTGATTAGTGCCAGGAGAATGACCCTGGATTATTCTCTCAAGTAAGAATCAGGGGCCTTATAGAGGCTGTTGTTTTTTTTCCCCTGAGTTCTGCATGTGAAATTCATACTCATATTTCATGGTGGGGAAGTGGGATAACCTTCCTGTTCACCAAGATCCTAATTAGGGAGAAAGGTCTTATTTATGCTTGATCATAGTCCTCTGGCCCTTTGGCAGAGTCTCTTATTAAACCATAGCTCTTTGATTTTTACTGGGGAAGCTTAAGTACTTGACTTTCCTAAAACCATCATGCTCAGATAAATTTCTTAACCTCAACTTTGAGTATGATGAGGATTGGGGAAGAGGAGATGCTTAGGTTCTTACTTTTGCTGATTTCATAAATTTTCAAGGTGGCTCAAACCCTAAAATAACTCACGTGAATGGCAGTTTTTATTGTTGAAAAGCTTGTTTTTCAACAGGGTTATTCAGGTTTAAGAATAATCTAAATATTTGTTATCTTTTTTCAATATTTTCTGAATTTCAGTACTGTAATTAGGCTCCAACTAATTATTGTAAAATTTGGCTTGAGTAGAGTGGGAAAGGAAAATAATACTGATTGTTCAATTTTTTGTTTTTATTTTAAACTAGGATTGGGACGAGCATATGCCCTGGCTTTTGCAGAAAGAGGTGCATCAGTAGTTGGTAAGTTTATGTATTTTTTTTTGTAATTTCAATAGCTGTTTTTTTCTTAACATTAAAAACTCAAAACACAAATTGTTTATCTTCATTAGTCACCTATTTTTGTAGAATATTATGTGTACTTTCAGTCAGATTTTAATACCAATCATTTCTTCCAGGATTGCATTTATTTCCTAAGGCCAGAGTGCTCTTCATTTTAAGTAAACTGATTTCACAATTTTTCTAACAACAGAATTGTTAAATCAGGGAACTAATCAGTGTTATATGATACAAAACCCCAAACATAAGGCATTTTTGTACTTCTCTTTGTTGTCTGTAGACATTATAATTACCTAGACCAATAAGAGGAGGGGAATGAAGTTTAGAGAGCTTTGGGTTTGAAAAGGCTTGGAATATTGGTAGAAGAGGGATTAAAATCAGACTAGTGCTGCAGTATTCTGAAAGTGTTGTAAAGGAATTCCTAGTATTCTAACACCATATAACCAGTACCATGAGTTTTTTTCCTTTTTTCTATTTCTTTTTCTCCCCCTTTGGATCAGACCTATGATTTTATTGATAAAGGGCTGGTGAGGAACTTCCTCTACTAGTACCTTCTCTTGCAGCTGACTAGTTTTTTTAGGGGTTGGAGGGGCGTACTTTGAGTGAATGGCCTAGGGTTAAACTGCCATTATTTATGTCAGAGGACTTAAATTACCGAGGTCTTGGTTATTACAATGCCAACTCTACTGTGAACTTTCCATTTTCTTATTAATTAAGTTTTATTAATATTTTCTGGTTTTGTATCAGTCACTTCTGAATATAGTACCCATGCCCAATAAGTCATCCCTTGTAACAGAGAAAAAGTTACACAAAACCAGACAGAAACAATAACTGTGTCTGATAATGTATGTGCCATTCTGTACTTGTAGTCTTCTTCTGTACCAAAGGAGGGCAGTGTACTTGGCTGTTTGTTCTCCAAGAAAAGGTTGGACATTTCTGTTACTCAGAGTTATTTTAATTTACATTATTGTAGTCATTGTGTATATTGTTCTCCTGGCTCTGTTCTCTTTGCTCTGCCAGTTCATACAGATCTTCCCATGTTTTTCTGAATCCTTTACATTCTGTCATTTTATATTGCACAGTAATACTCCATTACAGTCATATAAAAGTGTTTTTCAGCAATTCCTCAATTGATGGATACTCACTTTATTTCTTTTTTTGCTTCCATGAAAAGTATTTATGTAAATATTTTGTCCTTTTCTTCTGTTTTCTCTTTCGAGCCTATGCCCAGTAGTAGGATTACTGGGTGAAAGAGCATGAATAGTTTAGTTACTTTTCTTACATAATACCAAATTGTTTTCTATTTGAACAATTCACAGCTTTACCAGTAGTGTATTACTGTGCCTTTCTTACAGCTCACAGCCCCTTCAACATTGACTATTTCTGTTTTTTAGCAGGTTTACCACCATTTTCTCATTCACTTGTTTTTCAACTCAGTTTATTGGTGATTTTTTTGTGGGACACATTTCCCATTTTATATTCAATGTTAATAGAAAATATATTTTACTTTGATACTTTTGAAAGTCTTCATTGACTTTTTAGTGTTGAAAAGTGTACAACAATGTTAATAATCAGGTAGAATTTAATTTTTTGTTTTTTTTCCCAGTATTTTCTGAATTTTAGTGCTATAATTAGATACCTAATTATTTCTGAACATGGCTTGAATATCACAGATAGGAAAATTTGTTTTTTTCCATAGCCTCCAATTGATTTTTGCTTTTGCTCATTTCTCATCCATTCAAGGTGTAAATAACTCATTTGGGCATTATTTGCATGACTGTATTGCAAGGTGAGGGAAGTATTGGGCAATGCAGAGGCTTGTCTGCTTTGCTGAAGGAAGAAGAAGAAGCAGTAGCCACAGGTGGACATTTCATAAGGACCATCATCTTGTAGTTGTATTTATCTTGACATCACCCCTCTACTTTTATAACAGATTGTACTTTTCTTAACCAAGGTAAAGAACTTTGGGGCTGCCCTGGCATGATTCACTTCCTCCCCTTCCAGTAATGAAATCACTGCCACCATTACTTCCCAAAAGGACGTCTGACTCAGTTGCCCTGTGGTTCAGTTCATCCTCCCTATGACTTTTTAGACCAAAAACTCCTTTCTCTATGTGGGTTGTTTCCCTCTCGAGAATGTAAGATCCTTGAGACCAGAGATTATTTTTCTTTTACATTTGTATCCCTACCATTTAGCACAGTGCCTAACATGTAATAGACACTTAAGAAATGCTATTCATTCATTTGTTCAATTACTCATTTGTTCATTCTGTAAATGGTGTATATAGCTCCTTGAAGGCTGGGACTATTTTTGCCTTTCTTTGTGTTCCCAGTGCTTAGTATTGTTGCTTGTTGACTTCATACAGAAACTTAGTCATTTCTTACTATGTGAGATTCTTGTCCTTTCCCTCTCACTTGTTTCTACCTTTTATACCTAACTAAATTGTAAGCTCTTTTTATGCAGCATTACATCATATTCCTGTTTAACATTGTTAACTGAGTCTGGGAAAATTCTTTAGGTGAAACATTGTTGCAGCAGGTTAGTCCCATAGGAACAATGTTATAAATGGCAGATCTGTTCTAGGACTGCCAGAATTTGATCTATGAAAACTTAAAATTGGCCTTCAGACACCTGAGGCAATGTCACATTTATAAGGCTGCTTTGATGATTTGAAAGATCTGTGATCTCACTGTTGTGGACATTCCTGCCAGTATTATAGATTGCCTTTTCATCCTGTGGCTGTTTTTCATATCCTTCCATAAATTCTTTCTAAAAAGTCTATGTAATGGGCTAGAGGTCTTTCTCTGCATCTTTTGATGTTTTTGGATAGCATTGAAATACTTGGATTGTTTATTTTTCACATTTGCTATATGACTCACCCAGTCATAATTAATAATATACTATAGGCTGTTTATAGGCATCATTATGTCTTTACATGACCCTTTGGGTAATTTACTATTTAGGTTCTCTTAAGATTGTGGTATCTCATGGTTTCGCAACCATGTAGCCTCACCAGGATAATGTATGTAAAAATTTCACTGGATGGATCATTTTATTTTTTGTAATGGTACATATTGTAACCCATCTACTTTTCTGCCCTCTTGTTACTCTTGTTTATGTCTCTCTTAAATCATCCCAATGGGTGAAAGCCCTCCTTTAGGCCTATAAACTTTACATTGACACCAATGTAGCATGCATCTCTTATTCTTTACTCTGGATTCACCTCCTTTTTGAGCATATATTTCCTGGCTACCTTTTATGCTTCTGGGTGTGAGAGTCATCATTGTTAATATGCAGCAGGCTATTCATGATTTAATCTCTCCATTGCTCTTTAGATTTCCTCCAATTTAATTTATTCATTCAAAAGTGTTCATTATATTGTAGGCACTGGGGATACAAATATTAAAGCTGAAAAAGTCCTTGCCCTCAAGGAGTTTATATTCTACAAATTTTTTGGCAGTAGTAATGTTCAATGATTTACAACCAGATTGCATCACTGAAAGAACATTGACATTAAAAATATGGATTTTTGTTTCAGAGAGTGAGTGGGCACCTTCTCAAAAGAAATCCAGCCCACTGTCTTTCTGCTTCTAAGTTCTTGGCAGAGCATGAGCACGCATGCTATCAGCAGTGTGTCCAATATCAGTGTTTAAGCCCAGTTCAGTAGGCTAGCCATTGAATTAATATTATGGTTTGGACAACAGGTGTTCTTGTAGAATTGTAAGGCTGAACTCTTTTGAGTGTCCATTTTGAAATACACAATTACCAATTTAAAAAGCAACCCTTCCCCCTCCCCCAATAGTAAACTATCAAAACAAATTAGTGTTTCATAGACATGGGGAAAAGTTTTCAGCACAGTACAAAAATTAAAAGCATTCCTTTTCACAAACAGATATATCAGGATTAATTTACTTTCTAGTAGGCAATACATATCTCCCTATGGTATGATTCACTTGATATTGACAATGAGAGGATCAATGCATAGAAGTGGTTAAATTACTTTAGGAGCCTTATGTGAAACTAACATACGTGGTTTCCTTTTAAAGCTTGTTTTGTTTTACAAAGTCAGGCTTTTAAAAAATCTACTAACAACAAACCTAGTAGGATCTCTGTTCTCTGAACCTATCAGTTAAAAAATGTGATTTGCTGTTGACTGCCCTCTTTTTTTATAAAGAAAATTCTAACCATAGTCTGGGCTTGATATAGATTCCCATTTTTGCTCTCTGGGCTGACTTGTTCACCCTGTTCTGGACACATATTGGCAGGTATGGGGTTCCCGAGAGGGCTGCTTCCCATGAGACCACTACTCACAACTCTCTTTGTACTTTCAGGATCTTAGGAATAACGTTGATACGGATAGGAATATGCTATTTATACTTGCCAATCTTACTTCTGATTCCCTGTGTAACACAGGAGACACAGGAGCTTTTGAGCTCCAGCTTCTAGCAGTTTCACACTTGATATGGGCAGCCAGAAGGACAGTACTGGAGACATAATGAGGGGTTATTTAATTACTTTATCCTTCTCAAGGGGGTTGGTGATAATGGGAACATCAACTCCTACAGCATCCCCTAATTACTCTTTTCGAAGGGTCAGGCAAGAATATACAGAATAGGAGCTCCAACTCCTACAACATTCCCCAAATCTCAATGGGGGCCAGTTGAGACAAGCACAGCAATCTAGCTTGTACATTCCCCACTTATTGACCAGTGCTCACTTGATTTATAGAGGAGCATACAAAGAAGGCAATTTGCCAGCAATAGCCTCACAAGTTTACATTAACTGTGGCAATATCATGGTGAATCAGCATAGCGCAGGTTCGGTATGCTGTTTACAACTTAGGCACAAATGTTTACATTGTCTCATTGTTATAGCTCACTGCACAGTTGCAGTAGAAATTGTTTATGGCCATGGATCCTGGGAACTATTATCTAGAAAAGAATAACAAAATCCACTTTACATATACCCTACTAGTGTTGAGGTGAATTGACCCTGACTCAGGCCAGTCCTCTCAGAGTTTAGATCCAGTATTGGAAATGAGACGCCTATAGGGCATTCAGCAGTTAACCAAGGTTCATTTAGCCATAATATAGAAAGGATACTCCACATGGAAATATCCGAATGGATCTGGTCAGCAGGGCTTGTGTGGCTTTGGGGTAGTCTTCAAGTCTAAAGGGCCCTGACTCCATGCAGGCCTGTTATGCTTTTAGGTGAACTATAAACTTGAGTTATTATGGCCTGAGGTTACCAGGAAGATGCTTGGTTACTTGTAGGTGGCCTGAGCCCCTTGGGCCAAAGAAGTCTTAGTGAAAGAATCCTTAACTTTTATGAAAAGAACTAGCCTTGGACCAAAGAAGTCTTAGTGAAAAAATCCTTAACTTTTATGAAAAGAACTATCCTAACTTATAAGGGGTTGGGGAATATTCTGGACTATTATAAGATGTGCTCATTTACACAAAATCAGTTACCATGACACCATTAAATATTACCTATACCACATTTACTTAGCAGTAAGGCAAAAGCAAGAGTATTCATAGGCATAGAAAAAAGCAAGAAAAATTAAACATCACACTCAATAAAAGACAGGTAGGAATTATAACTAGCTTTTGTATAGTAATTTCAGGTTTGCAAAGGGCTTTATTTGTGTTTTCTTAATTGATTAAAACATCACAGTTGAACTGTGAACTGGGGTCATATTTTCCCACCAGTCTACAGAGTGTCTCTGGGAGAGACTGAGCACATCCACTTCAAAGCCTATCAGGGAGGCATAACTAAGGAAATCCATGTGTCTGGGATGACTCACAACTGTGGACTGCAGGCCTTGATGTCCTCTGTCCTCTTAGGAATAATCTGAATGACAAAAATGCTGCTTCTGCACTAGCTGCTCTCCTTCAGGTTCAGACAACTCTCCTTCTGGGCAAAGCCCTCCTCTTTTACTCTTGAGCCAATGAAGTGATGGCAAGGTTTTTTTTTTTTTCCCTTCCCATTCTTCTCATCTGGGCTCTGAGGAAAAAAAAGTGTTAAACTATTTCAGTGACATGCAGTTTTCTTAATCTGGAGAGCTGATAGCCTTATCTGATCTACAAATTGCTGGGGATTCTATTTTGGCCAGTCTACTCGAAGGATTCTCTCATAGCAAAGTGCAATTCCTGGCAAAACAGTTTTTGTCTCTTTGTTCCTCCTTTTCAAAGCAGAGAAAATAATTTGTTTAGCCATTCTACAATCAATGGATAGTTCCTCCTTTTTTATTTCTTTTCTAAAACCAAACATTTTGTTATGGATATTTTGAGATGTCTGAGACCTTCCTGACCTTGACTTTCTTGGGTTGTGCAGGGATGTGCTCATAAATTTGCATCTAGCTCCCTGGGGAGAAAATGTGTGGACATACTTTTAAGTTTAATCTATATTATTAGTATTTTCTCCATCACTTTCTTAAATCTAGACAATCAACAAAGCAAATCTAACCCTAATTTGCAGCATTTGGATTTCCAAGGTATAAATGTTCAACTGAAAATTTAGCAATTAGAAGTAGTAAGCTGGAACAAGCCAGCTCCAGCACATCACAGCATATGCCTAGCAGTAGTATCTTTGAGTCAAAGGATATGAACAGCAGAATCACTTTTTTGGGTTTAATTTAAATTGGAGCAATTTACAACTCCACCAAGAAGGTATTAGTGTGTCAGTGTTTCTGCAGCCCTTCCAACATTGACTGTTTCTGATGCTTTTTGGGCTGCTAGGAACCCTGAAATGCAAAGGTACAGGGTGGGTCTGCCTCAAAAGAGTTGGACCACTCAAGGCTTCTTTCAGTCAGAGTAGTGAGGTTTTATTATAATACAATTAGGTGGACAAGATTCCTAACAAATCTGCCCAATTTAATGAGGGTAAGATTTGTACTTTTATACAGAAGAAAACTGTGAGAAAATCTGGATGAGATCAAGGAGTGGTAGTGGGCTAGGTGACAACAAATGAGTTAAGAGTCCAGAGAGCCACAGTGAAAGGGCAGTTAAAAGGATTATTGAGTATCTAGGTAGGCCAGATGCCTCAGGCAAAAATGCCGGGGACTGGGAAAGTTCAGGATCTCAAACTATATTACAAAGATGCAATCATCAAAGTAAGTTGTTTATTGGATAAGAAATAGGTTGATCAATGGACTAGATTAGGTACATAATATACAGAAGCAAATGAGCACAGTAAACTAATGTTTGATAAACCCAAAGATCCCAGCCACTGGGGCAAAACTCACTATTCAACAAAAACTGAGAAGACTGGAAAGTAGTCTGGAAGAAAGTAGGCATAGAGCAATCTCTCACACCGTATATCAAGATAAGCTCAAAATGGGTACATGATTTAGACTTAGAGAGTTATATAAACAAATGAGAACATGGAAGAAATTACCTGTCAGATCTATGGATAAAGGAAGAGTTAATGACCAAATAAGAGATAGAGAGGTCTGTGGGAGGTAAAATGGATAATTTTGATTACATAAAATTAAAACAGTTTTTGTTTTAAAGTTTAAACTTTAAACTAAAACAAAAACTTCTCAAAAAAAGAACTACAGTTTCATCTAGGAGTATGGTGAAGGGGAGGTGGAGCTACAAGAAACCTGTTCGTATTATTTAAAATAATGTGATTATGCTTCCCAAGTGTTTAGTAACAGATGTTTCTGTTTCTAAGTTTCTGAGCAGCGTGACTTCATTGTATTAATAATGGAGTGACTGAGTAGTAGTGTTAATTTTGTGCACCCTAATGTTGGAACTTGTTATGGACTATTCTTTTGATACATCTTTTTAATATATGCTATCAATCCCAATAAATTACTTAACTAGACACCAAAGCTTAAAGTCAATTTGCACTTTATGCTATTGCCACTTGGGGGTAGTCTTACATCATACAAAAATTGAGTAAGCCTCAGTGTGAGTAACTATCGTGTTGGCTCTCAGCCGTTTGAATTTTTTCCATTGTACTTAGATCATTAAAAGAAAACCAGACCACTGTCTGTTTTTGAGTTTGAGATTTTCTTTTCATTCTTTCCTGTTATTTGAGTATTTTTATGAAAATGAGCACTTAATACAGCAAATACAAATTTAATTTTTTGATAATCTTATTGCACAAGGGTTGATATAAGTTTTCCGTCCTTTACAGGGTATCTTTGCAGAATTTCTTGCAATGAGTTTAATAATAGGATTACATTGTTATGGAGAGAAAAATCCCAGTCTGTGTTTTAAAGCTCATTTTTTTTCAAGAAAGAAAGAAAGAAGACAAAGAAGTAGTTGGATTGATTATGCTGATTTGAAATGCCGAAAGAAAAATAAATCAGTTCTGCCATCCTTGTACTTATGTGTATTAGGACAGCTAACCCTTTTGTCAGAAACTGTTAATGTGGAAAATCCTAGGTAAACCTTGTGGGATTTTTCCTACTTGTCTTGACCATAGCTCTTACCCAGGAAAACTGGGGAAATATAGTCATAGTATAGCAGGTATACAAAGGCTGATTTTGCAAGCAGACAATTTACAGTATTATAGAAGAAAGTTTTATTTAAAAAATGGAGACCCTTGAATAAAACAGCCATTAGTTCCAAAGAGGTATATAAATCCTTAAGTACGAGGGCACCTTTGGTGGAGGCCCACCCTACAAGACTCATGTTTATTTAAAAAAAAAGTTTTTATTTATGTTTTTGTATTTTTATATCATCCCCACTATCCTCCCTCCTCCTCCCAGAGAGTCATCCCATATACAAACACACATATACACACACAGAAGAAAAAAAAAGAGGAAAAAAATCAGTGTAACTGATCAATACATCGAAAAAGTCTGAAAATAAATGCAGTGTACAGTTTCAAAATAAAAAAAAAGTATAATTTTCTCAGAACGTTTATTTTTAAATTGTGATTTTGTTTTAAGTGATATGTTTTTTGAAAATCACAATCATTTCTTTGGGTCAAAGGGATAATAATCATAATAGTACCTAGCATCTATACTGTGCTTTAAGATTTGCAAAACACTTTACAAATCTTATTTATTCCTCATAGGGTAGTACTATTTTAGGGTAGTGCTATTATCCCTGTTTTACTGATGAGGAAACTGAGCCAGACAGAGGTTATGTGTCTGGCCTGGGATGATACAGCTAGTATTGAAGCCAGATTTGAACTCATGTTTTTGTGACTCCCAAGTTCAGCATGCTGTCTGTTGGATCACCTAGCTGCTTCAGTATGTACAATTTAATACAGTTTCTCTAATAATTCCAGTTTTTTTCTAGAATGATTTGACCAGTTTATAGCCTTATCCAAAGTGTATATACCTGACTTTCTGTAACTCCTAAAACACTAATAAGTTTTGATTTTAAAGATACTTGGCATTGACCTAATTGCTTAGTCATACCTGTGAAATGTTTATTTCAGAATTTACCAGAACAAAATTATTATTCAAATGTAATTTTAGCCACTCCTTACCATTCAGTCATGTTGACCTATTGTACTTTTCACTACTTATATCAATTCAGTTTTGTGCATTTAAGGAAATGACTCTTGTACACTTAGTATACAACACGGTAAGCCTCTTGAGGGCAGAAACTTTCTTATACATCCTCATATTCCTTATGGTGGCTACCACAGTATTTTGCACACAGTAGGCATTCAGAAATGTTAAATAGTTACTGACCAACAAGGTGGAACTTTTTTCCTCTGAGGATTTCCATGGTAACGGGAGACTATTTGTAAGTCTGAACTCAGGTGTAGGCATATTCTGAGAGATGAGGTAGTTGATTATGAGACATAAAATTGAGTCATGAAAAAAGTGACGAAAGAGCACATGTTAGGATGACATGTAATAGCACAGTTCTTTACTTTGCTTGTATACCACTCTAGTTCCCCACATAATTTATAAAAATTAAAAGTATGTTCTTTTTCTTACTATTTAAGGTCAGGCAAGCTCAATGTAACATTTCGGTAACCTGATTCCTTGCTTAGAAAAGACAATCTATGTGCCATTGAATTTTGAAGTGGTTTTTTTTTTTTTTTGGTCAACAGAAATTCACTTCAGTTGAACAAATTCCATTCAATCAATATTTATCAAGCCCTGATAATGTGCAGTTGTACCTGGTTCTACCTGTGTGATCTTGAGTACTGGGGATACAAAGATAAAAAATAGTTCTCCCTGTCCTTAAGCCAAGAGCTAATATTTACATAGCACTTACTGTGTGTTAGGCACTGTGCTAAGCACTTCACAATTATTATTTTATTTGATCCTCACAGTAACCCTGGGAGGCAGGTGCTATTATTATCCTCATTTTACAGATGAAGAAACTGAAGCCAACAGAGGTTAAGTGACTTGCCCAAAGTTGAGCTAGTAACGGTTTGAGGCTGGATTTGAATTTGGGTCTTCCTGACTCCAGGCCTAGCACTCTATCCATTGTGTCACTCAACTGCCTAAAGTTTCTTAAGGAACTTGTATTCTATTGGGGGTGGAGAGGGGGAAGTAGGACACATAGAGATAATCATAATAGAAAATAGATTGTCATGGGGGCAAAGGAGAAATCAGGAATTTGTAGGTAAATTGGAAAGAGAGAATAATTTGAGGGGTCAGAATTAGGGAAGGGTGGGTGTATGGAAATTGTGTCAGGTGAGCCTTGAAGGCCGATAAAGATGGCATAAAGTAGAGATTAGGAAAGAGGATCTTCCAGGGATGAGCCTGTGCACATGTACAGAAGCAAGCATGTTGATTTTTGGGGGCAGATCATAGCCCAATTTGGTTGAAACATAGAGTATTTGAAGGGGAGTAGTGATACTTAAGTCTGGTAGATTGGAGGCAAATTGTCGAGTGCCTTACTAAGTAGTTTGTATTTTATTCAAGAGGACCAGGGAATCTGCTTTATTTTGGCAGCTCTATGAAAACTGGGATGGAGAGGGAATGAGGTTGGAGGTGGGTAGGGAAAAAAATTTGGAGGCTACTATGATAGTCTTAGTGGGATGTAATTGGTGGTAATGTGAATAGAGAGAAGGAGAGATACATGAGAGACATTGTAGAGATGGCATTAACAGACTTAGAATCTCGGGGTTAAGGGAGAAGGAAGTCTCCAAAGTTGCTTTGAGATTTTAAGATTAGGTGACTAGAAGGCTGGTGGTATGCACAACAGAAATAGGAGGGTTGGGATTAAGAGGGCAGATACTGAGTTCAGTTTTAGACCTATTGAGTTTGAAGTGCTGATGACTGGGTAGAGATGTATGGCAGGTATTTGGAGACTCAACATTGAAGTTAAAGGGTCATATCTGGGCTGTGTACATATATGTAGGAGTCATCTTCATGGAGGTGATAATTGAACTCTTGAGAGCCAATGACAGTGAGGAAAAATAAAGGAGGCCCTAGGATAGAGTGTTGAAGGAGCATCACATTTAGGGGAGCAGAGGAGAAGAAATGAACAAATAAAGGATACTGAGCGGTGACTGTTAGATACCTAGGAAGGAAAACCAGGAAAGAACAGTGTCATGTTAATTCAGGGAGGAGTGAGTATCCAGTATAAGGGGTGGTTTTCAGTATTTTCAAATGCGGCAGAAAGATCAAGGAGATTGAGAATTGAAAAAAAGGTTTTCAAAAACTTGGCAATTACATAAAAGTCAATTAAAAGGTCATGTGGTGGGTGCAAACAGACTAATAATTCTGAGGAAAAGGTGTCAGCAAAAAATTGTATGACATTTGGATTAGTCATGTGGAAGATGGATGGATAACAAGTGGTGGCCAGAATGCTGCATTGGTACCCTAAAATGAGAAAAGCCTCTAGCATGTTGGGTGTATCCTCTCTAGGTAACTTTTAGAAAGATGTAGATGAGAGTCACACAAATTGGGCAGGCACTTATCTGACCACGTCACTCCTCTACTGAATACTCTCTATTGCTTTGAAGAGAGTAGAGGGCCCAGTGCAGAGCCTTAGGGTATACCCCGAGTTAGGAGGCCTGAAATGAATGATAAGCCAGCAAAGGAGATAGAGAAAGAATGGTTATACAGGTAGGGTGAAAACTAAGAGAGAATTGTCATGAAAACCCAGAGAAGATAGAGTATCTAGGAGAAGAGGGTGGTCAGCAGTGTCAGATGCTGCAAAGAGGTTGAGAAGGATTAGGACTGAGAAAAGGCCATCAGATTTGGTAGGTCACTGGAAACTTGAGAGAAAACAGTTCCAATTGAGTGATGAGATCAGAAGGTAGATTGTAAAGAGAGGGAGAGAAGAGGAATTGGAAGCAGTAGGTATAGATGACTTTTTCTTGGAGTTGTCTGAGTAGGGGGGAAATACAAGATGATAGCTTGAAGAGATGAAATAGTTTAGTGAGGGATTTTTTTTTTTTAAAGGCAATTGGGGTAAGTGACTTGCCCAGGGTCACACAGCTAGTAAGTGTCAAGTGTTGATCTGAGGCCAGATTTGCACTCAGATCTTCCTGTCTTCAGGGCTGGTGCTCTATCCACTGCACCACCTAGCTGCCCTGTTAATGAGGGATTTTTAAGGAGGCATTGGAGATGATGATGAGGACTAAGGACAGCATTAGCAGATATTTGGGCATTTTTGTTGGCCATGAGGAAGAAATCACTAGATGAAGAGAGCTTGAAGACAATTGTTGTTGAGTTGTTTCAGTTGTGTCTGACTCTCCTTGATCTTATTTGGGGTTTTCTTGGTGAAGATACTGGAGTGATTTGCCATTTCCTTCTCCAGATCATTTTATAGATAAAGAAACTGAGGCAAATAATTAAGTGACTTGCCCAGGATCACACAGCTAGTAAATGTCTGAAGCAAGATTTGAATTCAGGTCTTCCTGACCCTAGGGCTGGAGCTCTATCCACTATGCCACCTAGCTGCCCTCTGATGAAGAGTAGAGTGGGGATAATTGATGGGATAATCTGCAGAAGAAGGGAGGAGGGTGAGATTAGGGGGCATCATCCTTGTCCTGCTTCCTAACTCTGGCTGAACTCTAGAACTACCTTGGGCCCCCTTCTCTTCTCTTTGTATGTTCTTTCTCTTGGTGATCTCATGAAATCCCTTGAACCTAATTATCACCTCTTACCACTCTATATCTCAGATTTTAATATACAGCTCTAATTTCCCTCCATCAGTCTTATATCACCTTTTGGACATTTTGGATTATATCCTCTGTAGACATCTCAGACTCAGTATGCTTATCAAACTCAGTAATCTTTCCCTCCGATTCACCTCACTTCTTAACTTTTCCATTTTTGTCTAGGCCCAGCCACTGCTATATTTCCAGTCACCCAGGTTCACAACCTCACGATCAGCCCTGACTCATCCCTTTTCCCACATAATCAATCATTGGATTGTAGACCTAGAGTTTGACCTCAGAGGTCATCTGATCTACCATTTCATTTTACGTATGAGGAGACTAAGGCCAAGGAAGGCTAAATGGCTTCCCCTAAAGCCAAACAGGTAGTTAATGTCAGAGATTTGAATTCATCAACATAAGATTGGGATGGGAGGAGAGATTAGCCACTGCAGGAGAGATGGCCTTGGAAAGGACTTGAGGGGTGGAGGGATCCGAGATGATGGTGAAGACTAAGAATAGGATTAAGGGTTTTAAGGTTTAGGAAGAGATGAAATGATTAAATAAAAGGACTGGATTTTTGAACATTTGTGGGTAATGATAAGATGAAGGGTATAACCATCCCTATGTGTAGCTGAGGTGAGGTAGAGGTATAGGACATGGAAGTTGAGTCAGTAGGAAATATGAGTATTTGAGGGAATATCAACATATATGTTGTGTCTTCTGGTATGAAGGCAGAAGTTGGAATGGAGAGGAAGACTGTGAACTGGGCACTAAATTCACTGGGGAAGGAGAGGGAATGTCTTGAGGGTTGGTAGGTAATGGCCATCATTATCTGGATTGGGTGATAAATTTGGATGGCCTTAGCCTTAGAAGAGAACTTGCTGATTAATTCAGTGGTATCTGGAGAATCTGGAAATGGCAATGTGGAGGAAGGAATGTAATTCCCTTAACCATGACCAGTGAGTTTGGAGTATGAAAGAAAGAGCAGTCTGTTCTAGGCAGGATAGCTAATGTTTACAAGGCAGTGTTTACAGGAGGGATCCTGGTCTCAGTGTTGGAAGGAAGAAAGATCAAGGAAGGAAGAGTTTTAAAATGAGACAAAGTTATTAAGTAGGTATTCCCAAGGGTATGTTAGAAGGGTCACAGATCTGGAGTGGGACTTTGTGGGATGTGAGTAGGGTTGAAGGGAAAGGGAATGAAGGATCAGATAAGTGGGGTTGTGAAGGTGCATTTGTTTTTTGGCTGTCTGAAATTCAGTGTCAATGAGACTGAAAGAATAAGAGGTTGTGGGAGCGTGCTAACAATTAGAGAATGAGTCCAGTCAGAGTATCAATGGATAGAAAGACCTGCACTTGAGAAAGGCAGGAGATTGGAAGATTTAAGGTTATTCCATGAATTAGGGAGAAATTCAAGAGGACTCAAAGATTTTAATTAGGTGGTTTGTGTAAATCAGACGTTCCCAAACTTATTTGGCCTACCGCCCCTTTAGAAAAAAATTACTTAACGAACACCCCCCCCCATCTACTTTCTTTAACCCTTTAACAGTTTTTTTTAAAATTTGCATCATTTAAAAAAATATATAAAATTTTTAAAAAAAATTATGCATCTTAAATTTAATAATTTATTGTAAATTTGAGTTTTTTCCTGCATTGAAATTTTGATGATGCAATATTGCATCAGGTAACCATATATTATCATATTGTAAACAAGTCATTACATGCACATTACATTCCTGCTGATACATGCTAGACTTCCTGATTATGTGTGACAGGCTCACCTGTCAACACTTGCTTGTTAACACCTGTCAGTGGGCTTGACCACTGATCGGTTATAATTTGCATTTTGTGTATTTATTTGGAAAATAATGTAATCACCATGACATTAACTCTATTACACAACAGATGAAACATGTATGAACGGTTTTTCAAAATTTTCTTCTCCTTTCCTTTTCTTACACTTCTGCTGCCCCCTTATGTTTATTCAGTGTCCCCCAATTGCACGGGAGGCTACTACTGCCCCCCCTGGATCATTCTAGCATGTGCCTCCTCCCGCCCAGGGGGTGGATTGCCCACTTTGGAAACTTATGGAATGAATCTCAGCACTGTTGTCTTTCAGGTTTAACCTCCTGGGTTTGCAGGGGGCAGGGAAGAGAAAGATAGAGAGGCCTGTGACTAGGTGGCTTCAAAAGGGTGGTGAATTAGTTTTTGCTTTGTTGTGCCTTCCAGGTGGAGCCTTCTCACTTGTTCATAGTGGGAGAAGGGAGGGCCTAGATGTGTGGTACTTTAAAATGGTCCTCAAGGTGAAAGAAGTCCTTTGCTAACAGTATCTCAAATCAAATAGAGCCTGTCTTAACAGTAAGGAAATATACTGGACAGATACAACTAAACTCAGTTTTTCTAAGGATTTCTGATGTGGAAATAATTTTTTAAAAAATCTCATTTTTTATCGATAGCTTTGCTTTTACATCACCTTCATTTCTGAATGTATTCATTCTTCTCTCTAACACAATGAGCTATCCTTTATAACTAAGATTAAAAAAAGAAAAGGGAAAGCAGTTTAGAAAAACCAATTCACATCAGCTGTGTCTCACAGTATATACACTGTTCTACACCCCACTTCTTCTTTATAAAGGGGTGAAGAGTGGTGGTACATTTTCTTCTACAGAGTCATTATTTGTAAATAATGTGGCACTGTGCCTGGCACGTAGTAAGTGCTTCATAAATGCTTTTTTCCAATGCTGAGGGGAATCACGATTTTCCTAAAAAACAAATTTGAAAACTGAAGATCAAGCTTCACTGAGACTTCATTTTTAAATTCACAAGTGTACTTTTTCTAATAATTAGATAGATTTGGAATACTGTTTTTTGGTGAAATACAATTGAACAAATATTTCTTTTTACCTTACAGTGAATGATCTAGGAGGGGACATAAAGGGAATAGGAAAAAGCTCCACAGCTGCTGATAATGTTGTTGAAGAAATAAGGAAGAAAGGGGGAAAAGCTGTGGCTAACTATGGTATGTTATTTGAAAATAATTTTCTTACGTTTTTGTTTACTTTATTTGAACTAATGGAGATATTTAAATTAAAAAAAACTTATATTGGGCAAAACTCAAAAAATCCCTTTACAGAAGAGAAATACCCTGAGTGATAAGTACTTTCTAACTGGGCCCATCTAATCTGACTGTATATCTGATAGGTGGGAAAGAATTTCTCAACTATTGAAGCCTACAGTTTTTCCACATTACAATTTATGGCTCTCTCAGATGTGGTTCTCAGATTTTGGGGGGAAAAGAATAACTTCTGCCCTTGCCTTCATATAACCTATTTCCTTTGTATTAAGAAAAAAAAAATATATATATATATATAATACTGGAAGTACATATTAGGAAAAAAAAACACTACTGGCATGATAATTATTGCGGTCTTTCATCTTTGACAGAAAATTGAAGTATGAGCCAAATAAAGTAGAAATTTTCTTTTTTACTTTTGAATATCATAGCAGTGACTTTAAGAGACTCTTAAGGATCAAATTTTTTTCTAAAAGCAGTTGTGACTATCTCTTTTAAAAATCAGTGCTATTTATGTTGAGTATTAAGAATCAAATTGCCTTTAAAGTTTTAGGGGATAGGAAAGGGTTCTAGAACATTTTTTTTTTTTTACTGTTGCTTGGTTAACTGTAACTGGTATTATAGTTAATAAGTATTTGTTCGAACATACTAAGAAGAAATTGTTCTGTACTGGGAATATGAAGCAATATTTTTCAAATCATTCTTTTTCTTAACCTTTTTTTTCTTTAGAGCTAATTCATTTGTATCCCCATTTAGTATTTGCCATTAAAAATGTATTTTTCTTGGGCATAATTTGGATTTCTATGTCAGTCACGTAATTTGCTACACTTACATTGTGAAGTATGCTGAAATTTGTACCTATTTTCCTTCAGATTCTGTGGAAGCTGGAGAGAAGGTTGTGAAGACAGCACTTGATGCTTTTGGAAAAATAGGTGATGTTTCTTTTAGTTTATAATTAAAACACTGCCTGCCATTTTCTGATAAATTACTCTTAGTTTTTCCTCTGTATTTGTTTTATTTTGCACTTTGAAATTCATCCGAAAGAACTGGAATTTTTATCAGAGGGACCCTTGAAGGGTATCTTGGGCTACACAGAGGACCAGGTTGTATCTTGTGACTTTTTTTTTTTGGTGAGGCAGTCGGGGTTAAGTGACTTGTCTGGCGTCACACAGCTAGTAGGTATCATGTGTCTGAGGCCAGATTTGAACTCCTATTCTGTTGACTCCAGGGCCAGTGCTCTATCTACTGCGCCACCTAGCCGCCCCATCCTGTGACTTTAACAGTGACACCCACTCTGCCTTAGATGCTAGTGCTGGTATTGCCCTCAACGACCAATTTGTCAAGCTCATTTCCTGATATGACAATGAGTATGGTTATAGCAACCGTGTAGTAGACCTCATGACCTCCATGGCTTCCAAGGAGTAAAGTGGAAGGCCATGGACCTTCATCAACAGCCAAAAAAGGAGTTCCACCATTGGGGAGCCTACATTCCTAATCTATGTTCCTATACTGAGGATTCTGTGTCCCATTCACATCCTTGTTTCAAAGCACCCCTGTAGTAGGGGGAGAAGCCTAGAGTCCTATATTGTGTACCATCAATAAAGTCACCACATTCAGTGCAAAAAAAAAAAAAGAATTGAACTTTTTAGCTATATGAAATTATATAAAATGTTCAATTTCTACAGATGCTTGTTAGTCTCAAAATGTTATCAGCTTCACATTCTTTCATTATACTGTTAATATTAATAATGGCAGCTTGAACTTGTTTTTGCAATATTGGCTGTTTATTTGTACCTAAAATGAGCACATAAAAGAGATAAAAATTTTATCATGATGCCAGATTTTGCGATCCTTTTCTTGCAATATCAAGATTTGATTATGTGTCCAGAAATATAGTTATATTAGAGTCTGTTTATAATTTTAATATATTTAGCAAATTGTCAGGCTACTAATTTGGGAGGATGACATTGTTCTCTTTGGTTTAGTTTTTTAGGTGGACAAATTGGATGAGAGGCTGATAATTGTCACTCAAAAGTAAAATGACAAAGATAAGTGTTTAGAGTGCTGATTCAGTGGCAGTTCTTGAGAGGAAAACAATGGAATTCTAATAGGAGGTAGTGAAAAGTTAGAGTCAGTAGACATGAGAGTTTAGAATTAAAGATGAAATAACTGACTGATGAATTTAGATATTATTTCAGGCACAAAAATCTCATTTCAATGTCTTTTTTTGCCTTTTAACTTTGTTAAAAATTTTTTGAAAGCAATGTGAGTTTTAAAGTTGTAAGCTGATACAAAGTAGTATGCTTACATATAATATTTGCAACTTTTTTTTGACAGATATTGTTATAAACAATGCTGGGTGAGTACTGTCTTTTTTCTTCATTAAGATATAACATAGGTTGAAAATCATTTTTCAGTTGTATGATAACTTTTCCCTTCTTCTTTGTTTCCTCAGAATCCTTCGGGATCGTTCCTTTGTTAGGATAAGTGATGAAGACTGGGGTAAGTTATTTTAATAGATTCCTTTGGGATATTCTTATCTACTTTACCCTTTAAAAATTGTGAAACTGCATTAAAAAAAACAGCCAAAGACATTTTCACTTTTCCATATTCCTGTTGTAAATGATCAATCAACAAGCATTTATTAGGTACTTATTATGTGCCACGTTCTGTGCTGTGTGCTAGAAATACCAAGAAAAAAACGAAACAATCCAATGATGAACATTTCTATAAGTAAAAGTGATAAAAAGCTTGAAATAATTTTTTTTAAATCAAGAAAAGTTAAAGCTATTTAATCTCCTGCCAGAAGTTACCTAAATGGGGTTGTGCCATTCAGTTTTTTTTTTCATCATCCATCTTCTTAATAGCAGTATATTTTAGGTGTATGTGTACTGTACCTCTAGCATACTTAATACTGGTTGTTTTTTGTTTAGACTTGGCAGGTTTCTAAAGCAATAGAGTATACAAAAATATAAGAAATGGGGAAAGATGGAACAGTAGAATGTGATTTCTAAACTTAATAAGATTGTTTGGAGTGCTTCCCTCAGTGATTCGACTTAATAGAGTTGAAAGTCAAATATACTCTTAACTGTGCTGATAGCTACCGCCCTAGTTCAGATCTTCATCACCTCTCACCTAGAATACTATAATAGCCTCCTAATTAGTTTCTTTGTTTCAGGTATTTCTCTACTCTTACAAGTCTTCCACACAGCTGCCAAATACAGATACTAAAGTGATTTTCATAATGCACAAGTTACTCACCCTCCTGAATAAATTCCATTGGCTCCTTATCACCTCTAAGATCACATATCAACTCCTGTGTTCAGCATTTAAAGCTCCTCACAAACTGGTTCCAACCTTTTACATCCTTATTACACATCACTCACCTTTCCACACCCTTCAGGTCAGCCACATTGGACTTCTTGCTGTTCTTCATACATCACACTCTTAACTCCCATCTTTAAACCTTTCTTCTGGCTTAGCCTAATGCCCTAATGCCTTAATACTTGTAAAGCACCCCTTACTTGTCTTCACATTTTATAATCTCTACTTTCTCTCAAGACTTAACTTGACTTCAAGGTCATTGCATAATTTTAAATATTAAGTATTACTGTGAAAGAGTTGCCATTTTTATACTTGTACTACGTGTATGACAGGGTTTTTGTGAGCTCCTTGAAGGTCAGAAACTAATTTTCTTTTTCTTAATATCCTCAGTATTTAGCACAATGCCTGGCATGTGCTAAGCACTTTTTAAATTCTTGTTGGTTTCCTGACCTACAGGAGTCCTTTCCTGATTCCTCCAGATGTTGGTGTCTCCCTAAATTACCTTGTTTTTTATACTTATATAACCTCTATTTTGAATTACTCACAGAGGCTACAGTTACTGTTACTATAGTTTTAAGATCCAGATAAGAGCTCAGATGGGATGGTAAGAAAAAAGCAGTTTGTGTTGGCCGTTAAAGAAAGTTGGGAAATGTCTTACCACAGAGTCATTTGTGAAAATGGCTTAATACGAAATATTTCTTCTAATGGAGTCAGGGCTTAGTGATCCATGAGGATCTGTGAAAAATATTGAGTAGAAGGAACTGAGGAGAAGCTTCTTCCTTTTGGAGCTATTTTAACTGTGGTTCTATAAAGAAACTTTGTAAAGAGAATTTTATCATGAGTCTGTGAGGAAGAAGAAATATAGTATAATTTAGAAAGACTTTTCCTGAGGAGACGATAAAGAGAAAAAAGGACTAATCTTGCAAAGTATTAAGATTAGTAAGAGACTTTAGTGTTTGGAATGACTTGAATGCAGCAAAACTGTTTCCTAACAAGAGAAGAGGACTTAGCTACTGTGATATTGAGGTTTTGAGGGGAATCCCTCTGTGACTTTGGTAATAATTAACATATTCTAAATAGTTGCATATGTCTTTATGTTTATTATCACCTTAATTTGTTAACAAATTGCATATATTTGGCAATTTAAATATTAAATTATTGAGAAATAAGAGTAATTACTAATGGGAAAGGAGGCTTCTTCATTTCATTAAATAACAAGTATTTAATGAATTGGGGTGAGAGCTTGAGCAAATTAATGAAAAATATGGCAAATTTATTAATGAGAAATTACAGTAACACACTTCTATGTTGATTTGGAGCTCAGGAGGATAAAATTAAATATAGCAATGAATCCAGTGGCTCGTTGAAATTGGGTGACCTCCCAGGGGATGTGGTCAGACCACAGACCCCGTTTAATCTCACTACATGAAGGGTTGCGTGCTTCCCTGCTGTTTTACTACTTACTATTTTTTTCTTCTATTCCCTGTTCCACCCTTTTCCTCCTGTTTTCTCTTAACTTCTCCTTATACTTTCCTCCTTTCTCCAATACGATCATGAAAATGTATACTGTAGACTGAAAACAAAAATTGGATAAAATGACAGAAGACTTAAAATAAATCCTATCAAAGAGTTGTCTGTCTTCTATAGCATATCTAGGTTTTTAGTTTAAATTGGACAGAAAAGGTGCCATCTGCTTTACAGTTTTATTGCTGTACAATACTATGGATATTCAGTAATTATTTCTGATGAACTTTGTGAGTTAATGCTATTTGCTTTCTAAATGGAATTATTAGACATATAAATATTAATTTTATATCTTAGTAAAAACTTGCATACAGACAAGTGAAAGGCAGTGCTTTATTTAGGATGAATATGACAGTGTACATATGTTTTAAATAAATCATCTAGAAGAGAGTGATTTAATAAACTTATGGTATTGCATGTAGTTTCTTGGTTGGTGACAAGCCGAGTGCATAAAACGTTTTTGGTTTTTAGATGAAGTGAACATTCCTACAGATAACCATTGCTTGGGTCTCACTTATCAAATGCCTGTCATATTTTGACAATTAAATACTTAATAACAATAATTATTTATTCCTATAGATATAGTCCATAAAGTTCATTTGCGGGGATCATTCCAAGTGACCCGGGCAGCATGGGATCACATGAAGAAACAAAAGTTTGGAAGGTATGGCTTTGTTTGGTTTTCTTGCAAGCTTAATATCTTTGTGTTTATATGCCTTCTCCTTGCTAAGTTTTATTAGAGAATTTATTGTGCTCAGGGAGATATCTCTAGGTATGTTTGTGTATACTTTCATGTATAGGGCTTGGCATACATCCTGTCCTATGAGTAAAATTGCTGTCATTGATTCATATTATAGCTAGAAAGCTTTATATTTAGTTTCATTCTCTTTCATTTTTAATGATTTCCCCAGGGTTTTCTGATATTTCCTTTAACTCTTACATTTGAAAACAATACAAATACATAGAATTGAAGTTTTTTTATACAGTACTTTATTCTCTGACCAGAATGTCATCTTGTGCCCTTAGTGATGAGCTGGGCAGCAGATGTGTAGCAGTCTTTTTGCAGGTCCTAGTGTTCATTATTTGCTAAAATGCTTGAGAAGAATATTAATTGTCCTGATTGCATAAATGTATGATTCTGACTGCAGTTGGTGCCAGTAAATTGTGTACTGTCTGCAAAGCATTCAAGTTAACTTAAAGCTATCCACAGACAATGCAGAAAAATAACTCATTCAGAGCACTGTACTTATTGGGAGTACTTCATTTGACACTCAGTTTCAAAGAGTTTTAAAAGGTGATTTGTTGTACTTGCTTTGAGTGGAATCTATTCGTGGTGGAACAGATATGAATATAGCATTATTTTGATATCAGACATTCTGCTAGTTGAAAAGCAGGAGGCTAAATTGACTTTGATCAAAAGAGTAAACCTGATTAATTGAATCTTCTCCATGCTGGCCATGTATATTGCAAATATATGTATAACACTAGCTTCAACAACCTCTTCCACAGACTTTGGATAGAAGTTTTGTGTTACGACTACTTGAAAAAATTGAGGTTGACTTACATTATTAGAGTATTGTGACATATATTGTGAAGGCTATAAAAATAGTAGTAGATTCTGAGTGTACGAACAAATTTATTATAAGATTATTAAAAATAATTGAAGAAATGTAAAGGGAAAATGAGGAGAGTAAAATCAGAAAAAACTATTCATTTAGTATTTTGTGAATTATTAGACTTGGTTGATCACTCAAAAATTCTTAATACAATGACAGTAGGAAATAGTATCTAATTGATTTCTAATTGGTTTCTAACCCTCTGAGGAGGAGGATTTAATTAAAAAATTGGAAGATTTCTTGCAAGAGAAGATTTGATAGTAGAAAAACTGAGAGGATTGGTTAATTCAGAAAAGATGCTTTAAATGTAGGTAATATGCAAATTTTCCACAGCATAAAAATATTATTGGCCCACATTATATCCACTTTAAGACACTTTGTAGGACAGGCTCCCTCAGGATAGGATGTCTTCTTGAGGAAGAATATGTGCAGGTTTGGACTAGGCATGTGATGGAACGACTCAAAGGCTGGCAGCCATCAGAGTGAGACCAAATGTATAATTTAGAACAAAGTATTGGAGGGACTTGCATTTGAATTTGTAAAGTCTCTGAGGGAAGAAAAATTTGAAATCATTTGTCAAGAAGTCTTGTAAAAGCTTCAGTGACACTGTGGCTTGAGCACTGAAGTGGAATTTGCTAGGTTCAGCAGTACAGAGAAGAACATCGATACACATTTGTGATGGATACTAGATACATTACCAACAAGATTGGTTGAAAAAGGAGTGACATAATCTGTCAGGAGAAAAAAGGAACAGAATGACCCAAGTAATTTGGGAACTGCAGGTATGGTCTGGGCTGAAGGCAAAACTAACAAATGCTTATCAAAGAATTAAAGTTTGACTTTTGAAGATAAAAATATTTGAGCAGTGGACTGATGGTATACCAAGTAGCCTAATTTTGGAAAAAATCAATTTTGAGTAGTTCCAAATTATTTTTTATGTGTGGGCTAAAGAAGTACAGTAAAAAAGATTCAAAGATAAAGTTTGTTTAAAGATGCAGCTACAGGCAAAATCATCTTATTTATGAAGCCAAAAGACAACAGAATAGAGGTAACAACTGTGATGCAAAATCACTCCCATTCCAATACAAGCAGAGAAGCCTAATTATTTTCTGTAACAGCTGTGACCCAGATGGATGTATCTGATAAAGGTACCTGAAAAATGAACACCAAATTAGTGTGTGAAAGGCTGAATTTCAAAGAATCAGATTTGGGAAACAAGGATGGGGCCAGGGATGAAAATTATCATGGACAATGAAAACAATAAATATGACCTCATCATCAGTGAAATCATAGCAGTTTGGTGTAAGGATCAATGCAGAATCAGAGAAACAGAGTCATTTTCTGTTACAAATGTGAACTGTATGGCTATAAATATGTCAGATGAAATTCAGAAGAGAATTGTCACTTGATTCAGAAGAAACTGATACCCAAAGAACCAGTATGGAGAAACAAATAATGGTGTAAGACCTAAGTTTGTCATCAAGATTTGAAGCAAGAAGACAAGAGTTTTGCTGAAAAACTTTAATATTCAAAGAGTATTGGAGAGTAGAATACTAAAAATTTGATAACCATATAGGAAAACTTCAATATGGGATCACATGTGAAGAAAAAATTGCAAAGTAAAATGAAACAAAAGTACACTTTTACATAAATAAAGATAATTTTATATATAAAGGGATATTCAGAGATTGAAACAAACTTAATTTTTATTTAAAAAAAGAGCTGTTAAGAGCCTGAAAAAGAAACTGGTGCATTGAAGTAGTGTTTTAAGGTCAAAGCCCAGCTTGGCTCCTGAAAAAGATTTTACTTTGAGTAAAGCAGATGTTGTTCATAGAAACCTGATTATTTTGACCAGTATGAGGATTCCTGTTCAAACAACAGGGAGGGCTAAAGCTAGAAGCTTTTCTGTGTAAAACTCTTCTGTAGAGTTCCCTAGGGTAACAAGACAAGCTATAGAACATAGAAATATTGATAGACTATACTGTCAACAAGTTCAGAGGTATAGGCAGAAAGTTTTCTATATTGCAGAACTAGAATCATTTGACTTTTGACTAAACTAACTTAATCATGTTGCCTGATTAACAGGAGAAGGAGTTACTTACCGCCAGACGTAATTCATTGTTTTGTTTTGTTGTGTTTTGTGTTGGAGACTAGGAGCTTTGCCTGCTTCGTTCCTGACCTAAGCTGATTTGCCTCTCCTTAGTCAGCCTAGTGCCATTATCCTCTCTTCCCCTCCCCCAAACCTGGGCTCACTGTATTGATGGTAGACATAGTGTAGACACCTGATCAGTCTAACTCTACTGCACCTCAGAATTTCTGAGATCAAAAGATCCTCCAGCCTCAGCCTCCCCTAGAAGCAGGGTTGTTATGTTATTGTGGCTGTGTGTGTGTATGTGTGTGTGTGTGTGTGTGTGTGTGTGTGTGGTTTGTCCTTTGTCCTTTGTTCTCGAAGAGGACCATGACATCCAGATGTTGCCATGACTTGCAAGTGAATTGGAGTACTGAGAAGCAAGGATTACAGATATATGTCACAATGCCCAGATCATTGTTAACTTATATATAATATTGGTATATACATGTGAAGCAGTTACTTCTGAAACCTGTAACAAATATGTGTATATGTGTCTACATTTGTGTATATATATTTTATTTTGTAGTAGACAGTAAATACCTATCCACATACCTACTTCCATTTTATTCACTTTCAGTGTTAAATGAGATAATATACATAAAGTGCTTTGCAAATCCCTTTAAAAATTAATATTGAAAACTTTTAAAATTTTAATATTTTATTTTTCTCCAATTGCATGCAAAAACAATTTTATCATTGTTTTTTTTTTTTTTAATTTTTGAGTTCCAAATTCTCTTTCCCTCCTTCTTCCCCGCTCCTTGAGATGGGAAGCAATCTGATATAGGTTATGCATATGCAATCAGGTAAAACATTTCCATATTAGTCATTTTGTGGAGGAAAACTCAAAACAAAAAAGAGAGAAAAAGTGAAAAAGAGTATGCTTCAGTCTGTATTTAGAAGCCATCAGTTCTTTCTCTGGAGGCAGATAGTATTTTTCATTGTGAGTCCTTTGGTATTGTCTTGGATCATTGCATTCCTGAAAAGAGCCAAGTCATTTACAGTTGTTCATTGTACAGTATTGCTGTTATATGTACAATGTTCTCTTAGTTCTGCTCACTTCATTCTGTATCAGTTCATGTAAGTCTTTCCAGGTTTTTCTGAAATAATCCTGCTCATCCTTTGCAAATCTTAAAGTGTTACATAAATGCTAGCTGTTATGATAATTGTTGTTATCATTATTTCAGAATTCTTAAAAAACTTATTACTGCTATTTTAGGCCTTTGTGTCATGGTTGAAAAAGCTGATGGCAGCATTCAACTCAGATCTGACAGTTGAAAGGAATAGATATAAAGGTTTGTGATTCTAGTTTTTAGAAAGACAAAATACTGTGCTGAGTGACTTTTTTTTTTTTAAGGATCATTATGACTTCATCAGCTTCTGGAATTTATGGCAATTTTGGTCAAGCAAATTATAGCGCAGCTAAACTCGGTCTTTTGGGTCTTTCAAATACACTTGCAATTGAAGGCAGGAAATTCAACATCCATTGTAATACTATTGCACCTACTGCTGGATCCCGGTTGACTGAAACTGTTATGTCACAGGGTAAGTAGCATTAGCTACAGAGTTCTCTAAAGTTGTGCTTTGCCTAAGTGTCCAATTTCTGAACACTTTCTTTTTACCACAGGCCAATAACATTTTAGGTTTTATATTACTTTTTGGCACTCAGACATTGGTTAAACAATTATATTCCTTATTTTAAACTTTTTGTAATAAAACCTCTGGAATCATGGGAATTCTGACCAGGAATTCTTGGATATTCTGGAAAAAAGTCATTCATAATGTAAAGTCTTCTTATCCTATTGAAATAGAAGAATCATCTAATCAGACCCATAAAGAAGAAAAAAAATATAGGTTTTGAATGTATGTTTTTATTTTCAAATTTCTAAAGGATTCCATGACATAGTTCTCATAACAATCTCAAAAACTGATCTTTTAGTTCAAATTTTCATGTAAACTTTTAGAAATAGAATCTAAAACATTCTTCATTGCCTTGGTAATAAAAGTATACACATTTACTTAGTATCTCTCTCTCCCTCTCTCTTTCTCTGTCTCTGTCTCTGTATCTATCTCTCTATCTCTCTGTTTTTCCTTGTTTTGAACAATAACTGGTTTCTAGCTTTTAACTGACAAATATATGAACCTCCAAGATCCACATTTGACTTGTCCCAGTAAAATCTGACATTATTTCCTCCATATTTTATTTCAATTCAATTCACCAAACATTTATTAAATGTCCCTGTGTTGGGCTTTATGTTGAGAGCTGGGTATAAACTGTATAAAGCAAATAATAATAATAAAGCCCTTGCCCTCAAGGACATTACATTTTACTGGGAGGATACAATATATATAGAAATATGTAAGTACAAAGTATATACAGAGTAAAAATAAAGTATTTAGGGGCAATTCTAAAAACTGTGGGGAACAGGAAAGACCCTATGTAGATCTAACCCTTGAGAGGGGCAAGAGTCCCTCGAGGGTACAGATGAGGAGAGAGCATTTGAGTGATGAAGATGTACTTGTGCAAAGGCATGGAGGTGGGAAATAGAATGTTATGTATGGAAACAGCAAGGACTATGGTGTGACTGGAAAATAGACTTTGAGCCAGTGGGATGTGAGCTAAGTCTGCAAAGATTGACTAAAATTCTGAAGGACTTTAGATGCCAAATTGTGGAGCTTGTATATAGAAAGCCACTGAGGCTTCTTGAGCAGGAAGGTAACAGAGGCAGACATGTGCTTTCATAATATCTATTTAGTAGTTGCGTGGAGGAGAGATTTATTAGGAGAAAGACTGGAAGCAGGAAGACCTAAGAGATTACTGTACTACTGCAAGTATTCTAGGTGGTAAGTAAGGCCTGAAAGAAGTGTATAAAGGGAGGGAAAGAGAGAGAGGGAGAAAGAAAGAAAGAGAGAGAGAGAGAGAGAGAGAGAGAGAGAAAATCATAAGAAATATCTGGCAACTGATTGGATTATGGGGATGAGTAAGATTGTGCTAAGCTTTTTTAGAGTACGGAAATAATGAGGCAGGTCAGAGATTTTGCTTTATACTGCCAAGGTTTATTTAAGCTAGGATATATAAAGAAATGTTACTCAATTTAGGAAGGAATTCTCACTGATAAGCATCTTTGCAGGTCTCTGTCCTATAGAAATGTGTGCATCCATGACAAAGTGGTTTGGATTAGTCTGGGAAGCTGTTGGGGGCTTCTCATAAGTTTATATTAATTGTCCCAAGTCAAGCTTGACTAGAATTATAGTCTTATTAGGGCAAGTTGCATAGTTTCATAGTGTGGGTCATTCTAGTAAGCTTCCTGGAGCTCTTAATTAGAACAAATTTATTGCTAAGAGGAGGGTTAGACCCAGCAGATGCTTGTTAAAGTATCTTTGTCCCCGCTTTCTCTACAGAAAGGAAAGAATTGAGTATAACTGAAATGTTGTGAACCTGGGTGATTAGAGGAATGGTGATACTCTTGACAGAAATAAGTCAGTTTGGAAGTAGAGAGATATTAGGGAAGAAGATCATGAATTTTGTTTTAGATGTGTTGAGTTTGAGTTTCCTATGGGATATCCACTATAAATGTCTGACTGGCAGTTAGCAATGTGAGATTGGAGCTCAGCAGAGAGAGAGAGAGAGAGAGAGAGAGAGGCTGGCTATTTAAATGTGGGAGTCATTTTGTGAAATGTTACTCTATAAACTAAATATAGAAATTCATTTTTAGGTATTAATATACTATATGCCTTAGAGCAATTCACTAAAATATAGGTCCATTTTTGGAGTGAGAAAATGTAGAATAAAATTCTCATGAGCATATTTTAAAAATTATAATTACAAGAATTATATGTTATAAGAATTCAACTAATTCTTTAAGACAAATATTCCTATTATGAATTAATGATGACAGAAAGAAATTACTGGTTTATTTAGTTTATGTATTTAACAAAATGTCTGAGTAGTACAACTGTGAATTGCTTGTGATAATTTATAATACATTAAAAGCAGCCCCTTCTAACTAGACACAGTGTTTAATGAGTTTAGAGAGCTATTTTGGTACTTTTGGAGCTGTGGGTAAACCCTTAACAAAAAAATGTCCTATTTCCACACTTTTAAATTCTTGTACTTTAAGTGAAAGAGGTACTGTCCAGTGCACTGAAGACATTTTAGTCCAGTGTATTGGGGTACAAATACATTGCTTGGACCAAAGAATACAAAATTTAGAGCTAGGAGGCACCTAAAAGGTGTGGCAGATGAAAGTTGAAATGACTGAGGAAACAAAGGGTTGAACTTCCAAGCATATGGATTTATTAAGCAATACTTGCCAATTACCCAACACATTGGAATCAGATCTCAACTTTGGCACTGGACCCCAAATGCAGGAGGAGACAGACAAAATTTTATACATTAAAAACAATTAAATAAAGAGTAGTTAATTAAAAGAAAACAAAACTAACCAGGATAGAAAATTAGATAGTCTGATTTCTAATTGGAGGAAAGATTAGGGACTTTCCAAGTTGAGAGTTGGAGGGTGAACACGTACAATTCTCTGAAATCAGAAAAAGAGGTGTTCACTCCCACCAAGTGACTGTATTCAGTCTAAGGAACATGGAAACAATAACCAGTTGACCAATATGGGGCCGGTTTTCAGAAAAGACATATTGGTTGCTTGAGATGTCTAATTGTGAGAAAACTCCTTGCATCAGTCTTCAGATTTGACTGGGTTTCTGGTAAGTATAACCTATATCTGTCCTTAAGGGTCTCTAAGCAGTAGCTAGAGGTGGTCTAGTTTCTCAGCCACTCTCAGCAAGGTTCAAACAGTGCAATGAAGTTTTCCCACAGTTTCCACAATTGTGTAAAATTTTCTCACAAGACAGAAATTGAACTAGACCCATAATTCAATAGAAAGGTGATTGAGCTAGCTCTGTAATTGAGTCACAAGATGGAGTCACTGTGGTTCACTCAGTTCTCACCATCACTTACTGTTCTAATTCCCTCCATTCAAAAGCCATCAAGTCTCAATCTCCTCTTTTTATAGGAAACCAAGACTGAGAGAGGCTATGTGAATTCATTTTGAGTTCTAAACACCTGAATTAAAAAGGAACTTTTGGAACACAGGCTGTTATTAAGTTAGAGACCAGCCTTATTTTAGGAAGAACATTACTTTGAAAATTAATGCTTGATCATTTGATTATGCTGTGCTGACTAGGTTACACAATTTCAGTCAATCTAAAAAAAGATGATGTGGAAGTAGATCTTACCTTCCTACAGATAGTTAAGAATTGAGTACATCGCATTATAGTAGCGTACTGACACATCAGAATGTATAAGTTCCTGATCACAGTCAATTTTACTCTTATTTCTAAAACATATGAAGGATAAAATAGATGAGTTAATGACTGTGGCTGTGGGAGGTGGTTTGACAGAGTTAAAAGGACATTTCAGGTTGAATCAGTGGACCTGAGTTCAAGTTTTAGTTTTGCTGCTTGCCAGAATGTGACCTTGGGAAAGTCACTTAACATGTCTTACCTGTAGTTTCCTCTTTTGAAAAATGGGGTTAGTATCTGTACTGCTTCCTTCTGCAGAGCAATTATGAAGAAATAAGATAATACATGTAAAAATAACTTTATAAGCTCAAATATATGGGAGAATTAGTATTGGGAGAATAAAATGCTGTACATGTCTTTATTTTTTTTTTAAATGAACTTTGTATTTTACTTTTCCCTATTCAGACCTGCTGGATGCTTTGAAGCCAGATTATGTGGCTCCCCTTGTCCTCTGGCTGTGCCATGAGAGCTGTGAAGAGAACGGAAGCTTATTTGAGGTACTGTGCCTCCTGTTTTGTTCCCCTTCTCCCTCTGCCATCCAGGGGCAATAGATAACTTGCAGTTCATTCATTTAAAAAACAATTTATTAAGCATAGATGACAGATACTGTACTAGGTCCTAGGGATACAAAGACAGAAAACAAAAACAGTCTCTTCCCTCAAAGACTTTACATTCTTATGTGCTTTTGGTTCTTACACATAAAATTTGCACTAGTGATTTTCTGCTTGGTTACCGATTATCTCATTTACTTGACAAGGGCAAGGGCCAGAGCTGGCAGAAAATAAAGAGTAGAGATAATCTTTGTTTAACCATTTGCTTCTTCTCTCTTCTTTTTCTCCTCCCCTGTAGATATGCCATCAGGAACAGGGGGGTGGGAAGATGCAAGAACTAAGATTCTTAGTATCTTAGATAGTAAAGGGCTGTTCTTAATTTAAGATTAAAAACCTCCTATTTGGGCAAGGGTGGAGCTTGAAAGTGTGCTTCTGTCATAATTTTAGAACATGGAAACAATGGTAAGGTTTTCTTAAACTCTCAACCAGCCTCTTCCATCATCAGCCTTAGGGAAAGCTTTTATCTGTTAAGCTTTTATGTTGTTTAACCTTAAAAAAAAACAAACATCATTATTGCTGATGACCATTTTACTGCTTGTTAAGGAAAAGATTTTCTTGTTTCATGGCTAATATTTGCAGCAGTGTCTAATACTACTATACTTAATGTCTGCAAAAAACTAAAATTTGCATGGTCCCATGGAATGCGGATTTTTGATACTACATACATTTTATAAGCCAAAGACCAATTACTGGCTAATATCCTAAGTGAGAAAAAATAACAATGATCAAATTATTGCGTTGATGTTTCTTATTAAATCTTGTATTCTCAAAATGAATTTGTACTTGATTGTGGCCCTTGCTAAGCAAAAAACTTTTACAAGTATGTTTGAATTTTCAAAATATTTCATATCAAAGAGGCTGGACTATTATATTAGTCTCAAAGTAGGTTGTACTTCTAAAAAGAGAGCTCTTTGAAAGGGAAAAAAACAAACCACGTTTGCAATGAAAAATAATTATAAAAATTATCATATGAAGTCAACAAATTAATCTGTATGGAACTAACTTTTTTTTCCCTTTCCTAAAAATTAAATGAGTAAAATTCTGCTATTCACAAAAGTAAAGGATAATAGGAAAATGAAAAAAAAGAATACTTAAAAATTTTTTTTATATTACCAAAATTTCCCTCAGTTTCTCTCTCTTTCCCCTTCCCAGAGAGCCATCTCATACAACAAATAATTTTTTTTTAAGGAAAAAGAAGAGAAAGAAATGAGTAAAATTGGTTAGCACATTGAAAAAGTCTAAAAATGTGTGCAGTGTTCCTTATTTGGGGACTTCTCCCTTCTGCAAAGGAGTGGGTTGGCAGTTTCTTCTCACATTTCTTTCTAGGAGCTATACTCTTTCTTTGTAATTTTGCAAATATTTGCTTTTGATTGTTTTGTAGTAGTTGTTTCCATTTCCATTGTAGTCATTGTTATGTATCCTGTTTTCTTAGATCTACATCAGTTTATAAATATATTTTTGCTTCTCTGTATTTGTTATTTACTGTATTTGTCACTTCTTACAGCACAGTAATGTGCTGTTACATTCATTATAATTCACAGTTTGTTTAGTCATTCACCAAGGTAATAGCAAATTAAAGGGAACCTAGGAAATGGGAAAATTTGGAATGGATAATATACTCAGAAATGGTACTTTTGTGGCTTAAGAAGAGAATAACATAGGGTTTCTCTCACTTGTTTTCTTTTTCTTACTGTACTCCTAGTGCAGCCTTTTTCTCACTTGCAAAGCTTGGAAGCTCTATTTCTTCCTGAGAACTTCTTTCCTTGGCCTTTTTTTTTTTTTTTTTTTTTTTTTGGACATTAAGGTCTATGAAGGTGCCTCTAGCTGAGAGTTATAATGCCAAGATCACCTCTTTATTAAAATTATGTTCATAAAATTATGCTGTAGTTTTTTTTGTTGTTGTTTTTTTTTGGTGAGGCAGTTGGGATTAAGTGACTTGCCCGGGGTCACACAGCTAGGAAGTGTCAAATGTCTGAGGCTGGATTTGAACTTGGGTCCTCCTGACTCCAGGGCCTGAGGTCTATCCTCTGCACCACCTAGCTGCCTCCAGGATCACCTCTTTGTAGGTAAGAAGTAGAGACTTAAGATATGGGACGAAATCTTTTTCTTTGGGAGAGATTCCTGAGAATTTTCTCTAGCCAATCATCCTAGAAACTCTTTCCAGCCTTAGTGTTGCAAGAGTGAGAGGAAGAGCTGGTTGACTTTACACCGATATCCTTTGTCTGAGTGACTTAGGAAGCGGTGTAGGCAGTCCTGAGTTAGAGGGATTAGCAGGAATGTCCAGCATAGGTTCTTTCATGCACGTATGGAGAAGCTGTTGCTTGCTAATCTCTCTGCTGCTGGGGAGACCTGTGAGATTGGTAATAAAATTTCAAAGTTGGAAGCAACTGAAGAGGCCATCTTTTTCATTCTGTAACTGATCAAAAATTACAATATGATCATCTAGCTGTCCTTTGAAGATCTCCCATGAAAGGGAACCCATTACCTTCTGAGGCAGCTCATTTACTCTTGCTTTGATTGTTAGGAATTCTTTCCCTACATGAAGCCTAAATCTCTTCCTTTGCAGTTTCTGTCTATTGCTTCTAATTCTCCCGTTGGTTAAGCAGAACAAGCCTAATTCACATGACAGTCTTTCAAATATAACTATTATGTCTCCCCTAAGTCTTCCTGTAGGCTAAACATTCTCAGTATCCTATAATACCTGGTACCTAGTCCTCTCATCATCCTGTATACTCACCCTTGAATGCACTCCAGGTCAGGACGTAGCAGGACTATCACTTCCCTCATTTGGAGTGCTATGTCTTTCTTTCTTTCTTTCTTTTTTTTTTTTTAGTATTAAGAAAGTTTATTAGAGAGAAAGTCCAGAAGATTTAGGTGTTTCTGGCCAGAAGCAGGCTCCACCCCTCTTCAGGAGGGATGGGCCCTGAGTGCAAGGGCAAGTGTGCTTTTATGCAGTTAAATTCGTCTCGAAACCTCCCAGGCCTGGATTGGTCCGTTCCTTCTAGGTTGCATTTGTTCTAGAATGCCCCCTGTTCCTGCCCTATTGTGCTGACAATTGTGCTATTGCCCCCCAACCCCCACCCTGGGCGGAGAAGTTACTATGCCTGAGGTTCACTAGGCATGCTCTTACCTTGATTTTGGGGTCTTCTTGGAACCATCAGCTTTGGGCTAACCCAGACCCATCTGTAGTGTAACTGCTTCCTTGACTTGTTTTTATAACTCTCTGCACTATTCTACCTGTGGAAACTTAAGCCATCTAACTCTAACAATTCCCTCCTCTTCTTCTCAATAAGAATTATGTTTTCACACTTTTTGTTCCTGTTGTCTTGGAGTGCTATGTCTTTCAGTGAAGCCTAGAATAGCATTTGAGTTTTTGGATGTTTTGCTTCACAATTGATTCATCATGAGATTGCAGTCCAATAAAACTTTCAGATCTTTCCCCACAAGAATTGTCTATCTAGACTTTCCCCTTATTTTACTTGTGGAGTTATTTTCTTAATCCCAGGTATGAAACTTTATATTAATCCCTATACATTTCATTTTATTCAATTTGACTTATAGTTCAACACCTATTGATACCTTTATAAATCATGCCTGTCATATGTTTTAGCTGTCTCTCCCACTTTTTTGTCATTCTCATGTTTGAGAAGCAGATTTTCTGCCTTTATCTTTTGAAGAAAGGACCCAGTTATTGAACCAGGAGGATAGAGAAGTAAAAGAACACTCTTCAAAGCTGTGTCAAAGAGGAGGAGAAGTTGAATCTCTTTCTATCACTTCTCTCCCTCTCTCTATTCCTCTCATCTTCCACTGTCACTTGTCAGGCAGATTTGGTTGTCTAAAGAGAGTTTTCTCTACTGTTGACTTCAACTGAGGAATGAATGCTTTCTCCTGCCGTCTGTTATTGATACTTTGAATAGGAGAGAAGAGAAGAGGAGACAGAGGTACTTATCTGCATTACTACTTGTTATTGTTCTTTTGTGTGGTGGAAAAGAAGAATCTTCTCCAAGTTGCTAAGTTGGAGAGGATTTTGCAAAACTTAGGATAAGGGTCACTGCCTTTTCCTAAGATATGACATTATTTCAACTGCAGGTATCTACCAAGCATGAAGTTAGAAGTGATGAGCAGAGGAATGGTTTAGAAATCAGAGAAATAGCCCAGCAGATCCCCTCACCAGCTGACAGCCCTTCAGATTTATGAAGGCAACTATCATATTCCATATAAGTCTTCTCCACAGAGGTGTTAGCCCAGCACAACATGAATCTACTCAGCTTAACAGTCAAAACATTTATCCACACAGAAAATATCTTGCTCGTCAAGGAACTTTTATGGACAGTTCCTGAAACAGAAAGGTTATCAGAGTCTACAGCTCTAGAGTTGAGTTGCCCTGACCACATATATTCCTTGTATATTTACCACTCTAGTACTTTAAGTGTGTGCCTGTTCTCTCTGTGGACACTATGTATATTGATGGGAAATTGTGATTCAGGTTTTTGGAGTACCTCAAAGCTTAGTCTTGAGGTACTTAATAAATGCTTGCTTTGTTGATATATTTTCTTTTTATGCTTTTTTACTTGGTAACATCATCAGCTTCTACAGATTCAATTATCAGCTCTATGCAATTGACTCTCAGGTCTATATATCCAGCCTTATTTCCTTTTGAGCTATAGTCACATTTTGCCAGCTGCCTATCAGATATTTTGAAATGGGTGTCCTATAGGCTTCTCAGTCCTTTTTTTTTTTGGTGAGATAGTTGGGGTTAAGTGACTTGCCCAGAGTCACAGAGCTAGTGAGTGTTATGTGTCTGAGGGTATATTTATACTCAGGTCTTCCTGACTCCAGAGCCGGTGCTCTATCCACTGTACCACCTACCTGCCCCCTAGGCTTCTCTATCTTTACATGTCCAGAACAACTCATTATTTTTCCCTTCTGAACTTCCATGCTTCTCTCAAGGATACCATCTTTCCAGGAACCCGAATTTACAACCTTGGTGTTATACTCCTCACTTTTATCCCATATATCTATTCAGTTGCCAAATCTTACTATTTCTACTTTCACAACATCTCTTCTAGGGGACCCCTTCATTCTGCTCTCACATCACCACCCTAATTCAGGCTCTTATCACCTCTTGCCATGACTATTGAAATAGCCTTCTAAATAAACTCTGTGACTCAAATCTCTTCCTATTCCATTCTGTCTTCCACACTACTGCTAAAATGATTTTCCTAAATTGTAGGTCTTACTGACCTTGTCATTTCTCAGTAAACTTTAGTGCCTCCCTATTATCTCCAGGATCAAATTTAAACTCTTCTGTTTGGCTTTTAAAACTCTTCACAACTTGGCCATAACCTACCTTTCTAGCCTTCTTACATATTACTCTTCCCTGTGCACTCTGATACCCATCAAAACTGGTCTTGCTGTTCTCCACCAATAACCTTCTATCTTCTGTATCTGTGCTTTTGCACCAACTGTCTCCCATGTCTGGGATGTACTTCCTTCTCAACTGTGTCACTAGAATTCCTTATTCTCTTCAACATTGAGCTTTAGTACTGCCTCCTGCATGAAGCTTTTCCTTATCTCCCCCCCCCCCCCCACCCTCACCTTCAGGCGCTTGTGCATCCCATCCAAGGTTGCCTTATATCTCCTTAGTATCTGTTTCATGTACATCTCGATATGTGCACATTATTTATTGTTTTGTTAGGATAGGATTGAGGATAGGGACTATTTCACTTTTGTCTTTTATTTTCTCAGCTACTAAGCACAGCTCCTAGGCCTGGCACCTAGTAAATATTTAGTAAATGCTTTTTTTTTTTTTGGAAATGCTTGCAGAAGCTGAGTTGGAAGGGTCCTCAGAAGCCATCTAATCCATTCAGTACCTGAACATATCCCTTTTATATCACGCTTAACAAGTGGCTATCTGACCACAGCTTGAAGACCTCTTGGAAGGGGGAACCCACACCCTCCAGCTACTTTTGTATAGTCGTTAAGAAGTTTTCATTGCATGATGCCTACAATTAGCATCTCTTTGCATCTTCCAGACTTGATGTAAAAAGAATTTCCCTAATTGGTAATTCAACTGGGCAAGCGTTTATTAAGTGCCTACTGTGTTCTAGGCACTTTGGGGGATACAAAGATAGAATTGAAATAGTCCCTGACTTGAGGGAGCTTATATTCTAACCAGGGAAAAAAATTACACACACGTATATACAATACCTGAGAGCACTGGAAGACTTTGGCAAATGCTAATAATTAGAGCTTTCCAAAATGAATAGGCTTGACTGTAGTGGGTCCCCACCTAAGTACAGTTCTTCAAGTGATGGTTGGATCACTGCTTCTTGGGAATGTCACAGAATCCTTTCCTGATACTTTCTTTCCTCTCACTCTCACCTCCTCTCTGCTCCTTGCAAATGTTAGTATCCACCTCCCTAGGACACTGGGAAAAATCTTTTATTGGTTTTGTATGTGATTTTTTTTTTTTTTGGTGTGAGGGGAAGCAAGCAGGTTAAGTGACTTGCCCGCAATCACACAGCTAGTAAGTGTCTGAGGCCTGATTTGAACTCAGTTCTTCGTGACTCCAGAGCTGGTGCTCTATCCATTGCATCACCTAGCTGCCCCGTATATGAATTTGTATACTTATCTTTGCACTTGTCTCCTTTAGTAGAATGTAAGCTCATCGAGGGGAGGAACTGCTTCATTTTTATCTTTGTACCCCCAGCACAGTGCCTGGCACAGAGTAGGCATTCACTAAATAAATGGCTGTTGGTAGCTAGGTGGTGTAGTAGTTCTTATTAGTGCCAGACTTGGAGCCAAGAAGACCTGAGTTTGACTCCTGCTTCTGACACTTATTAAGTGTGTGACCCTGGGCAAGTCACTTAACCTCTTCGTGCTCAGTTTCGTCATCTGTGAAGATACTGGTAGCATTTACCTCATTGGGTTGTTGTGAGGATCAAATGTGATAATATATAGAAGGCATTTGTCAGACTTTAAAATGCTATATAAATGTTAATTATTATTTTTTTATTTTGATCAGTTATTTTTGTATTGGAGTGGATTATAAAATTTTGTGATTTTATGGGCGTTGGGGAGAATTTTACTCAGATTTCTTTCCTTTTTTAAAGAGTCTGAAGCAAAGCTTTTTGTCTACTTTCATTCAGATTTTATCTTGTGAGGGTATAAGAAATCTCAGTTTTGGTCATCAGAACCATTGCAATTTACATCTGTTTGGTTTTCATCATTATTGATGAAACATCAAATGCACATATTAAAGCAAAGATCAGAATGCTTCAAAACCAGGGAAAGAACAGGTCTCACTCTGTAGCGAACAGTGAACTCTGCTGCTTTTTGGCTGTTCTTGGACTTTCTTTTACAACGTATTTTAACATATAGTAGCATCATCTGTTTACTCCAGATGATTTTTCCCTCTCTAAAATACCTTCGGCAAGTAACCTTCTTTGCTGAGATGGAAAATATTGGTAGATTTTCAATACAGAAAGAAGTGACTTCAAACTAATTCAAGATCAGGATTTTCTGTGTAAATATTCTCTGGGGTTCTTTCTGTCCTTATTTACTGAATTCAGTTCTGCATCTTTTTTTTCCAGATATTTTATATTGTGATAAATAATAACAACATATAACAATACATAATTAATCCTATAATAAATTCTGGGCTTTATATGGTGTTCTCCGTGTGTATGCTTACAATATAGAACTGTCATAAAATTGTGAGACTGAATTTTACTGTACCAGGTCATTCATACTTGTTTCTAGGTAGAAGCCTTTCTAGGAAGGTAATTGTTTTGAATTTATTTTAAAGTTTCCAGGAAAGATTTTAAATCAGATAATGATGATTTTTTTCCTTTCTCTCTTTCGAGGTTGGAGCAGGGTGGATTGGAAAATGTAAGTACTTCTCAGTTGTTGGTTTGTCTTGTTGTTTGTTGTACTTTAAATCTAAATGTGACCCTACTTATAGCATCATGGAAAGTTTGCTAGAAGTTTTTGAGAGCTAGCTCTATTTTATACCTTGCTTCCTTCTGTGGCTTTGACCATTTGTATGCCTATGTGAATGTAGATTCTTAGAGCAATTAAATGTCTTAAATTCACTTATTGTTCCTTAATTCCATAACATTTTCAGTTTCCTCTCTTTCCTCATCTTCCTGTTAGTACATATGGGGATCTTTCTGTCCTCTGTCTCCTGATTACATCATCATTCTTTTGAACCATGGTCAGCTTAATGGTCTTTACCTCTATCTCTTCTGGCCATCCTTTCCTTCCTTGATACTTAGGAACAGGATTGGAAGGGTGTGGTAGTACTTTGGCTGTGGCAAAGAGCAGTATTACTTTGAACTGGAATCTGGAGTGAGGTAAGGGAATATACTGTTAGTCTACCTTTTCCCCAGAGTTTCATATGATCTTCTTCTTGAAGCATGAGACAAAAATTGAAAGGATAGGACATGGACTGTGAAGCATTGGTTGATAACCTTCAAAGATTGAGTTAAGCTGTGTGGTACAAGCCTAAATCTGACAGATCACTCTGCTCTATAAAAGTTCCAGTTCTGTCTCACTTTTGATTTGTGTTATTGATATCAAAATTGATTTTCTAATTTGATATATTTAAAAGCAAAAAGCACTATTGGACATTTATTTCCATCAAGGGTCAATTATTTTCAACACAGGGGACTCATATCCCAACTCCTGAAATTATTTTATGTGTCTCTAATACCAGAGTCCTAAGTGATTTTGTGGCCATTTCTGAAAATATTGATTTTAGTAGGAAGAACCAAGCATGACACTAAGAACTTTGGTGTTTTTAGCAATTAGGAATCCTTAGAAATGGAGATTTCTGTTAGTCTCACATTATAGAGATCTTCAGCCTAGTAACTCTCAAGGTTGAAATACGAGGAATAGTTAGCATTCTTCAAGGTTATTTATTTTTCTGGACATTTTTCAGCAGAAGAAACAAGTTATGTTCTTGTTTCACAGCATTTTTGTTAACATTGGTGACCTTGTGAATTAGCATCCTTTTAATAACTTTTAAGACTTATTGGGAAAAGAAAGGGAAGGATAAGAGGGAACCCATGTAGGACAAAATAATAGAATTACTCTTAGTTAACTGAATTAAAACAAAACGTCCCCTTGGGTTTCCTCAGCAAGGAAGGTGATAAAGATTTCTTTGTATTGTTTCCATTTTACAAATAAAAAAATTAAACTTTTAAAAAAGACGTATATAGTATAATTCTTTTTCAGTATTAGAAAAAATCTTTTAAATGTGTCCTTTTAAGATGAAGAACTCTTAAGAAGGTAAGTTGCATTTTTTTCTGGATGCCTATTTTAAACTTTGTGATTTGGTGTCTTTCCTTTTATTCACTAGTACGTTGGGAACGAACTCTTGGTGCCATTGTCAGGCAGAAAAATCAGTCAATGACACCTGAGGATGTGAAGGCTAATTGGAAGAAGATCTGTAACTTTGACAATGCTTTCAAGCCTCAGACTATCCAAGGTAAAGTAAATCACTACTTCATCCATAAAATGGAGGCTGGGGAACTGAAGAAGAGGCAAGAGTTGTCCTTAGTTGAGACATAAGCCTCTATTTTAATTTTAGTGATTTACGAATTCTATAAAAGCCTATTTTCTGCTTCAGTAAATGTTAAAACCATTGAACTTTCCTCTCCAGGTCCTTAACATGAATCTCTTTAAGTTGATAGTAAAAGATTTTTGTAAAGTATATTGTCTAGCTGTGAATGTCAGAATCTAGGATAGATTTGCTATGTGATTTTCCTTAGGGCTCCTCTACTAAAGCGTTTTGGCTGTGATTTAACGATTATTAGTTCAGACATAGTTTGTAGATGTAGCATTTACTTTGTAAGCTCTTAAAACTCTACAGGCATGCTATTAATTTAAACTTTTATTGCTGTGATCTCCACTATGCAAGAAAAACTGTCTCAAGAAAGGATAATTTATGTTATTTGTATCACTCCTGTTTTTAGTTTTCCACTTTGTTCATAAATTCCTCCTTTGCGGGATTGAAAGTGTTGAGCTTCTACACTTTATTTGCATTTAATTGTTATGTTTTTAGAATTAAGTAATAGCATATAGTAATAAGTAAATATTAAAATATAGCTCTTCATTTTCCTGAGTGTTATGTTATTTGAGCCCCACAGCAACCTTGCAAGGTAGATACTGCAGATATTATTGTATAAATATGGCTAATGAGTAAACAGAAGTCCAGAGAGATGTTAAATGATTTTCCCATGGTCTGAGAGAGAGTATGTGTCAGAGATGAGATATTAATCTGTGTGTTTTCTACCCAAGTCCATCACTCTTTCCACTACAGCATTATTATTGAGGGGAATATGCCAGCTTTTCCTCTTAAGTGATTTAAGGGCAGGAACTGTGTCTTGTTCCCCTTCGTATATCTCTCATTGCTTATTATAGTGTTTTACATGCTCTAGGCATTTGATAAATGTTTGCTGAGTGATAGAATTTCAGTAGCACCACCGATTTTCCAGTCATCCAGGTTCAAAATCTTACAGTGATCTTGGAATCTTCCTTCCCCTTCCCCTGCCCTTTTTCTGCTTAAACGCTAGATTCTCCTTGTTTATGCTTTCAAAACTTCTCTCTTATCCATCCCTTCATTTAATTTCCTCTTCTACTAATTTAGGTCAAGCCCTTGTCATTTAACAGGTTAATTACTTTAATTATCCTTTAATTGATCTCCTTGCTGCTAGTTTCTCAGTACTACAGTACATCCTGCACATTGACATCAGATCTAGACTCTTTAAGATGGTTTTCAAAGTTCTGAACAACATAGCTTATTCAATCTCAGTGCAAACCTAGTACTCCAGCTTGACCAGTATTTGTCTTACACTGTTTTTGTTCTTTTCTTTGTTGTCATGTTCATGTTGTTTTACTCTTTCCTGTGGTGCCCTCCCCTCACTTTTTTACCTTTCCAAATCTGTTTCTTCTTTTGAGATTCAGATCGGTCTCACCTTTCTCCTTGAAAGGCTTACCTCCATATTTTAGCCATCATCAACCTCTCTCTTCTCAGAATCTCAGGACTTTTGCTGCCTGGGACCAAGTAAAATGAACTGCTTTTTCACTGGATAGTCCTTCAAATACTTAATGACAAGTTCTATAACTTCCCTTCAGTCTTTTTTTTTTTTTGTTTTCTTTTTTCATTTTTTTTTTCTTTTTAGGCAGTTGGAGTTAAGTGACTTGCCGAGGGTCACACAGCTAGTAAGTGTCAACTGTTTGGTCTGAGCTGGATTTGAACTCAGGTCCTCCTGACTTCAGGGCTTGTGCTCTATCCACTGCGCCACCTAGCTGCCCCCAGCCTTTTTTCTTTAGGTTATATCTTCAGTTCTTATCGGTGATCTTCTTAAGGCTTTTAACTCATTTAACATGCAATGCATTGTGCTAGGCACTGGGGATACAAAAATAAGAATCAAACATTCCTTTTCCTCAAGAAGATAATATAAGTATTATAAGAATATAAGTATTCTGGCCAATGGAATCGAAGCCTTTCATTGTCCCCTGGTTGCCCTCCTCTGGATGTTCTCCAGCTCAGAATAGCTAATAATAATAATTTACATTAATATAGTGCTTTCAGGTTTGCAAAGTATTCTACTTTATCTCATTTGAACATCACAGTAACCCTGTGAAGTGTTATTATTCCCTTCATTTTATAGGTGAGGGAATTCATACTCATCTTAACTTTTATTTCTAGGTGTTAAGTCCTTTTTTGTATATTTCTTAATAATAAGTCAATATTCATTTATTAAGCACCTAACCATGTGCCAGGCACTGTGCTAAGCACTGAGGATAAAAAGAAAGGTCAGGAACTCTGACCTTTCTTGCCCCCAGGGAGTTTACATTTTTTTTTTTTTCAGTGAGGCAATTGGGGTTAAGTGACTTGCCCAGGGTCACATAGCTAGTTAGTGTCAAGTGTCTGAGGCAGTTCACATTTTAATGGGAGAGAGACAACATGTAAATAATTATGTACATATAAGATATATTCAGAGTAGATGGAAGATGGTCACAGAGATGGCATTAGCATGAGGCAGGGTTTGTTAGGGGAATAGGAGAGGCTTTTTGTAGAAGGTGGGCTATGAGTTGAGTCATGAAGGAAGTTAGGGAAGCCAAGAGACAGAGGGAAGCAGGAAGAGCATTCTAGGTGTGGGAGAGAGCCTGTGAAAATGCATCAATCAAGAGATGGTATTGAGTGCAAGGAGCAATAAGGAGGCCAGTGTAGCTAGAGTCTGGGGAGAGAGTTAAGTGTAAGAAGACTGAAAAGATAGGAGGATGCCAGGTTATGCGGGCTTTAAATGCCAGAAGGAGGATTTATATTTGATCCTGGAGATAATAGGAAGCCTCTGCAGTTTATTGAGTACTAGGTGACATGGTCAGACCTGCTCTTCAGGGAAAATCGCTTTGACAGAGTTGCTCTAAGATCTGTGACAGCGTTGTATGTTTTTGTTTTCTAAAGGTAAAATTTTCTTAATATGAAAATTGTCTTTTTTCCCCATTCCTTGAGCTGTATTACTTCAGTATCAGATAGTTAATATAGAAATCCCATGTTTTCCCTCTGTTTATTCATTTTTTCTATTTTTCCATTGCCTAGAAAGAGCTTTATAGTCTCAGATGAATACTTTATGTCTTCCATGCTCCCTTTTCATTTGAAAACAAACAAACAAACAAACAAAAAACCTAAGTAACTGAGTGAAGATTTGATAATATAACTAGGTCATGATTGAGAGTTTGAATAATGTGAAATTAGATTTAGTACAAATTATAAAATGATGCCAGATTACATTTAATGTGAGCCAAAATTCAAATAATGTGACACATGTGAGCTAGTCAAGAGTTTTAACATGCTGTTTTGTTGTCTTTCTGTACTTGCGTATCATTGAGTGTGGACATTGATGTGCTGCTGCATATACTCTTTCCTACAGTTGTTTTTTAAAGAGCCCTTAACAAAATGGATAGAAGTAAGAATGTTTCGGATGGAAACACTCCAGGCACAAAAAATAAGAGGCTTGTTCTTACATTAGGACAAAAATTTGATGTAATTGAATGGTATGAATATGGTTACATTAACTGTAAAATAAGGTGAGCTGTTAGATTGGCTAGATATATGCAACAAAATATTATAAGACATTCTGGCATAATAAAAGAAAAAGACAAAGTTGTACCAGCTTTTTGTAGTTTGCAAACATAAGGAATAAAAGTGTTACAGTGATAGAAACAGAGCATCTTTTAGCTATATGGATTGAGTTTCAGGCAAAGACACATTCCTCTTAGTAGAACAGTGGTGCAGGCTGAAGCTTCTAGTTCATTTAAGGCAGTCAGAGAAAATAAAAATGAAATAGATAGTGAAGAAAATTGTACTGCATGCATTAGTTGGTTTAATTACTTTAAAAAACTGAGTTTAGTTGCACAATATTAAAATTACCAGAGAAGGAACCAGTGCAGATGTGAGGTCATGGCAGCTAAATATCCTGATATTTTGAAGAAAATAATAGAAAAGGATGGATATGTTGATCAAGAAATTTTTTTTTTAAAAAATGTACATGTGGGTTATTTCTGATGATCAACTTTATTTATTTTTATTTTTAGGCAGTTGGGGTTAAGTGACTTGCCCAGGGTCACACAGCTAGTAAGTGTCAAGTGTTTGGTCTGAGGCTAAAGAAATTTTTAATGTGGATTAAATAGGGTTGTTATATAAAAAGATGCCTTCTGGAATTTATATTTCTGAAAAAGAATAAACTTATCCTAAATTTAAACTGTCAAAGGATCATGTAATACTTTTTTTTGGAGGTAATCCAGAAGGGAATTTTTTTTTTCCAATTTATTGTAGCCCAACTGTTGACAAATATTGCAAGGACAATAATATTAATAATAATAATTAATAATTAATAATATTAGACACGATAATATTGTGTTTAAAGCATTACTGATTTTAGATAATGCCCCAGGTCATCCAACTATACTTGGTTCATTGTGTAAGAATATGAGCATGAAGATTCACCAAGATGTGGATAAAGCTCTCTACACTTACCAGCGTATGTTTGAAGATTTTAAAAAAGAGAAGACAGTTCAGTCAGTGCTGCCAAAATATTTTAAATGACTTTAGCAATGTTTTTTTCGTCATATTCGTTGTAGGCTTATTTGATATTTTGTTGGGTATGATATTTGGTCATTTAAAATTTTTGCCTTCTATAACTACTTTATTAATTTGTAATAAACTTGAATCAGAATACATGTTTTCATCCTTAGCTATTATGTTAATAAATAGATAAATTTGTTTTATTGTATATATCCATTGAGCTGGAAGCAGTTGCCATATTTTGCATATAATTATAATTTCACATAGTAAGAATTTGAATAATGTGACCAATTAATAGGATTCGTTATTTGTACTTATTGGGACCTAATTGTATTGAGATTTATGATGTATCTATATTATTTTTAGACTTTGAGATAAAGAAGTGAGTTTTTCTTTTTACAAATGAATTCTATTACTATAAATATATAGATTGTTCAAAGTTAGTTATAATTTTTAAAGTTTGAAAAATCACATTTATATGTGCATAAAATATATTTTATTATGTGAAATATGAAGTAACATTAAAAACAATTGTTCCTTGAATGTTTATTCTTATATTGGGAAATACCAATTAAAATATATGTGCTTATTTTTTTATGGTAGAAATAACACTATTTTTATGGTCAGAACATGTGGTTTTAAGTTCTGATGCTAACATTTCTGTTTCATCTCTCTGAACTTCAATTTGCTCATCTGTAAAATGTGGGTAGTAACTCACAGCTTTGTAAACATGAAAATGATATGATTATCTGTTGTCTAGGTAGCACAGTGAGTGAATACGGTGCTGGACCTGGAGTGAGGAAGTCCTGAGACACTTGCTAGCTATGTGATCCTAAGCACATCACTTAACCTGCCTGCCTAAGTTTTTTCATCTGTAAAGTGGAGATAAGCACTAACCTCCCAGTGTTGTTGTGAAGATCAAATGAGATGATACTTGTAAAAGCACTTTGTAAAACCTTAAAATTCAATGTAGGTGCTCATAGCTGTTTTATAAGAATATTTCCTCAATTTGAGGACAGCAGCCATGTGTTTTAGTTGCTTTTTTAAATCTGGCACCTATTGCTATAATCAGGGACTCTAATACTTTTTTAACTATTTTGAATCTATATGGGACATTCTTGCAGAACATAAATACAATTAGTGGCCCTCTTTTTAGCATAATCCATACAAATATATTTTTAATAGTGTTTGAAAGATGGACTTTTTGAGGGAAACTTTAATCATGGTCATTTTCTACAGAATTTTCTCTATTTCGCCCACCTTTCATTAATAACTGCATGTTTGTTAGAGGAACATAAATGTCTGAAAAATTTTTCTCCTATTTCTAAAAATAATTTCTCAATCTTCTTGAATTTTGCTTGAAAATTACTTTTTTGCTTTTATTGAATGTTAAAATGATTATGACATATTACACATGTGGCATTACAGATTCATTCTGTATTTTGATATAGGAGATGAAGATAGCCTATGATTAGTAGTAATCTCTTAGAGTTAAGAAATGGTACAAGGAAAAGCATGAAGAAATATATTAGCAGGTTTCTTTTGATGTGAAAATTCTCATTTAGTTCCTTAAAGCATTGAACTGTTACAAAAAGGAAATTACTGTATGTGCATTTCAAGTGAAAAGCTTCCTTCTATATCAGCAGTTCATACTGTCCCAGAATCATTAAAAATTATTAGCAGCATTAATTTAAGTAATTTGATGCTATGATAAGCAATTATGTGCTAAACTATTATGTATAATTATTGAAAATACCAATTAGTTGAGGCATTTGCCATTTTAAATAATGTAAATTATTAGAGTTGAGGAAGGGATTAATAATCATATATTAATTTCAGGATTTTTTAATGACCAGACTGTTCTTAGGATTTAAATATTTTTGCTAAGCATTATTTGAAATATTGCTCAAGATGCTTTATAGTTTTTAAAATTTGATATCCCAAGTAAACTATTATTTTTGTGTGGTTAATTTGACAGTGAATATACCTTTATTGGAACAAATTGTTCCCATTCTTACTAAGAAAAAAAGTAGAACTTATTAGTCTTTGGTATTTTATTTTTCTTAAATGTATCCATTCATATGCTTCTTGAGAACAAGGACTGTTTTTGTTTCCCAGCATTTAGCATGGTACATTACACATGGTAGGCACTTAATTAATACTTTTGAGTGGAATCAAACAAAGTAATTCTTTTTAAAATAAGTTATTATTGATGTAGTTTCTTTTTACATTGCCAGAATTTCTCTCAGTATTTCTTTCCTCCTCCTCCCAAAGAGCCGTCTTATATAACAAATAATAGTTTTCAAATTTTTTTTTAAAAAAAGGAAGAGAAGAAAAAATCTGATCAGTGTATTGAAAAAATTATGAAAACTTGTAATGTTTCACACCCATGCTCTTCCTACCTCTGTAAAGGATTGGGGAAGAGTGTCTTCTCATATACCTTCTTTGGGCCATACTTTGAACAAAGTAATGCATAAACTTATATGATAAGTATACTAGAGCTTAGTGAACTGACCTATTCGGCTTTATTCTTTGGAGTAGGTAACTCAGCAAGGCAGCAACATGCACAGTAATGTCTGTTAGTTAAGTTAAGCATTGAAGAAGGACAATACACAAAATTAGGACAGGCCAATGCACCTAATCCCCACAGTTTGATTTTATGACTTTACTAGAAATATGCTAAAATGTTCAAATAGGATAGAATGCCAAGTCCTAATATCCCTTTTCATTTTTCATTTACTTTTGTTAATCACTGTACTTCTTTAAGGGATGTTTCAAGGACTTAGAAAGCCCTTTTGAGCTTACACAATGATGTTCACTTGTGGATGAGGCATGTTGTCAAAAACAAAATATGAAATCAGAATTTCCAAAACTAAGAGGATTCAAATAAGGATGGAAAATAAGTATTAGTTCTTTTGTGTTCCTTTTGAAAAAATAAAGTACAATTCAGTACAAAACAATTACATAATAAAAATGTATTTAATAAATATTTATTAAACATCTACTGTGGGCAAGGTATTGGGCATATATATGTGTTTGTATATATATATGTGTGTCTGTGTGTGTATGTATGTGTTACAAATACACACATACAAAAGTTAAACAATCTCTTTCCTCAAAGAATTTATATTCTGTTGGCTTAAGGTGGAGAATATGATGGGATCAATGGAGAGATTGAGACAAAATGATCTTAGAATATTTGCGGAGGGAGAACTTTTTTTTTTTTAGGTAATTGGGGTTAAGTGACTTGCCCAAGGTCACACAGCTAGTAAGTGTCAAGTGTTTGATCTGAGGCCAGATTTGAACTCAGGTCCTCCTGACTTAAGGGATGGTGCTCTATCCTCTATGCCACCTAGCCGCCCCTGGAAGGAGAACTTTCAGTTGGGGAAGGGAGTGATATGAGGATCAGGGAAGGCTACATGAATGAGGTATCAGCTGAGCTTTGCCTTAAAGGAGGTAAGAATTCTGAAAGGCAGAGGTGAGGAAACAGTGCATTCTAGATATGTTTTTCAGTTGTACCTGACTTTTCATTACACCGTTTGGCGTTTTCTTGGTTGCTTGGCAAAGACGCTAGAGTGGTTTGCCATTTCCTTCTCCAGCTCATTTTGCAGATGAGGAAACTGAGGCAAATAGGGTTAAGTGACTTACCCAGCTAATCAGAGTAACTTACAGCTAATCAGAGGCCAGATTTGAACTCAGGAAGACTCCTCTTCCTGATGTAAGACTTGGTACTCTATCTACTAGATATGTATCACCTAGCTCCCATTCTAGAAATTTGTGTTGGCCTTTTGTGAATTGAGGTGTTCCTAGAATAGGAAACAAACTAGTAACCAGTTTGGTAGCAATGTGTACAAAAAGATTGTACAAGGAAACATATTTTTACTCTAATTTCTAATATCTTCCATAGATATAATTATGTCCTAGAGTGGCACCTTTCTAATACTTAAAAATTTATAATAAGGATATGAACTTGTCATCTGACTGAAGACCCATGCCATTAGGTATAATGTGGTAAAAGGCTATGCCTTAGATTTTGCTAAGTGGTTAGAGGACTGGAGTATTAGAAATGGATGCAATAGCAACTGCCAGAAGATGTTATGCAAGTGAATGGCTATGGTGAGCACAATGTTCTAGGGTCGTATATCACTGCAAGACAAAAGAGGAGTAGAGAGACCTATTTGAATGTGAGAAAAAGCATTTAGTCGCTCTATGCCACATCATACCATTTGGTTGGCACCAAAATAAGACAGTTTATATGACAAAAGACTGTATCTGAGCAATGTCTTCTACTCAGGGTAATGATGGCTTTCCCTCAAATATTGATGTGTCTATGAGAATAAGGTAAAGTTGCCCCTTAAGTCCATTTAAAAAAAATTTTTAACCTTGAAATTTACATAGTACAGGCTCTGGGGCTCTTTCAACCAAACCCCTGCTTACACTGGCAGTCTGATTCCAGAGGCCAGTTTCTACTTTTCTCCTCAGTTTTTAGGACACCCTTAGGGCTTGGGGAGTAGTTTTTCTAGCTCATGAGCCCCTGTGAGTGTGCTTCTCCCCCCAATGATTATTAGCCACATTTAATTAACTAACCAGGCATTTACCAAGGTCTTATAAGAACAGTTGGAACAGATGATTTCCTCTCAAATTCTAAGATGCTCTCTCCTCTAAGACACATAGAGGGCCTGGGGGAAAGAGGGTACTCCTTATTTGATTTAAGGTCCAAAGTCAAGATATTACAGTAATGATAGAGTGATTAATAAGAGTGGTGGACCCTGGGCATTTGGTTCAGCGGGTTAGGTTACTAAACTCAACAGATATGGTAGGCTCTCTTACCATTTCCTCAGTGATGTGGGTAGATACAGAATTAGGCACAACCTACGATCAGAGAACTTTGCTGAATACTTGAATGGCTATATAATGGGGAGTTGGGGAATGAGAGTGCAGTTTTATCCAGTGTTTATGTATGTGGTTTTCTGTTGGCTGGCCATTTAAATAAAGATTAACTGGAAGGCAACCAACATGATTTTGGCTCTCTGGATCAGTGACTACTTAATGGCTCCTTAAGGTCCCTGAAGTCTTCTAAAGCAGATTCTCACATCAATTTTACAACCAGTGGCTATAGTAAACATACCATACTGGGACAAAGCATATTCTTTTTTTTTTAAAAAAAATTATTTTCCCCTGGCTACACATAAAGACAGTTTTTAACATTCATTAAATTTTTTTTTGAGTTCCAAATTTTTTCTCTTCCTCACTTCCCCTCTCCCTAAGACAGTAAGTAATTTGATATAGGTTATACATGTTCAGTCATGTAAAACGTATTACCATATTAGTCATGTTGTGAAAGAAGAAACAGACCCAAAGGAAAAAAAACATGAAAAATATGGAAGATGAAAAATAGTATGCTTTGGTCTGCATCCAGATTCCCCTCAGTTCTTTCTCTGGAGGTAGATAGCATTTTTTCATCATTAGTCCTTTGCAGTTGTCTTGGATCATCATATTGCTGTTATTGTGTACGATATTCTCCTGGTTTTGCTTGCTTTGCTTTGCATCAGTTCATACAAGTCTTTCCAGGTTTTTCTGAAATTCACCTGCTCATTATTCCTTATAGCACAGTAATATTCCATTACAATCATATACTATAAATTATTCAACCATTTTCCAATTGATGGGCATCCCCTCAATTTCCCATTCTTTACCCCCAGAAAAGAGCTGATATAAATATTTTTGTACAAATAGGTTCCCCCTCCCTTTTCTAATCTCTTTGTGATACAGACCAGGTAGTGGTATAGCAGGGTCAAAGGGTATGCACAGTTTTATAGCCCTTTAAGCAGAGTTCCAAATTGTTATCTAGAATGACTGGGTCAGTGTCCAACTCCATCAACAGTGCAGTAGTATCCAAATTTTTCCATATCCCCTCCAACATTTATTATTTCCAGATAAGCTATATTCAGTGACCTCTGTTGCTTCAACCTCAAACTTAAAAAAAATTTTTTTTTAAAAATACAAATCAGGGATCCTCTATCCTGTTTGCTGACCAGCATTTTATTTATAGATCCTGGTTGGACTGTGTTTGCCTTTAAATAATGGAAGCAGATCTGGTTCAGGAAGCAAGCACAGCTGCTGGTGGAGGGCAAAAATGGAAATGTTTCCTTGTACCTTATGCCATGGTAACCATCATCTGAGTGGCACTGTGACCCAAAGGCCTGATGCTATTTTAACTCAGTTATTAAAAACAGAGTGCCAGGGACCAATAAAATTCTTGTGAACTTAATAGTTCCAGGTCTGGAGGAGACACTTTGGACAGACCTTGTGATTTTAGATTGCAAGAATATAATAGCCACTGGTGTGACTGAATCTTTAAAGGATCTGCATTCAGTGTTTGGAACTTCCAGAGCTGACAAAAAATCAAAGTACTAAATAGTGTCCCGACATCTGGCATGAGAGGAGTGTGCAGTGGTGCTCACTGATTATGGTGGCTTTTGGAGGGAAGGATCCTGGCAACGAACCTGTGCTGTCTATTAAAATTCATTCCAAAATAACTACCATCTTATGAGAAAACTCATGGTGTTATCAAAAGAAGCAGAGTCATATAGAGCAAAGGTGTCAGATATCCTCATCAAACATGCCCCTCTACAATACTCCTGTGGCTTAAACCAGATTAAATGTAATTGGGAAATGTTTTTAACAAAATAAATAAAAATACAATAAAACACATATAATATTAATACGTGATTCTCCAAGTCAGTATGTGGCCCCAGGAATCCTTATATATGGTTTAGTGCAGTGGTGTCAAACTCAAATAGAAAGGGGGGACGTGCTGCTAAATGATACGTAAAGATCCCTTCGGGTGCATGTTAATTTAGAAAACCATATGTTAACATTATCTACATATTATTATATTTTTATTTATTTTGTTAAATGTTTCTCAATTACATTTTAATCTGGTTTGGGTCTTATTACAGCCTGTGGGCCAAATGTTTGATATCTTTGGTTTAGTGGCCTGGTTTTTATTTGAGTTTGACACCATTGATAGATAACATATCCAGTGTGTGAGACAATATAAGAAATGTGTGTGTGTATGTGTATGTGTATGAATTTTTAAAAACTCTTTTAGTTGTAGGATGTTTATTTTTAATTAAGAATTAACAGAGAACTGGTTACCTTTACTAGAAAGATTTTGGTACTTTTTCATTGTTCTTATTGTCTATATTTAGTTATTTTTGTGTATTTATTGTTCTTTAAATAGATGTGTACATATTGCGCTTAAATGTAGCCAATTTCTTGGAGTGTACCCTGTATTATTTGCTGTGAACTTAAGCATATAGCCAAATTTATTATGACATTCAAAATGTTTTTTTGTCAGACCAAACATTAATTGAATAAAGTAAAATTATGTATGGATGGCTTTAAATTAAAAATTAGTTTTTTATCTGTATACGAACTACAAAGTTTGTATTTTTATCCTGGAGTCCATAGAAGAGCCCTTAAAGGTTTTTGAATAGGGACCTGATTATTTTGAGAGCTATGTGAAGGGTGAATTAGAAAAGGGAGAAACTAGAAACAAGGGCTAGTTCCTTTGCTTTATCCCCCAAAATGAGAGGTGATGTTCACCCAATAGTGAGAGGCATTGTGGTGTCATTTGTAGAATGCTGAACTTTTGGATTCAGGAAGACTTGGATTTAAATTCTCCCTCAGACATGTAATATATAAATATGAGCTATTTTTATTTTTATCATTAAGATGCCATACCCAAGAAATTTGAACTTGGCTTCTGGTTGGGCTTGGTCTTGAGGGTGAGAAGCCTGGTGTCTGAGTCTTCTTGTTTTTCTTGGTGAAGCAATGCAGCGTAGGCAGAGTAGAGCCTCCAGATTCTGTTGAGGAGGCCTCCAAATAGAGTTTCTCCAAGAAATTGGGATTTTACTGAGGCATCCTATATTCTCCAGTCAAGTAAAGGAGAAGAGTAGTGGGTGCTGGTGTAGGGACTTAGATGTCAGCCAGGACTCCTTTCTACCTGGACGCTTAGTGATTAAGGGCTAAGGTGTTACTAAGACAGCTATGATAGACATAGGGTGGAGCAGGTTTCTCTTCTGCATGTGGCAGCCTTCGGCCACCTTCCTGCTATCTACTGTGTTGCTGAAAGGTAATAAAGGACTGAAACACTGGTATTTTCCTCACATGGCTCTGTTAGGGCAGAATAAGTGTTCTTTTCGTATTTGGCAAGAGATTCCAGAACAAGGAACCTTCAAATCCAGTCAGTGAGAATGGCCCAGGACTAGAATTCCTCTCAGTCTAGCAATAGGCTGTGATCAGTAGTGTCAGAAACAGCTGAAAGGTCAAGGAATGGTGCGTACTATGAAATGAGCATTAGGATAATTATAAGGATATAGTGGTAATAATCAGTTTGAGCTCATATGATCTGTGAGACTGAGATTCTTCCCATGGAGCTGATCATGCACTCTGGCCTCTTCTGGCAGGACATGTGCTCTGACCCCTTGGTACAGGGCCCGTGTGATTATAAACTTTTGGTTGTTTCTTGTGTTTCTCTTTTACTGTGGTTTTTATTGAAGATGAATAGAGAATAAGACAGGAAAAGCCATCCACTAGAAGAGCTATACAAAAGCTCTTTTGGGTTCTGCCTGGGGATTTTCTCTCCCCTTCCTAGAAAGTGCAATCATTCATCCATTGACAGCAGTTTATTACTACATATCCTACAACGTGTTTAGCCCTAGGGCAGACCTGCACAACCTGTGGCTGCAAATCCTTTGGCACGCCTGCGGGCTAAAAGCCAGGTTATGCAGGCCTGCCCTGGGGATACAGAGACAGAAAATGAAAGTCTCTGCTCTTAAGGAGTTGAATTTCTATTTGGGGAGATAACATGTACATACATAAATATATGTATAATAAGTATAAAATACAAAGTTCTTAGGCACTAGGCAGTTGAGGGATCAGGAAAGGCTTTATGTAGAAAATGGCATTTGAGTGAAGTTTTGAAGGCAAAAGAAGGGTTCTTTGTGGCAAAGGGGAGAAGGAATACATTCCAAGTCTTCGTGGCTAGGACTGACTCGGGTGGGTCCTGTGGTTCAGTCTTGGAATTGGAATTAAACCATCAATTAGACCATCAATACTCAACAGAAAGAAATTTACTTAGCAGTAGGATACTCATCAAAGATGCAGTATTGATTCAGTTGAACACAGTCCCACTGACTTCTCTGAATTGTAATAATAAGAGTAGGGGATAAGGTATAATGGCAGCCTCTAATGCTATGTGTCACTTTGCTCTTCCATCTTATGCTAGCATATTTTATTTGTGAGGGCTGGGGCCATTGTGGTAGGTGCTATTTTCCTTTAGTTTGCAGGGATTATTTCCAACTCTAGTTGGAGCCCTCTCAGTTGTTTAACTGTATATAATAAGAGGAGAAGAGTTCTGCCAATGAAGAGAAATCATGTGGTAAGGGAAGACTTTTCTGAGCAGTGGCAACTAACTTCCTCTTGCTTATCTTTCCACAAAATACTTCCATCAGTATTATTTGTAAAGAGAGAAATGTAGGTGATGTGTCATTGATTTACATGACTGTATAATATCAGAACAATCCACTCAGTAGGTCATCATTGAAGTTTCTAGGTATGTAACATGATACCAAATTATTTGTGGTTATAATTGACTAAATTTAAGCCTTCTCAAAATTGAGCTGCAAGCTCCGTGAACCACTTTCTTAGTGGCAGGCATTTATTGAAGATTTTTCTTTGATTCAAGAAATATTTTTACAGATGTTTAATATTGTCCTTAATTTTTGTTTATTTTAGAGTCAATTGCAGGTATGATTGAAGTCATACATAAAATAGACTCTCAGGAAGGCGTTTCCATGAATCATACAAGTCATGCTGTATTAGAGACCACTTCAGCATTTGTAAGTAGAGGGAATAACACCAAAGCAACTGTCTTCTCTGGTGCCTTTTTTTTTTTTTTTTTTTTTGGTAAATATCGTCAACTTTCAGGATAGATGGGATTATAAACTTTGAAGTTTTTTATGTTTAATAGTTGAAAGAAGCCAGGTACACAAGTAGTTTAAACAAGAGTCATTCATCTTTGACTTTGATATGTTAGAATGTGGATATGGGTGACTGATCAAATTCACAACAGAGACTCTTAACACTGAAAAAAAGGGGCTCTAATACTTAAAAGGCTGTATAACTTAACTCTTCTTTATCTTTTTTCCCTTTATCTCCTCCTTGCTCCTCCTTCTAATATGCAAATCAATGCTGTATTTTTGGCTGTTGTGCCCTAAATAATCATTTCTTCTCCCTCCTTTATTGCTTATCTCATCTTCTGTAGATAAGGGAGTCAGTAGTTAACTGGTATTTTTCAGAGCCTTTAGCTCTACCCTAGTTCTGGCTGATGAAAATAATTCCTTGGGGATGATCCATTGCAGAGCCTTTCCTACAATATAGTGAATAAGGTCCATTGTGTGGGCCCTAAAACTTTGATCTACCTCCTCCAAAGAGACAAAGGCATAGTGTGTGCCCTGTAGTCTGTAACCCACCTGCTTACCCTCCCCGATCCCTACCTCCCACAAGGTAATTTGACCATATTTGTTGAAATGTATAGACTTGGCCAAGTTCAGTTTTTAATATACCCAATTTCAAACATTTCCTTATCAGGAAAGGAGTTGTTTTTAAAATTGACTGTGAACCTAGTATAAGAAAAAATGACTGTATCTCTTAATGAGGGATATACTCAATCTTAGTCAAATTATAATTAAGATAATCAAAAACAAAGGATGATACTTTTACTTTTTACCCTTTGGTACAATTAAATAAATGTTTGCACAGAATCTGTTAAGGATCCTATCTAATCATTGTATTAGATATTGGCTTCTCAACTTGGAATATTAGAAATGTTTCGCTTTCTTTTAAAAACTATCCATTTGTCCTATTGCTATTTTTAGAAGGAATCTTCATGTATTATTTTGGAAAACTTTCATTGTTATATAGTCTGAAGATTTACAGCATGGCTTCCAACTTCTCACCCTGTCAGCATTTTCAAAGAAATGCAGCTATCAACTGGTGTTTATTCTATGCTTTTCTCTTGTAATTTTTACACTTTGCTCTTATTTTTATGGCCCATTATCAAAAAGTCAGACATTGTGATTTTTAGGATAGTGTGATATTTTGTAAATATGTTAAATTAAAGAATTATTATCTAAACCATATAAGTGGAAGCTTTTCAAATTTTATTTTATATTAGATTGTATATGATTGAAAAGCAAAAAGTCAACCTAAAGGCTGACTGCTAATAGAAAATGAGTCAGAAGTAACATATGTGTGACATTCATATACTAAAAGTTAAGCTTAGAATTATCACCACTAAAGATGATTGTAGTCTAGTTAATCATGTTATATAGACATTATTCAGATGAATAACTAAATTTAATCCTGCTTTAATTATTAATTATAAATAAAGTTAGTTCCATAGCTGGTCTTAGCATTGTATTTCTGGGTTGTTATGATAGAGGCTAGAGAGAGAGCAATAATTATCAGAGCAAGGGGGAGAAGGGAGAAAATGCGATGAGTCCTGAGCTTGATCTTTTTATGACCAGGAACAAAGAAGTCCTGCCCCCTCGAAAAAGGCATCTGTTCATATAAAAAGCACTTTGTTCCATTTTTTTCCATCTCTCTTTCTCTCTCTTTCTGTTTCTCTGTCTTTCTCTCTCAAACACACACACACACATACACACACACACACACACACACGCATGCACATGTACCCCATAGCAAAAGAGAACCCATTTTAAATAGGAAGTCAGATATGATAAAGCTATGATAACACTCCTTCAAATGGGATTCCATCTTGTCATTTTTTTTGAATGTAAAATTTGAGTACTTATAAGATGAAATAGTAGTTTTATTATTTTAATAATAGCTTATAAATAAAATAATGACTTTCTAAGGGAAAATAATAAAAGAAACCAAATTTTATTCACAGAATAGAGCAATTGGCTATAAGCTGCCTCAGCAGACCTTTTCTTACTCTGAACTTGAAGCTATTATGTACGCCCTTGGAGTGGGTGCATCAATTAAGAATCCAGAAAACTTAAAATTTGTTTATGAGGGAAGCTCAGATTTCTCCTGCTTACCTACCTTTGGCATCATCCCAGCTCAGAAATCTATGATGGGAGGATTGTCAGAAGTTCCAGGACTTAATATAAACTTTGCAAAGGTATGTGTTTTGAGAAACATTTATTGGCTTTTTTCCTTTGTGGGTGAGAATAATGCCTTTTTTTATTTCCATGTACATTTTGTTTTTGCAAAAGTACCTTGTAGTATTTCAGGCATAAAGATTTGGCAAATCTTTTCATATTAATTTAGAATACAGATAGTTACTGGACCTGTGGTTTAATTGCATCAAATGCTTCTAGTGAGGGCGTTCTTTACCAGTGCAGGTCAGTAACTTCCTTGCAGAAGTTAAGGGTTATCAAGCCAGGAAATGTCAGAATTGGAAACTGAACCAAAGTGACCCTGTTCTAGGCCAGCTCCAACCACTGTACCAGGCTGCCTCTTACACTGCTTTTAATAGTATTTTCTAGAGTGAAATATATAAGTGATCATTTAGAAAATGAATACTGTTTTAATAAGAAAAACATATGAGTATATCTTGAACAACTTTTTAAAAATGAGGTTCAGACAGGTTGAATGACTAGGAAATGGGACAACCAATTCTCAAACCCAGGTTTGATTCCCAGTTCAGAGATCTGATTCCAGTACAGCATGGGACCTTTGGGAAGCATTTTTAATGACACTTTTAAAGGAGCTTGTGTCATAAAATGCACTGACATTTCTTTTTTTATGTGTATCTCTTTTATTGTTATTATTCAGGACCCAGCTTAACTTGGGAAGAATATGATTTGTAAAATTGAGGTATTTTAATTTATTGTTCATAAGGTTATAGTGTTACAGATTTAGATCTGGAAGGGACTTTAGAGACCATCTAGTCTGACACCCTCTTTTTAAAGATGAGGCCCCAAGGCCCAAAGTAGTTAAATGACTTGTGCAGGGTCATACAAGTAGTAAGTGGCAGAGCCAGGATGCAAACCTAGGTCTTCTCACTCTAAATTTGGCTTGTTTTCCACTGGGTCAAATTATTTTGTTTCTTATGTGTAAATGCTTTTAACTTGGGATAAAGCAATGTCAGAGCTCAATTTTCTAACTCAAAAGAAACAATAATCACAACTCTCTTGTGGCTTTCATGTGGCAACAACTCATGTTGCTAGTAATTTGAGACTGTTATTTTGCTGCTTTGGTTACTACACCCTATGAGGCAGGTGGTTCAAGTATTATTAGCAATATTTTAGAGATGGGGAGATTGAGACTTGTCTAAGATTACTTGTCTAGTAAAGGCCAAATAATAAATGTCTGTTTTGCCTGCCTTAAATGATTTTGACACTCTCAAGAGATGATATATCTGGAAGTATTATGAAACATATAAGGTGATACTTTGAGGCTGGGACTCAAATCCCAGGTCTTCTTTCTCCCAGTCCAGGCCAAATAGGAAATAATTAATAAAGAAAAGGCAAAAGAATTAAGAGAGTTTGAGGAAGGCATCCTGTAGGAATAAATTTATCTGCCTGTCTTTCCATCACCCGTTCGGCACTTAACCGTTCTTATCATTTTTCATATTTATCAGTTTGTTTGGAAACTTTGGAATTATTCTTGCATTTCCCTTATTATTAGCGTAGCAGTTCACTAATATGTTTCTGCTAGGGTCTATTTGAAATAAAAACTTGTTAATAAAGTTGTCTTTATCCCCAACACAGTTGCTTCATGGTGAGCAGTACTTGGAGTTGTATAAACCACTTCCTAGAACAGGTCAGTTCTCAGTGCTTTCTGTTTCATAATCAAAATTTAAATACTTATTGATTCTGTGATTAGTGTTTTATGCCTTATTGGCCATCATGATAAATAGATGAATGTTCTGTTTGTATAATGTAGTATGTGTGTGGAGTTAAACTAAATGATTATATGTCCTTAGGAATAATTCCTTTAGTTGTGAATAGTAGTTCTTTTCTCAGTAACTAAGTCACGTGTTGATACCTTAGAGGTCCTCTAAATTTCTTTTCCCCTACTCTCTTCCTACCCATACCTACTTACAGATAAAGGCCAGACATGTGAAGTGACTGGCTTATGATCACACAGATAATGAAGGACAGAGATAGGGTTCATACCTTTGACACCAAATCCAATGGTGTTCTAAAAGCAAAAAAGGGCAAAATTTCTTTTAATGTACTTTTCTTTTTCCTATTAGAAAATATAATTTTTTTTACTTCAGTGACAGTTTACTAGTTATAAAATTACTCTTTAGACTAAGCAAAGATTAGGGAGGGAACAGAAGAATAGTTCTTATGGTTTCTCTTAAGCCACCAGGTGTTTCATGAGGCTTTGTGTTTTTATTTGTTTTGTTTCGTTTTTGTTTTTTTGTTTTTCTTAGGCAATTGGGGTTAAGCAACTTGCCCAGGGTCACAAAGCTAGTAAGTGTTATGTGTCTGAGGTCACATTTGAACTCAGGTCCTCCTGACTTCAGGGCCGGGTGCTCTATCCACTGCGCCACCTCGCTGCCCCCTGAGGCTTTGTGTTTTTAAACCCAAGCTAGTTCTTGCCTAGGCCTAGATCACTTCAGCCCTTAGTCATCATAACCCCCTTGGCTACTATATTATGTATGCTGTAGCGTCAGCATATATAAATAAACTACTATCTTATTTCGTCTCTGCTTCCTTTTTTCTTTCCTTCAGTAGGCTGTGAGGTGTGGTAGAAACTGGATTCCAATCCTACTGTTAGTGCTTACTACAAGGGACACATTGGGAAAGTCACTTAATTTTCCTCAGTTTAAGTTTCTTCATCTGTAAAATGAGAGGTTGGGCCAGATCGCTCTGTAGCCCCCTTTCAGTTCTAGATCAATGATTCCTTCTTTTTCCTAATCCTTCCTTCATTAAACATTTATTATGTAAGGCAGTATGCTAGGCTCTGTCGAGAGATACAGAAATGTAGAAAGACATGGCTCCAGCCTTATCAACTGAAGAACAATATTATCATGTTTGATAGATCTTTGCTCTAATTGTACTGAATGATGACAAATATGAATGAATGATTGAGAGTTTGGGTCATGTGTTCAGCAAACATTTTTTAAAGTTGTTGATTTTTAAAAAGCTTCTTCATGGGAGTGGGGGAAGGTGAAAGGGTAGGAGAAAGGGTAGGAGAGGAAGGGAATAAGCATTTATATAGTGCTTGCTATGTGCCCAGAACTGTGCTAAGTGCTTTACAGATATTATCTCAGTAACCTTGTGAAGTAGATGCTAATATTTTTACAGTTGAGGAAACTGAGGCTAACAGGTCAAGTGTAGTGCTTACTACAACTAGTAAGTGTGTGAGGCTGAATTTGAACTCTGGTTTTTCTGACTTCAGCTGAGTGTTCTATCCAGTGTGCTACCAGCTGCCTCTACATCTGCATTTCCCCACCCCAATAAGCTACCCCTTATAACAAAGAAAAAAGAAAAAACAGGCAAGCAAAACTACCTAATGCATAATCAAGGCCAACATCACATGAAGTGTTCCATACCCATAATATTCCTCCTATGCAAAAAATGGTGGAAACATATTGATTCATATATGTTCGAATCCATCCCTTTCATTTTCTTATAGTGCAATAATATTCCATTACATTCCTATGCCATAGGAATGGAAATGGACTCAAAAGACATGGATTAGAATTGGAAGACAGATTCAGAGGATACCTGCTTGGAGAAGAAATTAAAAATACTATAAATGCAGGAGGAAAAAAGAATTCTACAGAAAGAACCTATACAAAAAAGCAAAAACACTGTGTAGTGAACACAGAGGAAAAGGGCGGGGGATATGGGATGGGGAGTATTAAAGAGACATAGAGCCAGGGGTCTGAAATGTTGTGGGTCTAAGTGTTTGGCCAATGACTTGTGCTATATAAAGAAAAAAAATCCAAGCAATCTGTTTACAAGTGAGACTTGAGCAAAGCATGTCCGTGTGAGGTTCAGTTTGAATAAATCCTTGTTGAGACATTTTAAAAAAAAATGTTCAGTCATTTCTCATTTAATAAATATCTACTTTGTTTCTAGCTTTTTGCTAAAACAAAGAGTGCTACTATGAATATTTTTGTACATATGGGTCCTTTCCTTCTTTGACCTCTTTACAGTACAAACTTAGTGGCGGTATCACTGGATAAAAGAATGTACACAGTTTAGTGACTTTTGGGGTATAGTTCCAGATTGGTTTCCAGAATGGTTGGACCACTTTATAGCTTCACTAGAAGTGTTTATATCATGTATATTATTCGATAGCCCCACCAATAATTATCATTTTCTTTTTTTGTCATCTTTAATAATTTGATCGGTGTGAGGTAGAACTTCAGAGTTGTTTTAATTTGTACTTCTCACGTGATTAGTGATTTGGTGCATTTTTTCATATGGTTGTTGCTGACTTAGATTTTTGTCTTTTGAGATCTGTCTGTTCATATCCTTTGATTTACTGAGCAACAATTTTTGTCTGTTCATATCCTTTGATTTACTGAGCAATAATTTTTGTTTTTATATATTTCTATGAATTTCTATCAATCTTAGATATCTGATCTTTATCAGAGTAATTTGCTACAAAGAGTTTCCTCAGTTAATTGTTGATTTTATTTGTGCAGATACTTTGCAGTTTTGTGTAATCAAAATTGCACATTTTATTTCCTGTGATCCTCTCTGTTGTTTGTTTATTCAAGAAGTCTTCCTCTGTTGATGGTTGTAAAAGGCATCTTCTCTGACCTTCTAATTTGTTTATGGTTTGACTTTTTGACCTTTTATTGCTAAGTCACATGTATTTGGAGTTTATTGTTGTAAATGGTGTAAGATGTAAATCTAAATCTAATTTTTTTGCCAGACTGTTTTCCAGCAGGTTTTGTTCAATAGTGAGTCTTGTAGTAGTTGAGTGCCCTTAGGTTTATTGAATGCTATGCTACATGTTTGCTTCTGGTCTTGTATATATCTAATCTGATCCACTAAGCAGTTCTTCTTTTTTAAAGTAATACCAAATAGTATTGATGATTACTGGTTTGTAATATAGTTTGAGATCTGGTACTGGTATGTCTCCTGTCCTGCTTTTTTTTTTTTTTTTCATTATTTCCTTTGAGATTTTTGACTCTCTTTTTCCTGATGAATTTGCTTTTCTGGCTCTCTAAAGTAACCCTTTGTAGTTTGATCAGTATGGAACTGAATTGGTAAATTCATTCTGCTCTTAAATGATGTCCAAGGTTACGCTTCAACTGCCATAGAAATGGAGAGGAAAGATTAAATCTAAAACGTATTTTTCAAGATCCTGCAAACATGAATGTATTGTAAAGGCAGCTCTCCTTCTACCATATCAAATTATGCAAATAAAGAGCCCCCAAATTCAGGAAACAAATGTAAGACAAGAATCAGTGACAAGAAGAAAACAGCATGTACGTATATAATCATATGCAAAATAAGCATAAATTAGTTTAGAAAGACCATCTTCTTGCCATGTTTTCTGTATTCCATCTCTTTCCCTGGAGTTCTGTGCTACTACTTGATCATATCTAGGAGCCCTCAGACCCACCATGATGTATTCTAGCCATCTTCCTGCCATGACGTACATTACTCAGTTGAACCTCTCCCCTCCCATTATCTTCCTCTTTTTCTGGAAGTAGAAATCAAACCACATTGCCGTTCTAGGAAAGGATGTACTTCTCAATTGTCCTGTGACTTCACTCGTCATCACTGTGACTTATCAAACCAAAATACTCTGGCCATCACTGCCGTATTTCTGTTGACTTCTTTTGTTAGTACATAAGTTCCTTGAGGACTAGGGTTATCTTGCTTTATGTATTTGTACAACCAGAGTATAGCATAGTGACTGATATATAATTAGTGCATAATAAATGTTTTTTTCATTTACTCAGGGAGGGAATGAAGTGGAGTGGGAAGATCAGGGAAGACTTTCTTCGAAGTAGTTATTGTAGAAAAAAATAACTGAATACTAAGTCATCAGCTATTCCTTCTAAAAGCCCCCTTTCCCATTCCCTGTGCTCTGACTCAGGTGGTCCTGTAACCCTCATAGGTGCTGTAATTTTAGACAACACCTTTGAGAATTGACCTTTTTTTTTAGAATATCAGGGGAGAACCTTACTTCTCCCCAGATAAAGGGCAGCCCAAGACCCATGAATCATACTATCCCTAGGACTAAAGAACAAAGAGAAGAGACAGCTATGGAGAAATATGGAACTTTGAGGACAAGAGGGAAGATAGGGAGAAAACCCAAATTGCAATTCTTAAAATTATTTAATATGGCAGTGAGGAAATAAGTAGTTAGTAGGAAAGAATAGTGGGGAAGAGACTCATGTGCATTTTTTCAAAGCACTCCCCGCTCCCCAAAAAAATATCCTGAGAGACTTTTACCCATATTCTTCACAATCAACGTCAGGTATAAGTCTAGGGACTAAAGAAAAACAGTTGTAGGAAAGAGGACAGAATTCAGAAAAATGGGATTGTAAAGATATATCATAACCCCTTAGAGTCTACTTGCAGCAGTATTCCACCTGGCTATTTTCACCCTTTGAGAGTCATAGATTTCAGCCAACCTTGCTGTAGTCTGAAAGAATGAAGTGAATGGATTGGGGATTAGAAGCACATTTTTGGCAAAAACATCATAGAAATATCAACAAAATTGAGTGGCACTGAATAAGTAAATTAATATAGATATAAATGTCATTTTAATTATATTGGCTCAGGTAACCCACGAGCAATTAATATTTCTCCAGTTGTTCAGATCTGACTTTTTGTGTGTGAGAAGTGTTTTGTAATATGTGTTCATGAGTCATTTGGAATTATTGTAGGTCATTGTATTGATCAGAGTAACCAAGTCTTTCACAGTTGATCATCATTAACATCACTTTTACTCTGCACAATGGTCTTACAGTTCTTCTTACCTCACTTTGCATCAGTTCATATAGGTCTTGCCATATTTTTTCTGAAATCACTTACCTATCCCCCATCATTTCTTATAGCACAGTAGTACTCTGTCATAATCATATGCTACAATTTGTTTGGCCATTCCCCAGTTGATGAACATCCCCATAATATATAATTCTTTGCCACCACAAAAAGAGCTACTATAAATATTTTTGTACATGTAAGTACTTTTCCTTTCTTTTTGATCTCCTTGGGATATAGGTCTAGTGGTGGTATTGCTGGGTGAAAGGGTATGCACAATTTCATAACCCTTTGGGCATAGTTCCAAATTGTTCTCCAGAATGGTTGGACCAGTTCATAACCCCAACAGTTTGTTAGTGTACCTATTTTTCCTCATCCCCTCCAGCATTTTTCATGTATGTTAGGTGGCACCTCAGAGTTTTAATTTGTATTCCTCTATTCAATAGTGATTTTGAGAATTCTTTTTGTATGACTATAAATAGCTCCCTTGTGACCGGAAGAGGTACTGCTCCTCAGGGACCCTGCTCTTCACCTTTGAACTATGAGCCAGAAGTGGATATAGGCAATAGAGTTACCAAACAGCTTCTAGTCCTGTGTCCAGTGCTAGCACAGTGGTCCCCTCTAATCTCTTTCTGATCAGTTGCCAAGTCCCCTTATTGTCTCTGTTGTGAGAGCTCTTTCATCCACTGCTGCTTCTGTCACCAACTTCTAGTCCCATGACTGGTATTGCATCCATGTGGGCTCCAGGCCAGTCTCCAGTCCTGTTTCACAGATCTCTACTTCCAATCTCCTGAGTTGTCTTGGGCTAGAAGAATGTCTCACCCTGATCTTTTGTTCCTTTGCCACTTCAGGTATTCTATTTGAGGTGTTATTTTAAAGTTGTTTGGAGAGGAATTTGGGAGAGGTTGACTCAATTGTTTCTCTACTCTGCCATCTTCAGGTCTTTTCTGTCTAACTTTTAAAGCCCTACACAATCTAGCCCTGACACACTTTTCCAGTCTCATTGGACAAGACTTTCCTTCTCAAACTCTGATTCAGCCAAATTGACTTTCTCTTTGTTCCTTACTCATGAGACTCCATCCTCCATCTCCATACTTTTGCACTGGCTAGCCCCTCTACTTATAAAGCTCCGCAACTCCATCTCGTAGTATCTCTCTGTTCCTTTTAGATTTAACTCTGGTACCATTTCCTGAATGACTTTCTTGATCCCCACAACTGCTCATTCCCTCTCTCCCAAACTACTTTGTATTTAACTATTTTGTATTTAGTTACTTTGTGTATGTACATTTATTATCATTATATTTATACTGTATTTAGGGGCAAGTAGGTGGTACAGTAGATAGAGCACCGGCCCTGAAGTCAGGAGGACCTGAGTTCAAATCTGGCCTCAGACACATAACACTCACCAGCTTTGTGACCCAGGGCAAGTTGCTTAACCCTAATTGCCTCTCCAAAAAAAAAAAAAAAAAAGTAACAACATTTATACTGTATTTTAATGTGCAGTTATCTCCTCCATTAGAATGTAAGCACATTGGAAATAAGGATTGTTTCATTCTTTGTACCTGTATACCCAATGCTTAGAATAGTGATTGGTACATATTAGGTGTTTAATAAATAATTGTTGATTGAACATATGTAAAACCCTTTGCAAACTTTAAAGCCCCCCCATTTATTCTGTTCTTTCTTTTGACCCTGTCTGTCCTCAGAATATTTGCTTCTGATTACCCCCTTTCCCAATCTGCCCTCCTCTCTATCATCCCCCTACTCTCTTGTCCCCTTCCCCCCTATTTTTCTGTAGGGTAAAACAGATTTCCATACCCAATTGAGAATGTTATTCCCTCCTTAAGTCAAATCCTATGAGAATAAGATTCATTCCCTCTCACCTTAAAGCACTTCATAAATGCTAGCTATACTTTGTAACAAAAGAAATGGAGTGGTAGTCTGCTGAGAAAAATGAAGTTATTACAGTAAATTCTTTAAGGTCTCCTGAAATGACATTGGAACAACTCTAAGAACTATAAGAATAGTTTGGAATTCAAAGAATTATGTGAACTTATCAAAGCAATAAGTAAATAAATTAGAGCACTTAAGGAAGAAATTACATGTCATTCAAATTATCTATTTTATCTTTTGTAAGTGTCTATATTTCTTGTTTGGTTAAAAGTTACCTTCCTAACCTTAGTTGTTTAAAGTAACTTGAGCTGATTTTTTTTCTAACTTTTTTAGGCTATGATCTTTAGTATTCAGATCATATATCCATTTTGAGTTTATTGTGGTATATGAAGTAAGACATTGGTCCATACTTAACTCTTCCATACTCTTTTCCAGTTTTCTTTTTTTTTCTTAATAAATTTATTTATTTTTAGTTTTCAGCATTTACTTCCACAAGATTTTGAGTTCCAAATTTTCACCTCATGTTGACCCTCCCGCCACCCCAAGATGGCATACATTCTGAATACCCCTTCCCCTAGTCTGCCTTCCCTTCTGTCTCTCCTCGCCTTCTCTTATCCTCTTCCCCTTCTATTTTCCTGAAGGGCAGGATAGATTTCTGTACCCCATTTCCTGTATTTCTTATTTCCCAGTTGCATGTGAAAACATTTTTTTTTAAACATGTGTTTTTAAAACTTTGGGTTCCAAATTTTCTCCCTCCCTCCCTCCCCACCCACCCTCATTGAAAAGGCAAACAACTCAATATAGGTTATACATGTGCAGTTTTGCAAAACACTTCCATAGTAGACATGCTGTGAAAACCTAAATCTATTTCCCTTAATCCTATCCTGCCCCCCCATTTATTCTGTTCTTTCTTTTGACCCTGTCCCTCCTCAGAAGTATTTGCTTCTGATTACCCCCTTTCCCAGTCTGCTCTCCTCTCTATCATCCCCCTACTCTCTTGTCCCCTTCCCCCCTATTTTCCTGTAGGGTAAGACAGATTTCCATACCCAATTGAGTGTATATGTTATTCTCTCCTTAAGTCAAATCCTGTGAGAATAAGATTCACTCATTCCCTCTCACCTTGTCCTGTTTCCCCTCCACTACAAGAGCCTTTTCTTTTCTGTTTTTTTTTGTGAGATAGTTTACCCTGTTCTATCTCTCCCTTTCTCCTTCTCCTAGTATAATCCTCTCTCACCCCTTAATTTTATTCTCCAGATATGACCCCTTCATCTTCAACTCACCCTGTGCCCTCTATCTATCTACCTACCTATCTGTATATACATACATACATATAATTTTTTCCCTCCAACTATCCTAATACTGACAAAGGTCTCATGAGGTACAAATATCATCTTTCCATGCAGGAATGTAAACAGCTCAACATCAATAAGTCTCTTATGATTTCTCTTTCCTGTTTACCTCTTCATATTCCACTCGAGTCTTGTATTTGAGAGTCAGATTTTCTATTCAGTTCTAGTCTTTTCATCAAGAATGCTTGAAAGTCCTCTATTTCACTAAATGACCATTTTTTCCCCTGAAGGATTATACTCAGTTTTGCTGGGTAGGTGATTCTTGGTTGTAATCCTATCTCCTTTGCCCTCTGGAATATTATATTCCATGCCCTGCTGTCCCTTAATGTAGAAGCTGCTAAATCTTGTGTTATCCTGATTGTGTTTCCACAATGCTTGAATTATTTCTTTCTGGCTGCTTGTATTATTTTCTCCTTGACCTGGGAACTCTGGAATTTGGCTACAATATTCCTAGGAGTTTTCCTTTGGGGATCTCTTTCAGGAGGAGATCAGCGGATTCTTTCAATTTCTATTTTGCCCTCTGGTTCTAAAATATCAGGACAGTTTTTCTTGATAATTTCTTGAAAGATAATGTCTAGGCTCTTTTTTTTATCATGACTTTCAAATGGTCTAATAATTTTTAAATTCTCTCTCTTGGACCTGTTTTCCAGGTCATTTGTTTTTCCAATGAGATATTTCACATTGTTTTCTAATTTTTCATTCTTTTGGATTTGTTTTACAGTGTCTTGATTTCTCATAAAGTCACTAGCTTCCAATTGCTCTATTCTAATTTTTAAGGAAGTATTTTCTTCAGTAATCTTTTGGATTTCCTTTTCCATTTGGCCAGTTTTCTTTTTTAGAACATTCTTCTCCTCATTGGCTTTTTGGACCTCTTTTGCTATTTGGGTTAGGCTATTTTTTAAGGTGTTATTTTCTTCAGTATTTTTTTGGATCTCCCTTAGCAAGCTGTTGACTTTTTTCATGATTTTCTTGCATCACTCTCATTTCTCTTCCCAGTTTTTCCTCTACTTCTTTTACTTGCTTCTCACCATCCCTTTTGAGCTCTTCCAAAGCCTGGGACTGATTCATATTTTTCTTGGAGGCTTTGGGTGTAGGACTTTATTGTCTTTATTGTCTTCTTCTGGTTGTATGTTTTGATCTTCTTTGCCACCAAAGTAAGATAATGTAGTCTGACTCTTTTTGCGTTGCTTGCTCATGATCCTGGCCAATTACTTGAGTTTTAAACTCTTTGTTAAGGTAAGAGTCTGCTTCCAATGTGGAGAATGTACTATCAGGGATTTGTACAGCTGTTTTTGGGGATACTTCTGGGGACCTGTAAATTTTCAGTTCTTCCAAGGTGGTACGATAAAGGGCGAGGTATTTCCTCTCCACCACCGCAACAAGCTCCACCACTCCAGCACTCCTCCTCGCCAGCGCTCTTCCTCGCCCCAGGACCACCCCTCAGAACTGTGACCCAGATCCAAGCACCGGCAAAGCAAGAGATTCCTGCTTCAGCACTGGCAATCCCCCTCTGATCAGCCACTTGATTCCCCCTCAGTCTGTGGGTTGGTAGGTCAGGAGGCAGCCGCAGCCCGCGCTCAGGACTTGTGGGTGAAACCTAGCTTCTCTCTCTCACCGCAGTCACAGACTTTTCCCACTGACCTTCTAAGTTGTCTTTGGCGTTTGTGGGTTGAGAAGTCAGGAAACCACCACAGCTGCCTGTGATTAAGTCCTCTGAGGCCTGCTCCAGGTTTGCTGCGGCCTACGTGTCTACTCCAAGCTGCGCTCCTCTCCTCGCCTGGCACAATAGACCTTTCTGATCAACCATCCAGGCTGTCTTGGGCTGGAAATTTGTTTCACTCTGTCTTTTTGTGGGTTCTGCTGCTTTAGAATTTGTTTAGAGCCATTTTTTATAGGTATTTGGAGAGTTTTGGGGGAGAGCTCAAGTAAGTCACTGCTTTCCCTCCGCCATCTTGGCTCTGCCCCTAGAAACCATTAATCTTGAGAAGTGAGTAATTTAGCTGAAAAATTGAAAAGGATAACCATTGAGATAAGACCATTGGTTTTAGCCAGAAGATCATTAGTAAAAACACCAATTTCATTATTTATGAGAACACATATCTCTTTTAATTTAGTAATGCAGGTAGTAACATTAATGCTAAAATTTTAATGTGAGTCTAAAGTGAAAGTTATTAGTATTGTCTTAATCAATTTTATATAGTTAACAGTGCAAGTCATTAATCATGCTGTGAAGTAACTTAATGCATTTGAATAACTACATAATCATTTGTTACTTTTCATTACAGGACAGTTAACCAGTGAATCTGTTATTGTTGATATCTTGGATAAAGGATCAGGATTAGTGATACTTCTGGATGGTAAGTCATTTTATAGTCTTAAAAGCAAGTGCTATTATAGTGGATAGGTTTACTTCACTTTTTTTTCTTTCTGATACTGAAAATACTATTACTTCTGTACACACACACACACATACATGCACACACACACACACACTCACACACACTCACACTCACACACTATTAAGAGTTGTGCTACAGGTCCCTATATCTTGAACCAGGTTTTGTGATTGATAAGCAGTTTTACCTATTTCACAGTCTATGAAAAGGTCAACCCCGGGTTGAAATGAACAAGAATTTCTCTCTAAAACAATATGTGGGCTATAAAAGAAGTACATGACATGATTCTAAGATTCCAGGACTTTGCCATTTTGCCAGGTTAGAGGGCAGGTAGATGGTGCTGTGGGTAGAGCCCCTGGCCTGGAATCAGGAAGACTTGTCTTTATGAATTTGAATCTGGCCTGAGACACTAGCTGTGTGACCCTGGGCAAGTCACTTAACCCTTTTTGAAGCTCCTCAACTGTAAAATGAGCCAGAAAAGGAAATGGCAAACCAATCCAGTATCTATCCAGTATCAAGAAAACCCCAAGTGGAGTATTGACTAAAAAGGTCTGAAATTATTAATAACAACAGGTTAGATAAGACTTGATGTGATGTAATTAGAGAATACTTAAACAGTGTCTATGTAATTAAACATATCAAATGCCTAATGTAGGTAGAGGCAAAAAACACTGAATGTTTTAACAAGATTATTATAAAAAGACTAAATTCCCTAAATTTCCCTCCAAACAATTAGAAAACCACCTCAGAATTGATCCAGAAGCAGAGGGCAAAATAGAATTAAAAGAATCCACCTATCACCACCTGAAAGAGATCCCAAAATGAAAAGTCCCAGGAACATCATAGCCAAATTCCAGAGCTCACAGATCAAGGAGAAAGTACTGCAAGCACCCAGAAAGAAACAATTCAAATATTGTGGAGCTACATTTAGGATTACATAGGATTTGGCAGCTTCCACTTTAAAGACCTGGAGGGATGCCCAAGGTGACATAGTGAGAAAATGTCTGAGGCTAGATTTGAGCTCAGGTCTTCCAGAGTCTAGGTCCAGTAGGTTTAAGTAAAGTAGAATTAGATTCTGAGTCATAAGGCTGTAATTTGTGGGCCAGATTTTGCCTGCTTGATCCTGGAATACAAACTGCCTAAAAATTTTAGCAAAAACCAAACCAAACCCAAGAGTTAGCTAACACACACTAACGTTTTTAGCCAATAAGGCCAAATAGCCTGTTGCTGTGGTGTAATTAGCTGCTATCATTTGTGGTACTAGTTGGTTGGTAGTTATTTTAATTGTAAAAAGTTCACACAGCCCCACCATTTCTTATCATTAAATATTTCTTATCATATGGTCAGTACACTATTGAAAAGTCTTGGACATCTTTGAACTGAAAAATAGAAGATGCAGTAGGAAGAGTACTGGAATTGGAATTGGAAATGCCTGAATTTGAATCCTCTCTCTGCCACTTACTAATTGGCCATAGACCAGTCACTTAATATCTTTGACCTTCAGTTTCCTCATCTGTAAAATGGAGATAAAAACACTTGTAGTACCAACTTCACAGGGTTGTTGTGAAATTCAAATGAAACAATGTAGTTAAAATGCTTTATAATCCTTAAAACATCAGTTAATAGTGTCATAATGAAAGACAGCTTCTTCTATGTTTTCTCAATTTTTTCCCTTCCATTCTACATTGGGTTTGATTTTATGATTCAGTATTTGGACCAAGGTAGCATCTCCAAAAAAGCGAAGGAAGCAGCCAAATCTAGGATCATTCCTGGCCAGAAAAAAAAACCCAAAAAACCAAAACCCATAAACAAAACCTAGATTTGTTTTAGAGAACCCCCAAATATAATTTGTGGATGGAACACAGCTTGAAAATTCAGTGCCTTCTCTAATAGTCTTCTTTGTGAATTGATATATGAATTCAGAAGGGGCAGCTAGATGGCACAATGGATAGAGTGCCTGGCCAGAAGTCAGGAAAACTTATCATCCAGGGTTCAAATCTGGTCTCAGATACTTACTGGTTGTGTGACCCTAGGCAAGTCACTTAACCCTGTTTGCTTCAGTTTCCTCATCTGTAAAATGAGCTGGAGAAGGAAATGGCAAACCACTTAAATATCTTTGCTAAGAAAAATCCCAAATGGGGTCATGAAGAGTCGGACATAACTGAAAACAACCAAACAACAACAAATGTGAACTCGGTACTTATTTTGTGCCATAAATAGTGCTAGATGCTGGGGCTGCAAGGATAAAAGTGAAATAATCTTTGTTATCAAGGAGCTTACATTCTACTGCTCAAGACAACATGTGTTTGTATGCAGTACGTATATATGTACATACATACATACATATACAAAATAATTTTGGATGGAGAGGGGCACTAATAACTGGGAGAATTAGGAAAGGTTTCAGGAAGAAGGCGGCATTTATAAGAGGAAGATGAGAGCAGGTAGTGCTAGGTATGAGGGGACAGATGGTGCAAAGGCATGGTGAGTAAAGATGGATTGTCGTGTGACGAACAGCAGGAAGGCCAGGCCATCATTCTTAATAGCTTACCAAAATTGAAATTAACAAAACAAAACTAAGCATGCCCCAAAGTATTGAAATAAAACAAATTTAGTGTTTTGTGTACTGATCTTTTCATTACTTTGTTGTTGTAGTTGACTGTTTATTTGCATTTTGAGTCTCTATGTGTACCTAAAAATCGTAAGATAAATAAAACATTTATCTTTCTTTTTTAGGGGAGTGTGTTGTCCCAGGTATTTATGAATTAGGAGGCTTTTATGTTTAGAAAAGATAGAAGAGAGACTTGATCTGCAATTTCATTTATTATAGGATACTCCCAAGTGAGGAAACTCCCTCTTCCAATTCAGTTTGGCATCTTCTCTGCAACTTATAGTCTTAGAAAGTTGCCTGGAACACTGAAAGGTTAAGTCACTTACCTAGTGTCACCCAGACATTATGTTTCAGGACTTGGGTCTTCTGGATCTAAAGCTAGTTCTCTGCCCATTATACACTCCATGCTTCCTTGAGAAAGGATAAGTAACATAATTCAATTTGTACTTTTCATCTTTTGCAGTCTTTTTGACTCGATGCAGTCCTTTGAAGTGTGAGGAATTATAGGTGCACCTGATTAGAACTCAAAATCTGAGAGATTATGGAGAGCAAATTTTTCTGTGCTGTAGTGGATGTCTTTTTATTTCTTTAAGCCTTCATAAGTGGGAGTAGGAATAAAGAGTTACTACATAGAGGAGCAGTGGCCAAGAATTGGAGAAATTTTTCCTCTTTATATTATTATTCATTGTTACCAGATCATTAAAACTTGTTACTAGAACTTGGAAGTCTCTTCTTATTACAGAACTCTTTAAAAATGGAATTTTACTTGATGGAAATTTTTACAGAACCAGAGGATAATAGGAGTTAAAACTTGAGTGACCCTTAGAAATCATCTAGTCCCTATTTTACAAATGAGGAAACTGAAACCTAGAACTGAAGTGGTTTGACCATGAACAGATAGGTAGAAAGTAGCAGAATCAGGAGTTGTTGCTGATATCTTGATTAGGTAGTTACATCTTTGATTAGTAACTAATTTTGCTTTAACTTTTTTTTTTAAAGTTTATTCCTACAATGGGAAAGAGCTTATATGCTTTAATCAGTTCTCTGTCTTCATTGTTGGCTCTGGAGGGTTTGGTGGAAAGAAGACATCAAATAAAGCCAAGGTAAGCTGAAGTTTTATTGGTGAAAACCATGTATAACCCAGGTAAATGTTCGTGTTAAAATCATAGGCTTAAGAAATTGTTTTTCCAAACCCCATCTTTTCCCTTTGCATAGTCTCATTAAATTGAGACTCCACTAATCTGGAATTTGTTTAGTGAGGGCTGGGCTGATGTTTATTTTTCAAATCACATGTTAAAAAAAAGACTTGTTGAGTAAGTTATACTGTAATAATTATTGCTGTGGGAATGTTTAAAGTATATAAGAGAAAGTTGTCTTCAAGCACTTTAGGAGCATCCATCACAAAGATAAAATCACAGAATCTTAGTGTTAGAAGGGACCAAAGAGGCCATCTCATCCAGGTTATACCTGAGAATGAATCCCCTGGACACCATTACTAAGAAGTGGTCATCCAACCTGTGCTGGGAGCAACACACTGTCTCCTGAGTGGTCCATAGCTCCAAGAGTTAGGAAGTTTTGCATTATATCAAACCTAACTAACCTTTTTTTTTAACTTTGACTCATTGTTAATAGTTTTGCCCTCTGGGGCTAGGCAGAACAAGGGCTTTCACGTAACAGCCCTTCATATTTTCAAAGCTATGTATCTTGTTCTTAAGTCTTCACCAGCTTAGCCATTCTAGTTCTTTCACATCTTTGTATGGCATACTCCTGCAGTCCTTTCTTAATCCTGTTTGCCCTTTTTTGAGTGTGTTCCCAGTTGTTAATGGCCTTTCTAAAATGTGACATTAAGAACTGAACACAGTATTCCAGACGTAGTCTTGTCAAGGCATATTATCAATCAATCAGCAGTTACTTACCAAGCATCCACTGTATGCCAGACACTATACTAGTTGCTGGGAATACAAATATAGTGAGTTACAACCCCTCCTTGAAAGGAGCTTGCATTCTAGTGGGGAGATAACAGGTACATGTTTGAATGTATTCTTAGTAAAGCTAAAGAGAGCAAACAGAAATCTATACAAAATAGGTTGAGGGGGAGGGCACTAGTGGTTGGATGTGTCAGGAAAGGCTTTATGTAGAACTGTGTTGAAAAGGAAAAGAGGGATTCTGTGAGGCAAAAGTGAGGAGAGTAACTTCCAGGCTATGAGATAGCTAGTGCAGAGAGGGAAATGGAGTGTTATGTGTGAGGAACAGAGAGAAGGCCATTTTGGCTAATATAGTGGAACTATCACCTTCTTTGTTTTGGACACTATTCCTTCCTCTCTTAATATAGCTTAAGGTTTTTTGACATATAATATATCATGATGTATAATATAAGCATTAGAGTTTTTGACTACTGTGTCATACCGTTGACTCATATTCAGTTTATAATCCAGTTAGAGCTTTATCAATATAGAAACTTGTCATATAATTGACAGACTATTTACAATCTGCACAATTCATTATCCCTATTAGATTGTAATTGTCATGATTCCAGGATTTGTGTTTTATTCTTATCTGTATTCTCTATGGTGTCTGACTTAGAACAATTCACATATTAGATGCTTAATATTTAAAAAATAATTTCACCAAGATGTATCCTCTAAGACCTTTAGCTGAATTCTAGTTTCCAGAAGCAATGTAACTTTTGCTTCTTTCAGAATATTCTGTAGAGTGTTTATAATGAATGCAGTGAAATGGTTGCATGTATTCAGATTCATGCTATTCAAAGTTAGAATTATACAAAATATGGTGATAGTTCCAGCCCAATGGAAATATGTGGTATAAATCTGGACAATGCGGTCACTTAATGGAATTAATTATTCTTACTAATCAGGACTTTGCTGTAGTGTGGTACAGAGGCTCATTATTGAGTTAATATTCTATAATTCAGAGTAGTATGCATCATTTTTGGACTGAATTAATGACATTAATTCCTATAAAGGAATAAAGTTTTTTATTGTAATGAAGAAAACATTGCTTGAAGCAGTAGTTTGTCAAAGAAGTTCAAGAAACATTCAGGGGCCCAGTTTTTGTTTCAGTCAGGTGATTATTCATAGTTCTGTTTGTAATTTTACCTCATGAAAATTACTTTGTCAGATATTAGCTAGTTGACAGTCACTCAGCTAAAAACTATTGCATCTCAAACAGCAAATATTCATATTGTTTATTTGTTTCTAATTAGCTACACGGATTCTTTCCTTTTAGGAGTCAGTGGGCCACTTCTGAGTAAGGGATCTTCTTTTGACCCTGGACTTTGTTGTAATTCAACAGATGCTTCTCACTGGTGACTTTCTTTGTACTCAGATAAAATAGGTGATGGCATTTCAAAATTGTGGTTAAACAACCTTGTTAAGGATTGCATCATGTAGTGGTGAAATCACTGTATAAAAGAGCTATTGCCCTGCCTTGGATGGTCCCTAGCTCACTCCCTTTCGGGCTTTCTGGTCAGAATTTCTTTTTTAGAAAACAAGAGTCCTAGGAAAGTATAGCAAAAAGGATTTAACAACTTACTTGAAAAAAGACATGGCTTTTCTGCAGTTAATGTAAGCATAAATCTGTGGAACTATCAGATCATGGTCACAGAATATACTTTTGTTTGAGAAATAGATTAGTTTTTTGTCATTAAAAATGAGATTGCAACAAACATTTGTTTCTTTTGAAGTGTTATATTAGAGAAGGTCCTTCCTTGCTTATTCTTTTTAGCTTTTCCTTAGATACATTCAATTTAACCTGATGGCTATGTGCTTTGCACTGAGGTAACTTAGAATTAGTTTCTCATACTGGTTTCTCTATTTCTGATGGAAATGGCAATAGTATAGAAGTAGATAACACTTTGTTGTTCAAGCATTATCTGTGGTTTTTGTTTTTTTTAATAAATAAGCTCAGAAGGAACAAAATTATGACAAAACCCTCATATTTCTATAGCACTTTTAAATTTACAAAGTACTTTTCTCACAACCAGGTGAGGTGGATAGTGTAAGTAGTATCCCCACTTTTCAGATGAAAAAACTGAGGAACAAAGAAATTAAGTGACTTTCCAAAGGTAGTAAGCTAGCAGGTGGTCTTTCACTTTCCATCTGAAGATTCTCAGTTATTTTAATGATCCTGTTGAACTGGGGACACCCCCTTCTACTTGTTCAGCACCCCTTAAATCTGTTGGAGTTCTAAGACTCATGCAATGCAAACATTGGTTTGCCTTGGTTTTGGCATCAAAGCTGAACCCACCAACTATACACATTTACTGTAGAGAAGGAAGTGGAGATAATAAGAATATGGACTCCAGGAGAACTCTTAGCTCAATAATGTAAATGTCACTGTGGTATAAGTTGAACAGACATGAACATGGGCTGTGAGTCATTAGGGTGAGAGAAATTAGTTTTAATGATGTATCATTGAATTATTAATAATAATTTGTAATATTCTTCTCTGTTCAAAAGACTAGCTTAGAGAGAAACCTCTCTCTGGTTAAAGAATATCATAAGCATTCCAGCCCTTCTCAAGGCATCTGAGCTGGACCCTATCCAATTGGGAACCTGATTTCTGTCTGCAGGACAGGATCCAGTTTGAGTTTTCCCTGAGGGAAAGAGCTTTGCTCTCCTTCATTAGAGTTTAGTGTGACTTAGCTCATGAACAAGAAAGCAAACTAGAGAGAACCTGATTGGGGTGCCCAGATTGCTGAAGGGTACTCATACGTTATGACCAGGCCACATTCTTAGCTGACCTCTCTCCCTTTACAGTGAAGTGATTGAGATGGGTTGAGAGCTTCTAGCCCACCTTCTCAATAAATGTCCACCAATCAGGTTTCATTTCATTTGTCAGGGGAGTTTCCTGTGAGAAGGAACACATCTTATTTAAGGTGTTTCAGAGTCTCCTTTGACCTCTTTGATTACCAAGAGAAATCATTGACCGTTAATTTATTGATTATTGGCTGACCTAGTTAATAAATTGATTTTTATTACCTGGAACTTTGTCTCTTAGAATTTTTACTCACTACAAGGAGAATCTTTAAATCAGATACAAATCTATCATCAATGAGTTCTAGGTAATAAAATATGAACCTTGGCAATAATCATCCTAAACATAAGTCATAGAAAAATTCCTATAAAGATGGTATTGGATTACTTCTCCCTTCATTTAAGATGGACTTCTTAACTACTAGCACAGGAAGGAGAGGAAGACGGATGAAGAGAGCTAAAGGAGAAAGTCAGATCTCTGCTATTTGACTTACCTCCAGTAAGAGTAGAACTAGGTGAGCAAGCAAGGTTAGGAGAGAGGACCCTAAAGTTCCTGGGCCACCAGAAAGAAAGGAAAGAAAAATAGAAACAGCTCTTGGGATCCCTTCCTAGCTGCAAGGTAAGAGAGCAATGGTAGGAACAGAACCACCAGACTCTTCTTCTCTTGACAGCACCCAGGCAAGAGAGATTGGAAATGGGAGTGGAGCCAATCTGTTGCTCCCTTCCCAGGGAAGGATAAGCCAAGGGAGAGTGCCAGTGAGAGATTTGGATCCAGGGCCCAAAGCCTAGAAGCTCTGCCTAAATTTCTGGTTAAACTAGGTCCCACCCTCTGTCATGTCCCTTCTCAGTTCTGCCTTTCTTAGAGTGAATACAGTGCTTATCTGTATTAGAAACAGTCCATCCAGGTTGAAAGCTGTGCAGGCAGATAGCAGTTTGGAAGGAAATCCATCTGTCAGCCATCAAGTCTGAGATATAAATACAGCAAATGAAACAATCCCTAGTTGGAAGGGGCTTTTATTGTAATGAAGAAGCCAGAAAGGACACATATGTAAGTACCTACAAAATATATATAAAGAGAACAAATACAAATAAATATGAAGTAGTTATATACAAAGTAATTTGAGAAGAAAGGCATTAGTAATTGGGAATTTGGGAAGGCTTCATGTGAAAGGTGATGCTTGAGCTGCTTGACCTTGAAGGGAGATACCAAGTCTATGAGATGGAGGTAAGTAGGGAGGGCATTCCAGAATGGAGGATGGTTGATGCAAAGGTGTCGAGATGTGAAATGGGAGTGCTGGGTGTGGGGAACAGAAAATGACAGTTTGACTAGATTAAAGAATGTCAGAAGTGGAATAATGTCCAGTGAGGCTGAAAAGATAAGGGTCAGGCCAGATTGTGAAAAGCTTCTGGACAGGGATTTTTTAAGCTTTAAGAGCTGAACAGAGGCAATTGGAGTTTATTGAGTTAATGGAGTGACATAGTTAAACTGTACTTAAGGAAAATCACTTTTGTGGCAGCATGTAAGGTAGACTGGAGTAGGGAGAGATTTTAGACAGAGAGATCAGTTAGGAAGTCATTGCAATCCTCTAGGCAAGAAGTGATAAGGGCCTAAACTAAGGTGGTGGTTGAGTGAGAAGATTAGCTGAGAGATGTTGTGAAGGTAGAAATGGAAAGATTTGGCAATTGATTGTTTATGTGGAGTGAGGGAGAGAGAAAATTCAAGAATAATGTTAAGGTTACAAACCTTGGAGACTGGAAGAATGGTGGTGCCTTTGACAGAAATAGGATAGTGTGGAAGAGGGGAGAGTTTTTAGGACAAGATCATGAGTTCTGATTTAGACAGGTTGGGTTGAAGATGTCTCTAGGACATCCACTTTGAAACAATTCCTTTTAAGTAAACAGACATTGGTCTCCCCTTTGGGTCCTTATTGTTAAGAGGATTCTGCCCTTTGTCTGTGGTAGGAAACTGCCCCCTCAAACTCTGACCCCTCAGGGAATGTTAATGAATACTCTGGTTCTGGAAGAAGCTATGTGGGAACAGGGAAGAGTGTCTCTTCTACTGCCTTTATACCCATTTAAGCAGCCAGAAGGCATCAACTGTTACTATGTTATTGCAAGGGATTGTGGAGCTGGGGAACCTGATGGGAAATCTGGTTCCTCATGAGAGAATCAATTCCATTTTTTGACAGCTCTAATTGTTAGGAAGTTCTTTACACCCAACTAGAATGCTAATGTTGAGTAACAGCTTCAGGACACATAAAAGTATAGACAGGCTAGAATGGATGTCATATACTTTATTGAAATACAGATGTGTTAGGTCTGTTTGTTAAATTGGTCAGTCTTTGAGGTAGCACAATATATCATGGAGTCTTAATTCCCAGTTATTTGCACTGCAGATTATATTTGCTATTTTGGAAAGATTTCTTCCCACCTACTTTGCCACTGATGGAAATTCCTCATATTTGTTGAATTACTGGACTCCTTCCTTTGCCCAGTGCAATTCTTAGTTTGACCTCTTTTCTTTCATCAGTAGGATGAAGTAAAGTAGGGTATACCTTGATTTTGACTTTTCTTACTTAACTCCTCCCCAGCAACAAAAGATGTTGCATGTCCAGAGGCATCTGTGTGGACCCATGCCTTCTGCAAGCAGCAGGGCAGGGGGAAGTGTTGGATTTGGGGTATGAGTGCCTAGGGTTCAAATCCTACTGCCACTTCCTATCTGTATAGGACTTTGACAAAGTTACTTAACCTCCCTGGGCCTCAGTTTCTCCATTTATAAAATGAGAATATATTTGGTGACCTCTACGTGTCCTTGTAGTTTTAAACCTATGATCCTTTGGTTCCAAGACCTCTGCTTTTCCTCTTCCATATTGCCATGGTGTATTCTGAACTTGTAAAGGGCACAGTGGGGCAAATGAGCAGAAATACATCATTTACCAGATTAGCAAATTCTGAGCCCTGGAGAAGGGCAGAGACAAAGAAGTTTGTCTATATACTGGGAGACCAAAATGAGCAAAATCAACAGTTTGAGGCCAGGTGAAGATCAGGAAAAGCTAGATACTGAATAGAAGAAGGAAAAGGGTCTGAGTCTGAGGGGAAAATTTTTTACAATTCATCATGCTTAGTGAGCTAAGTTCCCTTAGGTTTTTAGGGCTGGTTCACTACTTTCTCTCCCCCTCTCAACTCTCCTGGAGAGCTAGAGCCGTGGACAGTTCCTACTCACCTCCACTCCTTTTGAAGTGAAAAGCCGTTGTGCCAAATTTATCTTTAGCTAAAGAAGCACAATACTTCTAGCTAGTGTCCACCTCAGGTAAGATTAAGCCATTATTACGCATATATGCACATCTCTTGTGACTTGTGGTTTTTTTGTTATAGAGAACTCTTAGTGGGGAAACTTTCTCTTCTACTTCTCTTCTCCAGAGAAACTTCTCCTTCTACTTCTACAGAGTCAGAACCTGCTCTGCAATTTATAGTTTCAGAGAGGTGCCTGAAGGCACTGGGGTTAAGTAACTTCCTCAGAGTCAATCAGCTACTAAACTTCTGAGATCGGATTAAAACTCGTATCTCCTAATTTCTAGCCCAGTATACTATACTCTTCCCCTGTCTTATATTGTTGTGAGGAACATGTCTTTACATTGTTAAAGTGATATGCAGATGTGAGTTACTATTGTTTAAAATTTTTTTTTTTGCTTAGAGTTATGGTTTCATTAGTGAAGGGAGTTTATGATGTTGAAACTCTTATCATAGAAATAGATTTTTGTTCTGCAATTTACAGTTGTAGACAATCGTTAGAGGCACTGTGAGAGGTTAAGTGATTTTTCTAAGCTAGGATGCGTCAGAATTGGGACTTAAACCTACGTCTTCCTGACTCCAAAGTCAGTTCTCTATACATTATGCTATGTTGCCTCTGTATTTTTTGATGTACTGCATTAGTATTTAAGAATTTGTAATGTTTTGGTGTTTGTTTTTTCTTTCAGGTAACTGTGCCACCACCAAAGAGACCACCTGATGCTGTGCTTACAGACACCACCTCACTCAATCAGGTAAGATTTCATTTTGAGGATATGAAAATTTATATGATTTGTTTTAATAGAAGCTTCTTGCCGAGTTTTTTCACTTCTTTCCTTTCTCTGACATCTATAATGTTGTACTCTTTACTGGACCTTTTCTACATTTCTTCAGTTAGAATCCAAATGAGAAAACCAGTAGCCATTAGCTTGGCTGCCCACTCTGGCCAACATACTAATTTTTCTCCCTTCCTTTTTCCTGTCACACTTTTTGGTAGACTCGGTACTTCCCTTTCTTTACTACCCTGTGAGGCCTTGAGTCTCTAAAGTGTGATTTCTGCCCCCATTACTTTATCGAACTGCTTTTTTGAAGATCACTGGTGATGTCCTTCTTGTTTAATCCACTCTCCTTTGCTCTGTCATTATTTTCTTAGATGGAGACTTCTTCACCTTTTAGTGTCTTGGACCCCTTTGGCAGTCTAGGGAAGCCTAGAGACCCCTTTGCAAAATAATATTTTTAAATACATAAAATAAAATACATTGGATTACAAAGGAAAAAATTATATTGAAATATATTTATGACTTTTTAAAAAAGTTTACAGATTCCTGGTTAAGAACACTTTTTCTAAACTTATCTACTGCAATTAATACTGTTGTTGATCACCCTCTTCTTGCATTTCTCTTCTTTGCTGGCTCACTTTCTTCCTCCTGCCACCTAATTGTGGGAGTTCCCCAAGACTCCCCTGACTCTATTCTTTTTCTGAATTTTTTTTTCCTTATGGATTAATTATTTTGGTGAGGCTTCAGCCATCAGCTCTCTGGTGATAATTCTTACTTTATGTCTCCAATCTTATTGTCTCACCTGAGCTCCAGTCCCTTTTTCCCAACTCTCTATCAGTTATTTCCATGCAGGAAAGATGATATTTGTAACTCATGAGACCTTTGTCAGTATTAGGGTAGTTGGAGGGAAAAAATTATATGTATGTATACACATAGATAGATGGATAGATAGATAGATAGATAGAGGGCATAGGGTGAGTTGAAGATGAAGGGGTCATATCTGGAGAATAAAATTAAGGGGTGAGAGAGGATTATACTAGGAGAAGGAGAAAGGGAGAGATAGAACAGGGTAAACTATCTCACAAAAAAACAAAAGAAAAGGCTCTTACAGTGGAGGTAAACAGGGCAAGGTGAGAGGGAATGAGTGAATCCTATTCTCATAGGATTTGACTTAAGGAGGGAATAACATACTCAATTGGGTATGGAAATCTGTCTTACCCTACAGGAAACTGGGGGGGGGGGAGAACAAGAGAGTAGGAGGATGATAGAGAGGAGGGCAGATTGAGAAAAGGGGTAATCAGAAGCAAATACTTCTGAGGAGGGACAGGGTCAAAAGAAAGAATAGAATAAATGGGGGAAGGCAGGATAGGATTAAGGGAAATAGAGATAGTTTTTCACAGCATGTCTACTATAGAAGTGTTTTGCATAACTACACGTGTATAACCTATATTGAGTTGTTTGCCTTTTCAATGAGGGAGGGTCAGGACGGAGGAAGGGAGAAAATTTGGAACCCAAAGTTTTAAAAACACATGTTTAAAAAAAATGTTTTCACATGCAACTGGGAAATAAGTTATATAGGAAATGGGGTACAGAAATCTATCCTGCCCTATAGGAAGATAGAAGGGGAAGGGGATAAGAGAAGGGTGGGAGAGACAGAAGGAAGGCAGACTAGGGGAAGGGGTATTCAGAATGCATGCCATCTTGGGGTGGGGGGAGGGGCGAGATGGGGTGAAAATTTGGAACTCAAAATCTCATGGAAGTGAATGTTGAAAACTAAAAATAAATAAATTTATTAATAAAAAAAGAAAAAAAAACAAAAAAAGAAAAAAATTAAAAAATTATTTCCATGCAACATGCCTAAATTTGAGCTCATCATCTTTTTTTCTAACAGAAAGTTGCCCCATTTAGTTTTTGGGCCTCTGTTATTGGCATCACCACCATTTTTCCGTTCTCTTAGCTTAAGTTATCATTGTTTCTTTTCTCTCTTTGTAGGTAGTGACTTAGTCTTCTTGATTTTTCTTTCAAAACATCTCTTTTAAAAAATTATACATAATATAAGCTCACCATTTTATATATAATAATCTTTTGTTTTTCTTTGTATATCAAACTTCATGTTTATAACAAAACATAATTCATAATAAAAAGGAAATTCATAATAAAAAAGGAACTTTTTTAAAAAGTTAATTTACTTTATCCCTAACGGGAAAAACAACAGAACATCTCTTCATTTTTCCCTTTCCTCTCTAGTCCAAGTGATGTGTCATCCTAACAGTATCTTGACTTTTCTCCCTGATCTTCTACTCTACATCCTCCATCCTTTTCTCACCCTCAAAGCCAACAAATCAATCAAGGATTCATAGCCAGCATCATTCTTAGGCATTCTTAGGCATTGTATCACTTTTCTGTTTCAAAAATCTTCACTCATTTCTTTTTTGCATTGTCTGAACTTCTCTGTATGGTTTTCACTTTAATTGCTGTTCTTTTTCTTTTTCTTTTTTTTTGCTTTCTTTCTTTTTTTTTTTGCTTAAATTTTTTTATATTTTAGAGAAATGCTAAAACTTAAATACATAATAAGAAAAAAAGAAACATTATAAACTTAGATATAAAATGAAAAAGAAAAAATGTCATGTGCACAGCAGAACATAGGTGAGGATTCAAAATACATAGCAATAACTTTTCATTTCAAGAAAGCCTTTATGTTAAATACTGTGCATTATGTTGAAAGCTGTCCATCTTTTCTTTGCTTCCTTGTAGGTTTTCTTTTGTTCTGGGCTGCACGCTTTTTACTTTATTGTTTTTTCTTCCCCCCCCCATCACGGGGCTACAATTGAGCATTGGATAAATTTACATATATAAGTATTGATATATACATACACTTATACATAGATACACATATATACATACCTTCATAATATATAAACATGTATTTTTCCTAAGAGATTCTACTCCTAATCTTTGTTTTTATGTTTATGCATATCTCTTTTTTTCCTATCTCTCCTAACTTCTCTACTTTACTTCTACCTGCTGTCTTACCCTCCTATTACTTAACTTACCCCCAACTCCAGTAGTCCTTCCCTTATCCTCCCATTCCCCTAAATCTAAACCCCCTTCTAAAACCCCCTTTTAACTTATTCCCACATCCTCCCCTCCAAATATCCCTCCTTTATCCTCTCCCCTCTCCCTATCCCCTTAGAGTTTTATTTCTTTCTAAATTTAGGAGACTTTCATACTTTTCTAAATATATATGTATTTTCCCCTCTTAAACCCAGTCCTGATGAGAGTAGGTTTCCAGAACTAACAGCCTCCCCTCCCCCATCTAATTCTGCTGTATTGGTTCTTCCTCTTGCACCTCATTTATAAAAGATAATTACTCTTTTAGCTGTACTTGAGTGATTTTACTTTTCGAAGTCATGTCATACTTGGGTCTACCTCAATCTTCCTTATAAGTTAACCTAATTACTAGTAACAATCTTAGACATAGGTTTTAAATTTTTCATACATAAAAGGTAAACATTCAATCCTTATTTAGTCCCTTGTAATTAGTCATTGGTATGTACCTTATATTTCTTGTGGCTTTTGTATCTTAAATCTTCTATTGAGTTCAGGGTTTTTTTAAATAAAGACCTGAAAGTTTGACAATTGATCATCAATGTCTTTTTTTTTTTCATTCAGGATTGTGCTTAGCTTTCCTGGGTATGATATTTTTCTCTGAAAGCCAAATTCTTTTGCTTTTTGATATATAGTGTCCCAAGACCTGTGATATTTTAGTGTCATCACTGCTAGGTCTTGTGTGATTCTAATTGTGGTACCACCATATGTAAATTTGTTTTTTTTCTTTGTTGCTCTTAATATTTTGTTCTTGATCTGGGGGTTTTGAAATTTGACAATAGTATTCCTGAGTTTTCCTCAGAATGTGTTTCAGGTGGTGATGGTGAATTTCTTCTATTTCTACTTTCCCCTCTTGTTCTAATGCTTTGGGACAATTTTCTTTAATTATTTCTTGATTATTGTATCAAGATTTTTTTTTGATCAGAACTTTTCAGGTAGTCCAATTATTCTTATTTTCTCTTTTTGATCTGATCTCTAGATCTGTTGTTTTTCTTATGAGATGTTTCACATTCTCTTCTATTTTTTCATTCTTTATATATATATTTTTAAATTTCTTCATATCTTATAACTTTGCTGGCTTCTCCTTGCCCAATTCTGATTTTCAAGGAATCATTTTCTTCCTTAAAATTTTGGATCTCCTTTTCTAATTGGTTGACTTTCTTATCATAATCTTCTTGTTTTTCTGGCATTATTGTTATTTTTCTTTTTAGTTTTTCCTCAGTCTCATTTGATTTTTAAAGTCTTCTTTAAGTTCTTCAATGAATTCTTTTTGGGCGGGTGACCATTTGACATTTTTCTTTGGGGTAGAAGAGGGTTTCTTTGCTTCAATATCCTCCTCTGAAGATGAACCCCGATCTTCTCTATTTCCATAGTAGCTCTCTATGGTTGGATTCTTTCTCCTTTATCCTGTGCATTTTTTTGTAATAATTTAGTTTTTATAACCACCTCTAGTCCTAGCATATAGGGAATGGTACCTCTAATCCTCTTCGGTTCTCCCTTCTGACCTTGAACTTAAACCAAGACCTCCAGCCTTCTGTAAGTGTCCACAGCAGAGATGTCCCCAACCCATTGCTTCTGCACTTACCAAGCATCTCTGCAGCACAGCTGTGTCTGGCATTCTTTGTCAGCGGAGGTTCCTTCAATATTCCCCAAGTTAGATGGCCAACTCCCTTTACTGTTCCTGGGGTAAAAGTTGCTGTGGCTGGCATCAAGGCAGCCTCCCAAACTGGCTAACTCCAGGGCTTGAGGCTTGTTTAAACAGCTTGTAGCTTGTTGTTAAAGTGGACCCTCACCTGGAGGTGTTTACTCTTCACGGGGAGGAAATGTCCAGGATTTTTCTTCAACATTTTTTCCAGTTGTCCCAGAAAGATCCCTGTTCTGCCCCTACTCTTATTTGTTTTCACGACTGGGCTCTATATTTGCCCAGAGGTGCTATTTTATCTCTTTTTGTGGAGGAAAATCTTGAGAGCTTGAAATTTTCTGACCTACTCTGCCATCTTCCCAGTTATTTTTCAACTTGAATAGTTTGTGCTACTTAGGACAGTTGCTTCACTATTCTTTGAACATGTTATGTTTATTCCTCACTCTAAACCTTTCCCTTTCCCCAAGTTTCTGTAGTCTGGAATGCCTTTTCTTTGCCTCTTTACTTGTCCATACTCGGCTCATCTGCCAAGTCCCGGCTCAAGCCTCATCTCCTTGTGGAGCCTATATCCATCTATCTCATTTGATCCTCACAACAACTTGCAGCATAGGTGCTATTATTATTACAGTGGCCCTTTGAGGTGGTGAGAGCATTATAATCCCTATTTTACAGGTGAAGAAACTGAAGCTCTAAGAGAATAAGCAATCTGTCCACAGACACAGAACTAATCATTGTCAGCATTAGGAAGGAGTGCCTGCTAGGTGCCAGGCACTGTGCTAAATGCTTTACAAATATTATCTCATTTGATCCTCACAATGACGCTAAGAAGTAGGTGCTGCTATCATCCCTATTTACAGGTGATGAAACTGAGGCAAATAGGTTAAATGACTTATCTGGGGTCACACAGCTGGCAAATATCTGATGCCAGATTTAAACTCAGGTCTTCCTAATTTTAGGCCCTCAACTGTGCCACGTAGCTGCCTCAAATATCAATGAATACTTATTGATTAATATATTAATTTGAAAGAAATAAAGATAATCAAAATATCCACATAGTTGTATGTAAAATTATAAACTTATTATTAAATTATGACTTATATGTGACTTGAATATATTTTGTTGGTAGAATATATCAATTTATAGGTTATCTCTCGCACAGTGATTAGAATGCTGGATTTGGAGTCAGAATGACTTGAATTTAATTCCTACCTTTGATATTTACTAGCTATGTGACCACTGAATCTCTCTCAGTCTCAGTTTCCTCATCTATAAAATGAGCAATAATAATATCTATATCAAAGGATTGTTGCGAGGATTCAATAAGACAACATGTAAAACTTTTCGCAAACCTTAAAACACTATGTAAATGCTAGTAATTATTGCTATTATAATTTATTATTAAATTAAAATCCATCCAGTTGTCAAGAAATCAAGGAATTTAAAAATTAGGGTACTAAAAAGTACAATACCTTATATCTTTTCTGCAAATATTTTCCAGTAATTGATTGCCAGCATAGCAGTATATGTAGTTATCTTGTGGACTGAATGTAAGCTCATTGAGAATAGGGATTATAATTTAATTGTTTGTGCTTCCCAGTGCCTAGCTCAGTGCCTGCCCCAAAGGAGACACATAATAATAAATAATTACCATTTGATTAATTAAACTGGTCTGACTGAGTAAACTGTGTTGTTTCCACAAACACATAATCGTCCCTATGAAATGAGGCTTTTGACAGATTTTTTTTAAAGTCCTGAGAACATCAAAAGTTTTTATTTGAATAAGCAATGAATCATTGTTTCACAAATGTCAGATGTTTTTATTGTTACAGATTTTTTTTTTTTAACTATGAGGTCCATGATTTTATTGGTATAGGAAACTCCTTATTAGGAAATGGCCTCTATAGAGGCAGATTGGAACCTGCTTGCAACTTAGAGTGTCAGACAGTTGCCAGGGCAGGCACTGAGATGTCAAATGACTTACCTGGTATGTGTAAGAGGTGGGACTAGAATCTAGGTCTTCCTGAGTCTGAGTAACTATCTTCTTTTTTTTCTTTTTTTTTGCTTTTTGGTGAGGCAGTCGGGGTTAAGTGATTTGCCCAAGGTCACACAGCTAGTATCAAGTGTCTGAGGCTGGATTTGAACTCAGGTCCTCCTGACTCCAATGCCAGAGTTCTATTCCACTGTGCCACCTAGCTGCCCCCAGGACAACTATCTTTCCACTCTGCCCAGGCCACCTCTCAGAGGTCTCTACATTTGCTAGATAGATAGTCTTTTCCTTCCAGGTGTCAATTGTTTCAGATCACTAAATTAAAATAAATTTGGCCAAAGTTTTCAGTATGGAGTTATTATTTACCACTCGTGAGCTAGTTCTCATACTGTTCTTCAGAGTACTCAACCATGTTCTCATGTTCTTCTTATACTTTATTTAGTCCAGTCCTTTCATTTTATAAATCAGGAAGCTGAGGCCCTGAAAAGTTAAGACTTGTCAGGTAACACAAGGGTAGTAAATAACGGGGTTGAGATTCAAACCCAGTTTTTCTGATTCAAAATCTAGTCATCTTTGTTATATATCATACATCATTCCCTTGTCACTTTTCAGATGAATAAGGGTTATCAGACCCTCCAGGAAACTAACCTTAGACCCCTGGTAATGGTCCCTGGTAAAACTGTGAAATTGACAAAGTTAAGTGCTGTCTTCACTGTCTTGTTACTAGTCATATCTTTTTCTTAAATTTACCCCCTTTATATTTAGGCACCTAGTGCTTCATGTGGCCTAGAACTTTCCTCTGCAGAGATCTTGCATTCCCTTTCCATCTCCATTTTTGTCCTGTGTACCATTCTGTTAAGACCTCATCAAGCTCTGCTCTTTGTGAATCCAATAAACTAATATTCTATAAACTATTAATGACTGACAAACACTTAATGTAATACCCTTCTCAGGTGAGATATTTACATTTTAATAGGGACCTTGTGGAAGCAATATAGTAACTCAGAGAAATGGCTCCAGTTTTAATTTCAGGCACTTTGACAGAACTGCAGAAGAAATATTTTCAGATAGGAGGTCCTTTTCCCATCCTTTAAAACACATCACAAGGTTTAGGACTTTGGATTCCAGTTACTCATTTTCCTGTAGTGTTTTTTTCCTATACGTTGATGAAATGACAACTATGAATGGCAAGTTAGTAATAGGTAGATCTGAGGAGTGGGTGATCATCTATCTCAATTGTCTCTTTGTTCCTCCTGGAATGAAAATTTTTATTCCTGTGTATTCTTTGGTTTGATTCTACACATGATTCTGTTTCTAGTTATTTAAAGGTGGTGTAGTAATTGCATCTCCAAACAAAAGTATAGTTGAAATACATTTGTCCTAAACTTTTACTTCTGAATTTTATTTTTGTAAAGTGTAAAGCTTACATAAGCTTTATGTAACTCTGCATGCATGACCTTTATGTAAAGAGGCAAAGAACGAGCAATTAGGGAACACTGATAATCTGCTTAATTGTCTGAACACAAGCTCTTGCTTAATTACTAAAAATCTTAAGCAAGCAGTAAAAATCATATATGGGGGAAAAAAGAGGTAAAAAGCAAATGCTGCTTGTCTCTCTCTATCCTTTTTTTTATGGCAATTTTTATTTATTTTTTTTTGTTTTCAACATTTACTTCCACAAGATTTTGAGTTCCAGATTTTTACCCCATCTTGCCCCTCCCCCACCCAAAGATGGCATGCATTCTGAATATCCCTTCCCCTAGTCTGCCTTCCCTTCTGTCTCTCCCCTCTTTCTCTTATCCCCTTCCCCTTCAATTTTCCTGTAGGGCAGGATGGATTTCTGTACCCCATTTCCTGTATTATTTCCCAGTTGCATGTTGAAAACATTTTTTTAAACATGTGTTTTTAAAACTTTGGGTTCCAAATTTTCTCCCTTCTTCCCTCCCCACCCACCCTCATTGATAAGGCAAGCAACTAAATATAGGTTATACACGTGTAGTTATGCAATTTTTAAGGAAGTGTTTTCTTCAGTAATCTTTTGGACTTCCTTTTCCATTTGGCCAATTTTACTTTTTAGGGCGTTCTTTTCCTCATTGGCTTTTTGGACCTCTTTTGCCATTTGAGTTAGGCTATTTTTTAAAGTGTTATTTTCTTCACTATTTTTTTGGGTCTCCTTTACAAAGCTGTTGACTTGTTTTTCATGATTTTCTTTCATCACTCTCAGTTTTTCCTCTACTTCTCTTACTTCTCACAATCCCTTTTGAGCTCTTCCAAGGCCTGGGACTGATTCATATTTTTCTTGGAGGATTTGGATGTAGGAGCTTTGACTTTATTGTCTTCTTCTGGTTGTATGTTTTGCTTTTCTTTGTCACCAAAGTAAGATAATATAGTCTGACTCTTTTTGCATTGCTTACTCATGATCCTGGCCAACTACTTGAGTTTTAAACTCTTTGTTAAGGTAAAAGTCTGCTTCCAGTGTAGAGAATGTACTGTCCCAAACTTTGGGGGTTTGTATAGCTGTTTTCAGAGGTACTTATAGGGATCTGAAATTTTCAGTTCTTCCAAGGTGCTATGATAAGGGGCGAGGTGTGAGGTGTTCTCTCTCCATCGCCACAACAAGCTCCACCACACCAGCGCTCCTTCTCACCCCAGGACCACCCCTCAGAACTGTGACCCAAATCCAGGCACCAGTAAAGCAAGAGATTCCTGCCTCAGCACTGGCAAAGAGAACCCTGCAGTCCCCCTCTGATCAACCACTTGATTCCCCCTCATTCTGTGGGCTGGAAGCTCAGGAAACAGCTGTGGCCCCGGGCTGTGCTTGAGACTTGCAGCTGAGACCTAGCTCCTCTCTCAACCGCAGTCACAGAACTTTTCCCACTGACCTTCCAAGTTGTCTTTGGCATTCATGGGTTGAGAAGTCTGGAAACTGCCACAGCTGACTGCGATTCAGTCCTCTGAGGCCTGCTCCAGGGTCGCTGTGCCTGTGCGCCCATGCCGGACTGCACTCCTCTACCCGCCCGGCACGATATACCTTTCTGATCAACCATCCAGGCTGTCTTTGGCTGGAAATTTGTTTCACTCTGTCTATTTGTGGGTTCTGCTGCTTTAGAATTTGTTTAGAGCCATTTTTTATAGGTATTTGGAAGGATTTGGGGGCAGAGCTCAGAGAGCAAGTCACTGCTTTCCCTCTGCCATCTTGGCTCCGCCCCCTCAATGTCTGTGTCTTTCTGTCTTGAGGGGAAAAAAAAAATTATGTTTCACTGCTTGGAAAAGCATAAATTTACTCCTGCTTGAAAGTAACAAGACACTTCAGTTCTTGACTCTGGTCATTTTCTCTGGCCGCCCCCCCATGCCTGGGGCTCAAGGTAGGAAGAGACTTATTTTGCTCTGACAACTGACCTCCTTGATTTCCTTTAACTCCCAATTAAAATCCTACCTTCTATAGGAAGCCTTCCTCAACTCCTGTTAATTCCAGGACCTTCCCTCTGTTATTATTTCCTATTTATCCTATGTAAAGCTTGCTTTGTATATATTTATTTGCCATGATGTCTCCCCCATTAAATTATAAGCTCCTTGAGGACAGGGGACTATCTTTTGCCAGTTTTTGTATCTTCAGCGCTTAGTACAATGCTTAGTACATAACAGGTACTTAATAAATGTTTATTGATTTATTGAGAGGACAGGAACAGTCTTGGAAGCTACGAATAATTTGACAGTGATATGAATGATTGTTTCTTAACTGAGTCAGTGCAATGCTGCTGTCAGCAAATTTGTAAATACTAGAATCTACCAAAGCCACAAAGGAAAACCTTACAAGGAAAGAAGCAGATTTTGAATCTTGAAGATTTTTCTTTAATGCGTCCACATGATTTAGCATTCAGAGAATACAACTCGTACTGCTTCTGAGATTATGTAGTGAGTGAGCGCCTAATAATAGCAAATGACTGGAAATTCATTACATTTTGTGGTGCTACTTCTGAGATATGTAAATTTTACATTTTCAGGATTTAGCCTTGACGACAGTTAAAAATACAGTTTGCTGAGCCAAGAGGAATAAGGATGATAACAAATCTCTTCATTTTTTTTTTCTGCACTGTATAAAATGAGAGAAGGGGAAAGACAACTCTACTTTGTTCCACTAACCATTTCTTAAACTCTGATCCAGTTCCTCTTGTTATACCTCACTATGTCTTAGGAGTTTCTTTAGGTTCATGCATTTATTCTTTTTTTTCCAAAGCCCCATTGGTCTCTTTTTAAACATTAATTTTATTAAGGTGCTGAAGAGAAGAAATATTTTCCAACTAATTTTAATTTACCTTTACATTTAGAAAGTATGAAGGCAATCTCAATAGACATGTATGCTTAGGTTATAATGAAGTAGATGTGGGTTGAATGGTTTCCAGGTTTATAATTTCACACATTCTGTATAAAGCAAATTTTTCTCAAAAATTACCTCCTTTCTCAATTGGATAGAATATATTTGTTAGAATTTGTTTGGCATGTTTCCTTTCATAGGCATCTAAGTGACAGAACTTGATGGGGACTTCAAGTTTCAAGTCGTATCTACCAGCATTTGATAATGAGAACTTCCAGACCTCACAGTGTGTTCAGTATTGTGTTAGCATGGGGAAGGGGGAAAACATAAAAGAAGTAGGAAAGATGTCACTGTCCTGGAAGACTTAACAGTTTTATTGGGGAGATTGATTCCCTTTTTGGCAAGAAGGAACTGGTTTGCTTTTTTTCTTTTTAAGTTTTCCTTTTTACCTTTATTAACCTGACAAGACATCAACAAACAACCTTTCAGTATACAAAGAACGGAAAAAAGGTTTGAGTATGAAATCAAATCTCTACTTTTGTACATCTTAGTTTTAAAAAAAAAGATTTAAAATTTAACATGGTTTCAGCACTGTCCTACTTGTCTGTATCCCTTTCTGAATAGCCTTCTGCTGTTTTCTGTGTGTTTTTATTGTTCATTCATGCTTTTTTCTTCATTTTCTTGCTTTTTAAAATCACTGTCCTACCGTCCAACACTCCTTTCAAAAAATAAAATAAAATCAAGCTCTTTATTGTAATAGATAAGTATACTCAAGCAAAACAAATATACAAATTGACCATATCAGAAAATATATGTGTCATTCTCCTTCTAGTCTATCAACTCTCTTCCAAGAGATGGGGAAAGTTTCTTCATAACCAATCTTGTAAAGCCATGATTGTCATTGCAATGATCAAATTCTTAATCCTTTCAGTATTATTCTCCTTTGTAGTCATTGTATAAATTATTGTTGTGGTTCAGCTTACTTCACTGTATGTTAGTAAATATAAGTCCTGGTAGGTTTCTCTGAATCGGTCCCTTTAATCATGTTTTATGGTGCAATAATATTCTATTATATACAAAGCATAATCTCATTAGCCTTTCCCCAGTTAATGGATACCCACTTGTTTTCAGTTCTTTGATTCACTAAAGTGTGCTGCTATAAATATTTTTGTATATATAGATCCTTTCCATCTTTGTTTGGTCTTTTTGGGGTATAAGCATAATAGTGGTCTTATTAGTTCAAAGGGTATACAGTTGAGTGACTTTTGGAGTTTGGTTCCAAATTTCTATCCAAAGAGGTCGCACCAATTTATATCTCAACTAATAATTCATTAGTGTGCCTGATCACCCAGAGCCCCTTCAGTAATTGTAATTTTCCTTTTTTTGTTATTTTTCCCGATTTCATGCATGTGAGATGGGAATTCAGAGTTGTTTTAATTTACGTTTCTCTTATTATTAATGATTTGGTACATTTTTTTCATATAGTTGTTGATAGCCTGCATTTCTTCTTTTGAGAACTGTTTGTTCATATCCTTTGTTGTGGAATGACTTTTGTTCTCTATATGTTTATAAGATTTTTCACTGTGTTCCTCCCCTTTGTTCTATCAGAGAGCCATGCATTTCAACCAATAATTTAAAAAAAAAAAGAAGAGGAAAACAAAATCAGAAAACTGATTAACTGAAAAAAAAAATGACATGTAATATTCTACACCTATGTACTCCCCAGTTTTGCAGAGGAGTAAGGATCTCTTCTTTGAGTCCAAACTTGTTTTTTATAATTTGGCAACATTCATTTTTTATTATTTTTCTTTCCGTTTACATTGTTTTCATTGTGTGTTGTTTCCTTGGCTCGGCTTATTTCACTTTGATCAGATCATGTAAATCTTTGCATGTTTTTGTGGAACATCCTACATCATTTCTTACAGCATAGTACTATTCCATTAATTTCATGTACTACAATTTGTTTAGCCATTTCCCAATAGGTGGATGTCTATTTTCTTTTCTAGTTCTTTGATACCACAAAAAGTGTTGCTATAAATATTTTGATGTATATAAAGCCTTTCTTTTTCTCTCATTGATTTCCTTGGGGTATATACCTAGTAGTGGAATCTCTGGGTCAAAGAGTATAGACCTTTTAGCCACTTTATTTGCATATTTCCATAATTTCCAGAATGATTGTACAATTCATAGCTAAACCAACAGTGCATTAGTGTACCTGTCTTTCCACAATCTCTCCAATAGGGGCTATTCCCATCTTTTGTTATCTTTGCCAGTTTGCTGGGTATGAGATAAAAACCTTAGGGCTATTTTAATTTGTATTTCTTTTATTAGTTGTTTAGAGCTTTTTATATGATTGTTAATAGTTTGCAGTCCTTTTATTCTTTGTAATTGCCTCTGCTTCATGCTTGGTTAAAAATATCTCTCCTATCTATAGATGTGAAAAGTGTATGATCTGCTTCTTTTCTCACTTTTTTATGGTGTGACCTTTAATATTCAGACCATATATCCATCTTGAATTTATTATAGAAGTTGTTATTTCATTTCTTCAGTTTCCTTCCACCTTTTAACTTTATTCTAGTATTTCTTACGGTCTTATGAAGTTATTGAATTGTTTCTTCTGTCCTTTTAAGGAGTCTACTACTTGGGTAGTGTTTTTTAACTTCGTTTTAATTTATTCTCATTTCAGTTTTTTTCCTCTTGAATTCTAAATTTATATAATTCTTTTTTTTTTAAATCTCTTTATTTCTCCCAGCTACTCTTGTAGCCTTGTGGCCAATCCTTTTTTTTTTTCTCTGAAGTACTGCCTCTGGTTGCTTTGGGGTACTCTTTTCGGTTTGCCTCTTAGGCTTTTCTCTCCCCTAAGTATTTCTTCATTGTATTTGGTTTTGTTTTTTTTTTTTCCTTTTTACTCATATTTTCACCTGTAATTCATCTGCAATTTTGTGCTGGGGCCCAATCTTTGTGATACTCTTGCAGAGACTGGATAAGTCTTGTTTTCATTCACTCCCATTTTTAGTCTGCATACTTCTGGTTTCTAGATGGGGTGGCTGCTATTAGGCCTCACCCTCTTTTTCAGTCCCTGACTTCTATCTCAACCTCCTGGTGGTTCACTGTTTGTTATAGCCTTGGCCATCTCTGTCTCCTTCTGCTTGCATGATCCTCAATTAGCAGTTTGTTACATGGCCCTGACAGACTCCAGTGTAATCTGTTAGATTATATTCCTGTTCTCAAATCTCCAGTTCAGCACCCCAAGTCTACCCCTCAAGGTGTGCTGGGTTGGCCCTTCCTCTGTTCTTAGGGGAATGTACAGCCGGGCTCTGTCTCTCTCTGTACAGTGACCAAAGAGCATATGGTTTTTTCTTGGGCTTCTGTTCTGACAGACTGGACCCAGGCTTTGTTCCCACTTCTCTGATTATTGGAGTACCTGCTGGCTCACCATTGCTCTGTACAGAGCATGGTCGGCCCTTCCTCTGAGTACTTCTGGATGTCATTTTGTGTAGTTCTGGATTTGATAAAGGAGCTTCCTTCTGTTTATTTTTGCTTTTCTTTATTATTGGCCTTTCTTGGGCTATTTTCAGATAATTGCAGAAGGTTACATGAAAGAATTGGGCTTCTATATAGCCTTGAACTTCACTGTATTAAAGTTAGGGTTTTCTTCTTTAGACATTCCCCCTCCCCAAGCTGATTCCTCTTTGTTCTGCCTGAATATCAGACAGAGGAGGCTAATAACTTTTACCTTGGGCTATTTTAAAACCCCTTGACCTTCTCTTCTTGTCGTCAGGACTTTCTCTGCTACTTTTCTTCTGTCTGTTCTTTTCCACATTAACTTTCTTCCTTCTTTACTTATTCTCCCCTTCAAAACTTCCAGAGTGCTAAAAATTATACTTTCAGTAGCATTGTAGGATTTAGAGGAGGAAGTAACCAAATATAGCTAACTCCTTAAAGGGGCTGCACCCTTTTCCTTATATGAAATTTTAAACAGTCAACCAGAACAAACCAATATAATTATTTAAACAAGGACACACAGTGATTGCCTCACATATAAAATGTCATGTTGGAGTGCATTTTTTTCTCTCTGTATTGGAAATATGAGTGAGGAAATAGTTGACCTTTTCCCCAGTGAACTTTCTGAATGCAGAATTAGAAGAAAAAATGAGCAGAAAATATGGCTTTGACTTTCTGAAATCTAGAAGAATTACTGAGTTGATGAAAGTGAAATCTTCATCCTTATTATTCATTGGAAAGGGAAAAATGTGATGGTTAACTTCAGTCTAATATAACCACTCTAATGAACTGTTTACCCCCCCAAATTTTTTTAAAAACCGCTGATAACTTAAAGAAATAGGGTTATCATATAGAAGTAGTTATGAAAAATGTTGCTAATGTGGTAATTTAGGAAAATATGTTTACTTTTATGTGTAGAAAGCCTGTGCAGTGAAATAACAATAATAATGATAGCAATGCAAAAACTGTGGCAGTTAAATAGAATATTCTCAGACATGAAATCAAAGTATGATTATGGCAAGAGCACTAGTTTTGACATTAGAAAAATTAGGCTTGAATCCTGGCTTTGTTACTAATTGTGTGGCCTTAAACAAAGTCACTTCACTTTTCTGGGTAGGCATATTTTTCCTCATCTGTAAGATGAAGGAATTGGACTAGTATCTAAAGTCACTCCCTTGTCCAAGTCTTAGAAATTTATCTTTATTTGTACCTTTCAAAGTGTAAAAAAAAAATTAATAAAATGCTTTTCAAAATAAGGCCATTGAGGTACAATGGGATAGACAGGAATAACGGAGGAAATTATTTTTAAAAATCCCATTTTGGATTTTTTCAGAAAATTAATTTTTACTTTAAAAATTACTTAATTTTAATTGGCAGGTAATATTTTTATATTGTACTTTGAGAAAATAAGTAATACATGTCTTTGAGGCATTCAGTACTTTCAAAGTATTAAAAATTGGTGGACCCTACCCTCCTTCTTCCTATCAGTCCCCCCCTGCCTTCTGTTGTTTCTTTACTCACTAAAACAACACAGACATCTGTTTCTGGAATACATACTGGGTTCTCCCTAAAATTTAGATTCCCATACATACCAAGCAAAATAATTCAAAAGGGAAATATACAAACATGTTAAAGGGTCACTCTGATTTTATTAGTGATTCTCTTGTGGGTTTATTCAGCATCCTTAGTGAGTAAGATAGCACTTCTTTTCATGACAGAACAAGTGTTTTTAGACTATTGTAAACCCATTTTATAGTATATAATAGTTAGCATTATCTATTCGTTCTCAAATCCTTTCATTCTATAATCCTTCTGTAGATCTTTGTGATCCTACAAACTCCGTGTTAAACCACTATTGCTTGGAAGAAAAAATTGGAAGAATTTCCATGCTGCTAAGAAAAAGGGAACAAGAAAACCTTTATTTTGTTTGGTCCTGAAGCACAGAAATCCTAATAGTGTTGGATGGGGGTGCAAGAGCTCAGGAATGTGAAACTCTGGATATGGAGTAGAAAGAGGGGAAAGTGGGCTCTACTAAGGAGGCATCTAATAGAATTTCTTAGTTCAGGTCTTCACATGCCTCTTGAAAACATCTTGGTTTGAGTTTTGCCTTATATCCTTAGGGTTCTGGATAAAGAAATACTTTATTGTTTGTCATATAATATGAATTAAGTTGAATCAGCTTTGATGCTCCTCTTCATCACTTCTCCCTTCCCATCCTGTCTCTAGCTCTTTCTAGTTCCTTATTACTGTTCTGTCCTTTTTTGCATCTAATGCATGTACTGTTGCTGTATTGGACAGCTAGGTGACGCAGTGGATAAAGTGCCAGGCCTGGAGTCAGGAAGATTTATCTTCCTGAGTTCCAGTCTAGCTTCAGACACTAGCTGTGTGACCTTGGGCAGGTCACGTAATCCTGTTTGCCTCAGGTTTCTCATCTGTAAAATGAGCTGGGGAAGGAAATGGCAAACCACTCTAGAATCTTTGCGAAGAAAACCCCAAATGGGGTCATGAAGAGTCAGATGTGATTGAAAAGTGACTGAACAACAATTACAGTGCCCTTCTAACTTCTCTCTTTACTTAGGGTCTCTCCCTACTCCAGTCAATCTTACACATCATTCCCAAATAATCTTCTTAAAATAGTGCTTTGCATATCACCTTGCACATAGTAGATGCTTAATAATTTAAAAAAATTAATTGATCATGCTACTCCCTTGATTAAATATCTTGAATGGTATGAAACAGAATAGTCTAGACTCCTACATTTAAAGCCTTTGCAATTGATCCCAGCTCTTGTTTTACCCAAACTCTTTACTCTGGCCTAGTTATCTTATATACCTTTCTCCCCTTTTCTCCCTCCCCCAAAGCTTATGTTTTTTCTATCTTTATACTTTCAGACATTATGGGCCACCACCTGGAATTCCTTCCCTATTATCTAAATCTCCCTCCGTTTTCTTGATTCAGCTCACGCCCTGATTCCTAAGTAGGGTTCTCTTTGACTATTCCAACCTGAAGTGATCTCTTAATATCTGATTTTTCCCACAGTTCATTGGTCTTTTATCATTATTCTTTGGGAAGAGGGCTAGGACTAATCTTATACTTCTCTTATATACCCTATAGCACCCAAATCAGTGTTTTATATGTAGTATATATGTTCATTATATTTAAAAGACCTGAAAAGGAAAACAAAAATTATCATGAGTAGTAATGGTAGTAAGTTATAGAAATCACCTTAGTCAAATGGCCTATTAAAATGATAAAAAAATCCTAAAGAACCAAAAGATGTTTTGTTTTAAGTTGTAGAGAAGTTCAATTATTATTCCTCCACTTCACAGGAAAGAGAAGCCAATAATAGATGTGACCAGCAGAGCTAGAAATGCTGAATTAGTTACTTTATTTCAATGCTTCACCCCCTCTCCCCCCCAAAAAAGTTGGTAGTTAGGGAAAGCCGAATGGAGTAATTAATGAGGAAGAAAATAAGTTTTGAGGCAGAACTAAAAAATAACAACAAGTTAATATACAGCTAAAGTGCTTGAATTACCTGTTTTCCATGAATTTCAGTTTTAAAAACCATAATTGTGGTGTTCCTTTAGTTACTACCAGTTTTTGACTAACCAAATAGCAATTTTAAATCAAAAGAATGTACTTTCAGCTTGCTTTTGCCTCATAGAAACCCTAGCTTTCTTCAAAGGTCTGACCAAGGGCCAATTCTTACAATAAGGAAGCCTCTTCTGATTTCTCCTCCCTCACCATCTACCCCAAGCTGCTAGTACTGTTCTCCATGTTGTTTCCCCCAATATAATGTGAGATCCCTAGAAGCAGGGACTGTTATGTTTTTGCCCTTGTATCTCAGTACCTAGCAGATGATAGACACTACTGCTTAGTGGAATGAGGTTAAGAAAGGGCATCTAATTTACTCAGTCACATGTTTACTAGGTGGCAGAGAATTCAAGGGCTGTAAGTCTAGTTTTTTTTTTTCAATGTAAGTAAACAGAAAGCATAGTCTTAATAACAACAAAGAAAGAGAAAGTGAAAGAAGGAATTATAAATAAGGATGGTGAACTCTTAGGCTCTCAGTTTCTTTATTTCTCGGGACCAATTAGCACACAATTTCTCCTAGAATAAGAAAATCAATGTTTATAAAGAGCTTCTTGCTGTTTATCTCTGCAAATCTTTATTGAAGGATTGATTTACAGCATTGCATTAAACAAGTTTGTATGAATTTTATGTCTTCTTCAAATCACCACAAACATTTAAAATGGGTTGGATTGATGAATACCTATTTGAGTTTCTCCTTGAAAGCTAAATCATGTACCTAGACTAGATGTAGTTCTTGCTGCTTTCCCCTGTCTTTTAAAAAACTATTTCTTTGGTTCACCCAAACTCATCGGTGCTATAACACACATTTAATTTATATTTGATTTGCATATTACAAATTTTAGCATAGAAACTTTAGTTTTAGAATTATGATGTATTTCTTAAAATATTTAGCTATATTTTCTGCTCTTTTTTGGTCTTATTTGAAGTATCCATTTCTTTTAAGAAAATATAAACTACTAGTTCATTTTTATATTTCTTTTTCCACAGGCTGTTTTATATCGGCTCAGTGGAGATTGGAATCCTTTACATATTGATCCTAGCTTTGCTAGACTTGGAGGTAAGTCTCCATTTAATTTTACTTATGAAAAACACTAATTCAGAAAAAAGTAGCATATTTGAAAAGTTACTTGTGATTGAAAGTTTGAGTTATTTTTTAAAGATAAGCTTCTCTGTTCTATACTTACACAGAAGTTATGGAAAACATTTTTCATTAAGTGAAAAATGATAGTAGATGTTTTTCAAGTGAAGCCTTGCAGAAGAAATAGATAACATGTTGTCATTTGGGACATATATTGTGCTCTATTTTTCACAGACCATGCCCTTACGCATAGAAAATGCTAATAAATATTTGTTCAATTTGATTTTAGTGCCTATGATATGTAAGGCTCTAGGGGAAGTTCTAGGGATAGAAGTGATGAGCCTCTTTGAAGAACCTAGGCAGTCTGGTCTGGATCCCTCCTCAAAACCTTTCCATTGGGGCAGCTAGGTGGTGCAGTGGATGGAGCACTGGCCTGGAGTCAGGAGGACCTGAGTTCAAATCTGGCCTCAGACCAAACACTTGACACTTACTAGCTGTGTGACCCTGGGCAAGTTACCTAACCCCAGTTGCCTAAAAAAAAAACCTTTCCATCTTAATAGGACTTTCCATAGCTTACAAGCTAGTGGCCTACACAGTCTTTGAATACTTGAGATTGCCTCTGTGCCATCCATGCTAATGTATCACAATTGGATTTCAGCAGTGGACCAAGACCGCAATCTCCTATTTTTCATTTGCTCTGTATCTAATCACCTGCAGAAATAGTCATGCCTTCAAGAAAATAGGCATAATAATCATTTCTGAATGTTTCTGGTTGAGTCTGATTTGTGTGTTTATCTGCTACATGCTACAGGGTTGAAGCGATTTGTTTAATCATGTGTTTTAGTAACAATTTTTCACTTGACTAGTTATGGGAAGGCCCTCTGTAATACAAGCGTATTTAATGAGAACTGTTCCCTGTTTTAGTTCCATTTTGCCTTTAGCCTCAAGTTGAATGCTCTGTTGACTAGTATTTTTATTCTGCTGATATCCTTGTGATGTCAGGAGAAAGTTAGGAATATCCTTAGCATATGGAATGGACCCCCAAAGACAAGAATAGCACAGGTTTGACAGGCGTGCATGTGTTGTGATCGGCATCATTGGAGAGAATATTCACATCAGCAAGATCATGGATCCATTGGAGTTTTGGACTGCCCTGGAAGTACTCCTCACACCCTTTTCTTATGGAAATTTTACCCCCTTCTTGAAAAACTTACCTCACAAAGATAAGTTTAGGGTTTTTTGTAAAATTATTTTTATATTAACTTTATTTTCATTTATTTATTTATTTATTTTTAGACAATTAGGGTTAAGTGACTTGCCCAGGGTCACCTAGCTAGTGTCAAGTGTTTGGTCTGAGGCTGGATTTGAACTCAGGTCCTCCTGACTTCAGGACCAGTGCTCTGTCCACTGCGCCACCTAGCTGCCATAAGTTTAGGTTTTAAAAGGTTTTTTAAAACAAACAAAAAAAAGCAAAACAAAAAATAAAAATTTAGGAAACATTAATATATGTGAAACATAGATCGTGTGCTTATGCTTAAAATTGATGAGTGTCCATTTTAAAATAAGCTTTCTTTTTTTCACAGGCTTTGATAAACCCATATTACATGGCCTTTGTTCGTTGGGATTTTCAGCTAGGCATGTTTTACAACAGTTTGGAAATAATGATGTGTCTAGATTCAAAGCAATTAAGGTACACTTTTGGTAGTTCCTTTTAAGCTCCTTGTTTATATAATTATTTGAATATTACTTCATTTGATCATTATTTTTAGAGTAGAGAAGGACCTACAGTTACTTTACTCCAAAAATGTAGTCATTGTACAATAGCTTACACATTTCTGATTTTAGACTTGACGGTCAGCATTTTTATTTTTGTACTCGATAAAATTTTGTATATAAGATATCAATTGACAGTGATTTTATTTACAAAATTAAGAATTCAGTAATAATTTCTCAAATAAATTGACATGATTTTGTGTATGTAATGAAATGACATTAAAGAAGAGGCATTGCCATCTGCTTTGCTATACTCTAAGTGCCATAAGACCTTTCTTTCTAATATATAGCTGAAACTTTTCATATGTATTATCTCCTCCATTAGAACATGAGCTCCTTGAGAGTAGGTATTGCTTTACTTTTCTCTTTGTGTCCCCAATGCTTAGCACAGTGCTCTGTACATGGTAAGGACTTAATAAATGCTTTGTTCATTCATTCTTTATGAGGAGTAATGAAAATTTATATTTTAAAGAGACACTTGAAAGAGGTGTTTTGTTTTGTTTTTCAGGCCCGTTTTACAAAACCAGTATATCCAGGACAAACTCTATTAACAGAAATGTGGAAAGAAGGAAATAGAATTCACTTTCAGACCAAGGTAAGCACAATGGTATTACAGCTATCCCTTCCGCATTGCAGGGGTTAGGGGTGTGATACCACCATGATCTGGAAAATCCATGTAAATTTTTTGGCCCTCCCTTTGTACCAGAGAAGAAATCTGAATTTTTTCTTTATTCTTTTCTTTTTTTTTAAATGGGGTGTTTATAGCACCTTATTGTAAAATTTGGGTTGATATTATTTAATAGTAATGCATATATTTTATGCATTTGTGAGTTTCTAAACTTTTTCTGTGTTGTCTGCTGGCTTTCATGTGTCATTTGTGACTTCTGCAAAACTCCCCAAAAATTCCTATTTAATTTCTTATGTCGACCCACAATATATCAAAACCATGATGGAGAAAGTCACAAAGTGGAAGATATATCAACAGATTTAATAAAAACCAAACTGCATAATATCTTTTCAAAAATTTAATTTCAGTAGTTTTTCTTGGTATAGTCATCGCATTTAGTGTTGTTATTCTGTTGTAAGAGTCATTTGGTTAATACAATGATTTTTTTTTAATGTGAGTGCTAAAATTAAGTAGTACATATAGCATTAATCATTTAAAAATGATTATTTTACATAAATACAATTTTTGAGTTATTAACTTTTTAAGGTGAAAAAGAATACAGGATTGTGTACCACATCCTTAATTATCTAGTCATTGACTTAATTTAGTCTTCCTGGGCCAGCACACACAATAGCAGCATAATTCTATGAGCCATTTTAACTTTTACTTTTGGTTAAACCAGTCAACAAAGCCATGTTACTGTTTGCTATCTCCTAATATTTAACTCTATAGATGGCTTTGATGGAACAGTTCAACAGCAACAAAAAAAAGTTATCACAATTTTTTTTGGTTATACTTCTTCCTTTAATGAGCTTACACAAAATATTTTCCTTTCTCCCTGTAATGCCTTGTCTTCTAACCAGACTCATATACTTCCTGTCCTTGGGGTTCAGCTCTTACCAACCTCTCTCATGAAACCTGCCCCTTGTCTAATGAGGGACAAACTGAGCCCAATCAGAGATGGAAGAGGTCACAGTTCTGTGCTACTCAGCAGTGGGATAGGGCCCATGAGTGACTGATGCACTCAGAGGCAGAACAAGATGGGGATGTGCAGTATTAAAAAAAACAAAACACACTCTCTCTCTCTCTCTTTCTCTCTCTCTATCTGTCTTTCTCACTCACACACACATTCTATATGTATATGTGTGTGTGTGTGTGTATATGTAGTATATATATAGAGAGAGAGAGAGAGAGGGTGTGTGTATATGTATGCATACGTATATGTATATCTGTTACATACGAATATATGTATGTTTATGTGTATATATAGATTTTTCATAAACAAAAATATGCATAGTAATATTCAAAATTCACATGTGTGTATGCACACAAACATATGTACATACACATATATACCACATGCATTTGTGCGTGCGTGTGTGTGTGTGTGTGTGTGATTTCTCTAAATACACCAGAATTGTCCTGGTTAATTATTATACTGGCAGCATACCATGCTTTAGCCTAAAACATTTATACTTTTTTTACTATCCTAGATTTTCTTATTTAATGATTTATATAAAATAGGTATCCATATTTAACATATATATTGCTTCCCAGAGAAATAGGAATTTTCCTGTGGGATTTTCCCTGGTTAGATACTTTGAGTACCAGCCTTGGGGATGCTAGAATTCAACCTCACCTTGGGGGAGAAGAGAGCAGTATAATCCCTATATGATTCTGGGGATGGAGTGTGGAATGGAAAGTATGTTCTCTCATTCTAAAATTCCTCATTCGGTCTTTGGAATACACATGCCCTTACTAGCTACCCAACTAAACAAACAAACAAGCAAACAACAACAAAAAGAAATGTGTCCTTTCTTTTTGTCTTATGGAAAATACTTAATTTTCCTAGGTAGAACTGAGAGTCCAGGGCTAAGCCAAAGAAGAATTATACTACTAAATACTCCAGGGAGGAAAAGAAGCCAAATTATTAAAAGGTTTCTACTATTCCAGTAGTGCTTAAGACCATCCCTTCCCTTTCAAATGGAGAAATTTAAAAATATCGGGTAGGAATTGAAGGGAGTGGGCACACACTCCCCTCTGTAGGCTGAGAAATAGGGACACCTGGTATAGGAGCTGCCAAAAACTTTGGCAATGAAAAAAATATGCTTTTTGCTATGAAAGCTTCCTACGAGAAATTTCTTTGGAAAAAGTATGTTACTAGTAGTAAAATGAAAAGGATTTTCCTCTCCTATTGAAGGTGGGCGCTTCATTCTACTTGATACACAACAGACCCAGGGGTGAGGAACCTGTGACCTCCAGGCCACATGTAGCCCTTTAGGTCCTCGTATGGCCTTGAGGCCGCAGGTTCCCCACCCCTGGACCAGACTGTCTTTACATTGACACTCTTGGGAAACATTTGGAGTGAGTGTCAGTATTCAGATATAAGTTTTTGTTCTAATGTCAGAAAAGTAATTTACTAAAAGTGTTTTTTGTTCATAGATTGCTCCTTTGCATGTTTATTACTATAGAATATGAAGTAAAACTGGCAAAATATTAAATATTTAATGAATCCATTTTTTTCAACTGCTATGCCTCTAAGTAAAAAAAAAAAAGAGCACTTTTTTTATTGTAACATTGGCTCTTTATATATTCTTTAATGTTTAGGAACTTAGCCAGCAAGCTGGTTTTATTCCTATAATTTACAAACATGATGTAGTATAACCAACAGCTAAAATGAGTTTGCTGATTTCTTGTCAGAATTAATAGTATGGATAGTTTCTGGTAAAGTGAATGTTATTTTATAAAAGAAAATTCCTTTTATAAATACATTAGTAATTTAACACAAGACATTTGTGTTCATTCAGAGATTTAATTTGCATAATGTATATACTTCATATTTGAAACAGGAAATCGAATAGATTATTTACAACCTCTTCCCTGCATTTTTGAAACACATAAATTGTGATAAAGGCCATATGCTACAAATTTTAATGTTTATTAGATCATTTAACTTTCATAATTATTTACTTTTTTAGAACAGTTTACAGAAACTTCCTTTTCCCATTTTTCACTCTGATTTTTTTTCCTGTTTAAGATGAAAAGACAGATTTGCTTTAAATGATTTGGTGGTAACATACAAAAAAATTGCATTTTTTTATATGATCAGAGTGAATTTATATCTCCTTCTTTTGTCCCATATCAGGTCCAAGAAACTGGAAACATTGTCCTTTCAAATGCATATGTGGATCTTGTACCAACATCTGATGATCTCTCAGCTAAGGTATCTTCTAAGGTATGGTAACACAAATATTAAAAGCACTACCTGACTCTTTAATTGGTGAATTTCAGATAGATTATGGACTTTGAGAAGAGTGATTAAGTCAGTAAGTATGGGAAGATATATTGACTGCATTAGTACTTGTTAATGCCATTACATTATCATCTACTAGAATTTTAAAAATTTGGATTTAATCTGAATTAAAAATCAAGATAAATCAGTGATGAAATAATTGCAACCAATATAAGTTGACTCAGATTGGGAAAGACACTGATAGATGGTTTAAGGGTTTTAATTCCATGATATATTAGTTATTTTAGAGAAGTTGGGAAATGATTAAATGTGTAAGAGAAAATTGTGATTTTTCTTAAGACAACTAATTGAATCTCTTGCCCTATGGAGAGACTTTCAGGTAAGTATTTTTAGAAAAATACAATTGGAGGATAGAAACTTTGTAAACAGTGTATGGTGTGGTGAAATTCACTTGTTTTTAAGATAAACTAGTCATAGAAAAGGTCAGAGTATTTTCCCTCAGTGTACCTAGCACGCTGAACACTATACTTCTTTACTCTTCTTCTTGCTGTTCTCCTTGTAAAGTCCTGCTTACTCCTATATAGTTATCCAAATGCTACTCATTGGTCAAAGCCAGTCCTTTTCACAAAGCCTTCTTAGATTACTCCCATGTTGAGCTAGCCTTCCTTTGAACACCTATTACATTTGTTGTATGGGCCACTCAGTTTGGTGCTTAATTATATTCTGTCTTATATTCAGTAATTGTTTTATGTGTGCATATCTTGACTGATGTGAATGTAACTTTTTTGGGGGAATGTATTTTGTATTACATTTCTTTTGTATACCATCAGATTCCAGGTTATAATATGATGGTAGCATAGTCTTGGGCATATATCATATAGCCCATAAACAATTACTGATTTATTGATAATTTCAGAAAGTATGCTTGATGTATATGCTGTAATGTGACACTTTTATAGATATTTTTTGCAGTGTACCATGAATTGTGCAGTCATTATTCCTTTTGAATCCTTTTTCATTCATGCTAAATTCCCTGTGTCATTTGCTAGGATGGAGTGCTTCGGAGCACCCTTGTTTTTGAGGAAATAGGTTGTCGCATCAAAGATGTTGGAAAGGAACTGGTGAAGAAGGTGAATGCTGTATTTGAGTGGAACTTCACTAAACATGGACAAACTGCAGCACAGTGGAGTAAGTCAGTGATTTTCTTAATGCCCTAATGCAATTTTTCATAGTGGAGATGAGTCATATTTAAATTTTACTTCTTTGGAAATGAGTTGTTTCACATGAACTCTGACATTAGATCTGTGTTAATGCACACAAAATCCTATAATGGATGAGAAAGATATCTTACTTAAGTGTAAATATGTAGTTGTAGAAGTAGCTGTCCAGACTTCAGCTGTAACACAAAGCCAACTTTTTGGTTGTGTATATATGTGTTATACGAATCCTTGAAGTTAGTACTTTTAGAATATGTTCTTTCGCGTGCCATTTTTTAAGCCAAGTTTCTTGTTATCTTAAAGACAAACATGTCAGATCAAATGAATTAAGTGAATATTATTAGTTTACAATTATAATATTTTATTATACATGATACAATAACAGATAATATAATGTATTATAACATACAATTATATCATACAATATATTATTACACATATGTTAGTAACATTAATATGTGATACATTGAATATTATATGTGATAATGTAATTAACTTATATATAATTATGAAGCCTGTTATATAATATTAACTTAAAATTCATGTGTCATTTTCATGCCAAAGTATTAGTTATTTGGAGAAGAGGACCTTAAATATACATTATCTTACTTTTGAATGTAAGGTTACAGTGATTTTATTCCTTTTTATGCAAAATATCTGTTTGTATATTTTTGCAGCTATACTAACGTGAAAAGTAAGAAAGATACTTGAAGCTTGGAATAGAAAAAGCATATGCAAATTATATAAGCCAGAAAACTATATTTGATAAAAGACAATGCTAACAAGTTGACAAGACTTTTAAGATAAACTAAGTTGCTACTGCATGAGAGTAACCTCATTACTTGTAATATGGAATCCAAAAAGGATAACCGATGCCAACAGACGATGGAACATATTTGGCAATACAACCAAAATCCCTAAGGTTCACTGCAGTTTTTCTTTTGTTGGTCATAGCTCTGTTGAAAGTAGTATTTTCTATTCTGTTATTTGTAGCCTAAGTTTGTTTTAGCATTTAATTTTTATGTAATTCTTAAGATAAAGAAAGATCGCTACACTTAAATTCAGGAGAGACCTGGGTTTGAAAACTGCTTCTGGTGCTAGCAGTATGACCATGATCAGGGTCACATAACTTCTTGTTTTTTGCCTTAGTTTGAAGGAATAGGCATTGGCAAAGAGGAGGCAAAATTATCCCAATTTGCAGATGACATAATGGCTTTCTTAGTAAATCAGAAACTAATTGATCAAACAACAAACATTTATTAAGCACCTACTCTATGTGAGGAACTGAGGAAATAAATACAAAGAATGAAACAATCCCTACTCCCAAGGAGCTTATATTCTAATGGGGGAGATACAATACCTTAAATAATAGGACATGAAAAAAATACATAGAAAAAATTACCATTTCTGTATGACAGTAACAAAACCCAGAAAAAATAATAGGAAATCTCATATAAAATGTCCATAAAATACACAAATATCTGGGAGTAAAATCTACAAATATGCTTTCAATATACACATACAATTATAAAATAATTCTTAATGAAATAAAGGATGCATTAAATAATTGAAGGCTATTGGTCATGTCTTGGATATGCTGATAGTACTATATGAAATAATTTATATATTTGTTGTTGTACCAATCAAAGCACCAAGAGGTATGAATGTGGGATATGTTATTGTGCTAGACAAAATAGTAACACAATTCATTTGGTAGAATAAGAGGTCTAGAATCTGAAGGGAAATTATGAAAAAAGAATGAAAGGGGTATACCACTTTTAGAGCTCAGAGTTCCAAATAGACACTAGACTTAAATAAAAAGATAACATGACTAAAGAGTAAAATTGGAGGAAATAGTATAAATATATAATATGAATGTATATGAAGAAGCTAGGTGGTCTAGTGGATAGTGTACAGGGCCTGGAGTCAGGAAGATCTGAGCTCAACTCTGTCCTCAGACACTAGCAGTCTGACCAAGTCACCTAACTGCTGTTAGCCTTAGTTTCCTCATCTGTAAAATGGAGATAATAATAAAACAATGTGCCCAGTGACAACAACAGTGTAAATGGAAAATGCAGTAAAATGAAATACTTTTTAAAAACTGTGTAATTATAAAGACCAACAGTGGTCCTGGAGAAGAGTTGAGATATAGGATATTTGCATGAGTTGACCATCTATATGACCAGCTATTTTTATGGGTCATAAATCTCTTTGAAAATTTCATTTTGGCTGCTTTTTGTGTTCATTTCATGTAATATGCTACAGCCTATTTATGTCCTGCTTCATATCACCATTGCTTCTTAGACAACCACGGTTTTTCTTATTCAGAGATTGTGACACTTCATTTGTAGCTGTATAGCATGTCTGGAAGAATATTGGTATTAAAATGTTGGGTTTAGTTTTATTTAAGGGTCATTGAAAGAGATGTACAATTTCCCAAAGGCAATCCAGCTTGTTTCGTTCATTGTCTATCTTGTTCATTGTCTATATGCTTCACTGAATATTTTTAGTAAAGGACCAGCAAGAGATGCTCACCATTTAATCATATCCCATAATCTGGACAAAATCATTCTTTATTCATTTAGGTTTTTTTCTCCTGTGTGGTTAGGCTAAACTCTTTTGAATGATTATGAATCTCATTTAGTAGGCTCTGCACTGTCATTGATCACGATGTAATCAGCGCAGTATTTCAACAGTTCTTTGATCTTCCTGGTGCCTCCCAATAGAGCTTTAAAAGACCTCTTTGTCCTTGGCATTCTTTTTCCATCTTGGGTCATTCTGAGCTTTAATGCTTTTGAAATTTGTTTTTGTATTCAAACTCAGTTATCTGCCCTTGCTTCCATATTCTCCATATTTCTGCCTTCCGTACTCTTAATCTTGAGAGCAGCTGCTAACTTGGATAATTCTAATTTGATTACCTGTATCCACTCTGATCCCATATTAGACACTCAGGTATTTCTTCAAATTTGGGATGAGTCATTAATTATTATTTCAAAATGGCTATGAGGTACTAATCTATACATTACAGGGAGATGTGTAGGAGTTACTATGTAAAATTTTAAGTAGGCATTTGCAAATATGCCTACTGGGTTTTTTTTCCCTAGGGAGGGAATATTATTTTTCAAATTTTCAGATTAATGTTATCATTTGGAGTGTCATTTGAATGGATAGTCTTCAGATTCTCAAGAAAATCTGATCTGTGGTATTTCTCACCACAAGCTAATCAAAGCAGCATATTAAAAAGTATTTTAGATGAGCAAATCTTTTGTGTTTCTGAGCCAGTTGGAATTTTTTTTAAGTCACCTTCCACTGTGTATTCCTGACAGACATTTGTAATTAAAAAAAGTTAATAGCGAGAGAGAATATAAAATGCTTTAGTCTGCAAAATTTGATTCAGATAAAATTTTCCAGATCTTATAATACTAAGATTTTCATATCTTTATAAATTAATGATTGTGTATTATATGTATGTGTATATATGTGCATGTGTATACATACATGTTTTTTCCCCTTAAAAATTATCTAAGACAGCCTTTTCTCGATGGGCAAAAAGGTGTTGAAACTTGAGCTGTAGGCTGCAAGAACTTTGAAGAATTCGAGGAGCAGGGGATAGAAATGCGCAAAAAAGATAAAATGTGCTAAAGATAATTTTCTGAGTTTGCTTTTTGTTTTTGTTTTTGTTTCCAAGAAAAAGCATTACAGAAATTTAGGAGGTGCCAAATTAAAATAGCCGTGTGTGCCAGGGAGCTGAATAACTAGCAAATTTTTTTCTCATCTTAATGACAAAGTTTAATTTCAGACAATACTAGAAAATGAACTTTTATTAAAATTTTCCTTTAGGAAACTGAGGGAAAATACTTTTCTTGGCTTGATAGGTTCTAATCTGAATTCTAGTTGACTTTTGAAAGTTTGCAGCCACAGAAATGGTATCCTGTTGCCCATCTGAGTTAGACTTCTGGGCTTTTATTGTATTATCTTTTCTTAGGTCTCTCTTTTGCTCAGGCTCATAATCAGATTTAGCCCTAGGCTTTCTCCAACATATCTGCTGTTCCCTTACTGGTCTGACTGCCATGTCTTTTGTTAGATTAAATTTCTTAGCTTTGTTTGCACTGCTTTTAGTTTCATGCTTCTTGATTTTCTTTTTCTCTGTGTCATTGTGTAAAGTTCCTGCAGATGACTGCATGGAAAACAATCTGACCCGTGTAGCTTATTACTGTGCTGGATATTAATGTCCCCACTGGCATCTCCAGTAAATGGCTAAGACCTTCTTGTCATGGAAGAAATGACTGAAATGAAAGAATGCCCTTAAATTCTATTTTGGTACAAGCAGTCATTTTGTTTGTTAGTTTACTAAACACAAGAAAACAAAATCAGTTATATTTGAAATCTCTGTTGCATGATTTTAGATTTGCCCTTGTTCGTTATATATGTTGATTAACCAAGTTTCTGGGAATAGTGCCTGTTTTAACCTAGTTGGCTTAGATCCAGAGGAAGTTGAGGAAAGTTTTGAACTCCTTAGCAGTTAGTCTAATGGCTTCAAGGAAGAGAGACAAAACTCCCAGTATATGTATATTTATATTAATAAGTATTCCCTTTAGAGTGGCTTCCTATTTCCTCAAGAATCAAATCAGACTCCTCTGTATAGCCTTTAAAACCATTCACAACCTGGCCCCAATTTATTTTTCTAACATCACTGTATATTTACTAACCCTCTTTAACTCCTCAGCCCAGTCACACTGGCCTTTCTGTTGAGGAACATAGTGCATTCCATCTCCCATCCCTGGTATCCTACATGCCTAGAGTGTACTCCTTCATGTCCATGTCATAGAATTCCTTCTTTTCCTTCAAGATGGAGCTCAGTCACTGCCTTCTATGTGAAGGCTTTCGTAATACCTTCAACTGCTATCCACCTCCCTTCCCATCTTCTCCTCACCACTTCCTCTTTTTTTTTTTTTTTGCTTTTTGGTGAGGCAATCAGGGTTAAGTGACTTGCCCAGGGTCACACAGCTACCACTTCCTATTTGTAATAACGGTTTGAAAACTGACTGACATCTTGGAATTTTTAGTTCATAGGGACAAATAGTCTGCTCTCAGCCCTCAGAAGTGATTTGAGACAGGATCTTTGAGTCAGAGTTGGAATTGGGTCCTAGCCTGGCAGTATTAAAGAGATATACATAGTCTAGGAGAAAGAAATTGAGAAGTGTTTACGGACTCCAATAACTGAGTAAGAACAAAAATGACATCCGCCTCTTCAACCCCAACCAAAGACTTACCCCATGGAGCTGAGTCAGAAAGAAGATTGGGACAACAGGAAAAAGGAAAAAGAAAAAGTGGGAGAGAGAGATCTCTGAGGGTTATTGGCCCTTCTGGTATCTAGGAGCAGAAGGATTAGGCTGAAGCTACCAGTTTTACATACCTGTGCAAAGATGAAGGGAAGGGCCTAGAAAAGTTCTGTTCATTCCAGCTTCCCCTGCTGATGCTTCTCCATTAACAGATACTATAACATAGTATCCTCACTTCCTTAGCCAGATATCTCTGGTGACCTGAATTTTGTCTCAAGGGAATAGCTAGAAATAAACATAAATTTAAATTAAGGCAAATAGCCAAACCTCTTCCTGAATGTTAGAAATTTAACCTACTGAAGGCCCTGAGCAATTATCATACTCCTAACTTTTTATCTTATGTAAATTCTACAAATTTATATTATATGAGTTTTGCAAACATAGGAGGGAATCACCTGAAGGACCATTATGATGCCACTAGGCTAAAAAATGAGCTAATTATTTTAAAGGGTGTGACTAGTTAAGTCTCCAGAGACAAGTAGAGAACAGGGAGGAAAGGGAGGTGTTGCTGGTCACCTTTCCTCTACAATGACATCTATATCCACTCACTAGTGTTATATTTATTTGTATTTATTCTATATATACTTATATAGGTACTTATATACTTAACAGGCTCTCCTGTTACATGTAAGCTCGTTGTGACTAGGGATTATTTCATTTATTGTATTTGTATCTCCACGACCTATCATAGTGCCTGGCTTATAGTGGGAACTTAAATGCTTGTTTGACTATGTCAAATTCATGACTTTCACCAAGATTTCACCCTTTAATTCAACAAACATTAAGTGCCAACTACATGGAGGCACTTTACTAAGGCCTGAAGATAACAGAGATGAAATATGACATTCCTTGTTTCTAACAATAACTCACTGAAATTGATGGTATAAACAAAAGGAGAAAAAAATCCATAATGTATGATAACGAATCTTACTTTCTATTTAGTATAAGTCTTGCTATTAAGATTCAATTAGGTACTGAATGGTATGTGGTTACCAGTATCAGTGAAGACCCCTCAGAACATGATCCCCCCCCCTTTTCTTTTCTTTAGTTGTGTAAGCAGAAATTCCTGAACTATAGTGTATTCTGTTTATCTCATCCTCTAGCTACATGACCTTGGTAGTAGACTGAAGTCTTAAGGCCCCAAAAGGGGAAGCTGTTGCAGTTACTGTACTCCTTTGTTCTCTTCCTTGCTGGGGAAGATTTACGCGAATAGATTGTGCCCCTGAGGCTCAGCCAGTGGGCCAAAGGGAGGCGGTTAGGGTGGGCTATTGTGCTAGGGTCTATATAAACCTATTTTAAACAAAGCACTCTTGTACTTTCTGGCTGATGCCATTTTGGATGACATGGGAGTGTCCTTTCTCAAGAAAGCTAATAAAGCAGCATTCTTTTTTTGCAAATTCTTGTCAAGACTCTGATTCAAATTTGGGTAGGTGGTCTTTTGTCCCACACAGTACCAATAAATTTAAAACACAACACATATTTAGTAAGTACTTAATGTGGGCAAGACATTGTTTTAGACTTAGGGAAGATAAAAAATCTTGGATGAGTATGGTCCCTTGCCCTCACAGAGTTTATAGTCTGGTAAATGGAACAGCACACTACTGCCTGCAGGCCAAATCCTGCTGGCCTACACTTTTAAATAATGTTTTATTATATTTTAAAATGTAAAGACTGAGTTTATTATGAAACTTAGCTCATGACCCTTATAAAAACAAGTGGTGGACTAGGCTGTCCCCAGGTCTAAATTGTACATATAGTTAGTGTATTTTGTAATATTCCTTCCTCCCAACTTCTACACCTGACTTGTAATTGCTCCATTTAATTTGACAGGGTACATTCTATATGGTCCCATCTTAGAGATGTGCAGGTAGCCTGTGTGGTTTCATTTGCAGTTTTTACTAGGGCTCAACAATTCTTTTAGTATTTAGCAGTATTAGAAAATCTCCCTCTACCTAAACGAGAATTCCCTCTTTGACATGCCTCATCAGTATTTGTTTGAAGACCCCCAGGAAGGAGGAACCCACTGCACTCTCCAAGGAAGCCCAGTGAAGAAGCTTTAGTTCAGCTGATTGTTTAGTATGTCATGTCACTGAACATAAGTTTTAAGTGGAGTGAAACATACTTTTTTTATTTGTCTTGTTTTACCTGACAAATACACCCTAAATCATCACAGCTTTGTGTGTATGTGGTTTTTTCCCCCTTACTTCAGTAAGTAAATTCCCTGGTGATGTATTTTCTGATGTGGTAAATGTCATCCATGACAACATTAGAATGCAAGACCAGAAGAAATCTTCATCCAGCATTGCAATTAGAATGTAACTCTTTAGATAAGTAGAACAGGTTTTTAAATGACATTTAAAAAAGCATGGCAACATCCTATTTTGATTGAATTATTCTTCCTCCTTTTCTTTCAAAGGCATTAGAGAAGCTTAATTTTGTTCAATCTTTGGTTATTACCAGATCTGTGTAGGAGAAAGGGAGCAAAGGAAATTATTTGATAGTTTTTTTGTGTGCCTCAGTTTACCTTTATTTCTCATGGAACATGACCAAGATGGGAGGTCTAAGTTTTCTCAAACAAGATAAGGTTTTGAGGCTGTTGAAGCATTATCAACTACTGTGGATCACAAGTATCTTGTCTTCTCAGTGTAATGAGACTAGATGTGTCCACAGAGAGCAAGAATCTAAATGTTCTCAGAGCATGTTTCTCTAACCACAGATATTTTGTCTTCAGAGTGTTATAAAGTTGTACTGATTTTTTTTCCTCTCTCATTCCTTCCCCACACTCCACCTCCACTCCTCACCCCCAGATATTCTCAGGATCCTCCAGGATTGGTCAGGCAAGGGGAGGGAGGAGGGAAAGGGAAAGAAGGGGGTGACAGGCAGGCCGACCCTGAGCTGCCCATGTCCCCTTCTCTTGATTTCAGTGAACGGGGACCCCTCCTCCTCTTCCATCTTCTCCAGAGGTAGGGAGGACTCTTCTTGATATTTTAAAAATAATAATAGCTAACTTTATATAGCTCTTTAAGGATTATAAAGCACTTTATATATTTGATCATCTCATTTGATCCTCATGACTACCTGGTAAGGTAATAATAGGTATTATTATTATTCCCAATTTACAAATGAGGAAATTAAGGCTGAGAAAAGTTAAAAAAAAAAAGTAACAAGAGAAGGTAACATGCTTTTAAGAGCCTAGTGTGCCAGGCATTGTGCTGAGCACTACATAAACATTATCTCATTTGATCCTCACAATCCTGGGAAGGAGATGTTATATCTTCACTTTGAGGAACAAAAAAGTTAAGGCCTTGCCCTGGGTCACACAGCTACAAAGTGACTATTTGAACTTCGATCTTCCTGACTCCAGGCTTATTATTCTGTTTGTTGCACTACCTTGCTTCCTAAATGACTTACCCAGGGTCATACAGTTAATACGTATACGAGGCAGTATTTTAACTTAAGTTTTCCATGTTCCAAGTCCAGGACTATTGCCACTCAAGCGCCTAAGCAAATTTATGTCTTATGATACTGTATTTTTTTGAGAGTAACCAGTGAAAATATACGACAGTTTGTGTTTTATATGCACTTTGTCAGGGTGTCTGGTTTTGATAAATGGAACTTTGAAATTGTGTTGAGCAATTGCTGAATATACAAAGGGCCTGAAAAGAACCACTCCTAATTAAGGTTTTGCATGCTTTTTAAAAAAAATGTTTTAGCCACGCACTTGGGCTTCTAAAATTGGTATGTTGAGTGAATATACTCCTTTTTCTGAATACTTGTGCAGGAAGAGGACACATAGGCATATGAATATGCAATATTTAAAAGAAAATTACAATTTACTGCTTTTATGCTACAAGGAGACTGTTACTGTCCCTATTCACATTCCAAAGCAGTGGTCCCAGTACTGTTTTACTCTCTGAGTGAAGTTAGAACATAATAACCATCAACTGAGAATTAGGCCCTAGAGCTATGAAGATTTTTTTTTATTACTACAGAGCTATTATGTTTTTTCTCAGTTCTGCACAGTAAAATCACCGTAGTCCCCAGGGTATTTTGTCACTGCTTTAAGTTTGGCTCCCGAACAACTTGTAATCTGTAGCTGGGTTGATTTTAGTGTGTATTAAAATGACTTTTGCCTTTTTTTTTTGGCCTCTACATTCTGATCACGATACGCCTCTCAGATCCCCATGAAAAATCCCATGGGTTTATCAAAATAACATTTTGGACCATTCTGCATTGTTTGACTATAGCTACCTTATAATATAGCTTTATCACTAAAATCTATAATAAAGAAAGCTTTATTTTAACGTGTAATAGTACTGTAAAGTTAAGCGAGGACCCACTTTTTTTAAAGTTAATAGGTTTAAGTTCTATTGACAGTGACTTATTTTGTTGCTTTCCTTTTAAATGGAAATTTTGCTTTCCTTCCAAATACTTAGAATCATTTCCAGTAGAACAGCATTCTCTTGAAATCTATTTTGTTTTCATATTATAAAGAGGTAAGACAGATAAATTGACTTCTTTTCCCCCTGTTTTCCTTCTCTAGCTATTGACCTAAAAAATGGCTCTGGAGAATTATACCAAGGCCCTGCAAGAGGTTCTGCTGACACAGTCTTCACTCTTTCAGATGAAGACTTCATGGACGTTGTAATGGGCAAGCTTAACCCCCAAAAGGTAATGAATCCATGCGGTTGATTTATTCACCATCACTTCTTCTAGCTGTTATGCTAGATTTTTAGATTAGATTAGAATTTCAAAATTAGTTTTTGGATTCTCCTTTACAATATAAGTTAAGAAGAAAAGTATTCTTGTCCTATAAACTTGAACTGGATATAACAACTTAAGCTTAAGTCTAAATTTATGGTTAAAATTCACTTGTCACCTGTATATCCCCAATAATCAAAAGACAATTAAAAAAAAAACTATGACTAGGTCAAAACATGTATAGGTATGTATTGTTAGTTATATATCAGGTGCCAAAACAAAATTTATTGTATAACAACATAAGTATTTACTCTTGATAGCAATGACTATCATTTATCTACTATAGTTAAATATTTATTAGTAAACAAATATGATACAAATGTATATTGATCATTAATATTTTAACAGAGAAATATTTTCTTTGGTATAGCAATACTCTTAAAGAATAGGGGTGGCAGGAAAGTAATTTTATTTTCTAAAACATCTTTTTTCCAGGCAGTTTGGAAATGTTTTTTGGTGCTGTTTTTGATTTAAATTTACAAGCATCTTCAGACTTGAGTAATTTGCAGAAAAGTAGGAGTAAAGAATTTTTCTAGAGGAGTTCAGATCACTATTTCAAAAGATCAATCAAGTAACATACAAAAAATATTTATGAAGCACTTACTATGTGCCCAGCACTATGCTAGATTCTGGGGATACTAAGATCTAATGAAGCCACCTCTATTCTCAAAGATGATTTATAATCAATAAGTATTTCCATGGCCAACAGAAAATACCCAGGATTTTTCCTTTGGAAACTAGTTCATTTCTTATATTTCTAGGACAGAGAGACTGAACTCCAGAAGATTTCCCTCTGCCACCACTTGTTTGCTGAGACCAGTGACCTAGAAGGACATTAAATTTTACTTTTGAGATATTGTAGTTGGTGCTGGTATCTGGATGTGTAATGTGCCAATCTTTTTTCATTTTATATTGGTAGAATAATGAAATTTAGAATTTGATGAGACCTTAGAAATCACCTTGAATCTGTATATTGTTTTCTTAGTAATTTAAAAACCATAATGAATAACTGCTCCCATTTTACTGATGAAGGAATTGGAAACTGTGACCAAGCACCTTATACACGGTCTCAGAGCAGCTTAAGTGGTAAGAGAACAGAACCTGGAGTCAGTAAAGATCTGGGTTTGAATGCCGCCTTCTGGCTGTGTGGCATGGGAACGTGACAACATTACTAAACTTCCTCATCTGGAACATGAGTATAATAATACATATATCACAGGATCATTGTGAGAATAAAGTGATATAGGAAAGCTGCTTTATATTATCAGAGGAAGGAACAGGGTCTTCAACACCACGACCCTGTAGGATGCTATTTGAGTACATTTTTCTGTGGTACTCATGAGTTTATGAAAATGAGTTAATAACTTTAGTTAATCAGTAATGTTCTTTTGTCATTGACATCAAGTTTTTAAATACCACTTTATTCAGTTCAGCTCTGACCATTTACAAAAGAATGTTATAGGTAACAAACAAGAAATGACTTTAGACAATAAACATTTTATCTTGCCCTATTTATGGAGGTATTCTAGCTTTTAGGATTACTCTAAGTACTGCTGTGACATGATTCTCAGCACTACAATGAGAATATAGAAAACTCTCACCAATTTGGATTAAAAAGCAGGGCGTGGGCGGGACATCCCTTTACTTTTGTTTTGCTTTGTATTTTCTGTGCCTGTGTGCCCGTGCATTTAACAGATGGCTTGGAAACATTTGTATCCATTCAATGATGTAAAAAAAAATTACTGCCAGATAGTTTTCCTTTTTCCCCCACATCTTTTTTGTCTCAGCACTAGTTCACCTGGTTTTCTGTTTAAATCATAGGCCTTGTAAAGTGACATGGACAAAATTGACATGCTTTCCTTTCCTCCTTTTCGTTTTTTTCTGTATTTCAGGCCTTCTTTAGTGGCAAACTTCGGGTCAAAGGCAACATCATGCTGAGCCAGAAGCTAGAACTGATTCTTAAAGATTATGCCAAGCTTTGAAGGGTCTGTCAGTTTCTGGGGACCAGGAGAAGAGCTGAGATTTATTTCCACCAAAGCCTTTGTGATTATATGGCAGAAGTCTTCAGAACTAAGTTGGTGGAAAAACATTTAACAGTTACGTAACAGATATGATTTTACTCAAGTTTTAGTTTTTCACTGATTTGTCATTTGATTGTTGCAATGCTGGAAATGGATTTGTAGGTGCATTGCATAAATTGTATCCTTCTGTTCTTAGGTCTGCTTTTCTTCATAACATTAACCTTTCACCTCAAAAGAATCTCTCTATGTCTTAAAATAATGTTTATATTGAAAGAAAAATTAAATAATTTAAAAAACCTTTTTTACATGGTTTCTGCATTGTTATTTTCTGTTCCCTGATAATAGGGCATTTCACTTTCATTTGAAATTCAGTCTTTGTATACTTGCATAATCTATGACAAGACTGGTCTCAGAGGTAGAATAAATAATGAGGTGCTTTGGGGAGATCTGCTCTGTCCATAAATTTCCTCCATAATCACTTAAAATTCTTCACTTTGTCAAACTAGCTGAAATTACACTGTTTTAGATAGATGGTTTTTGTTGTTGTTGTTTAATAATCCTCTTTTAAAATGAAGGCATATTAGGTTATTTAGATTTTTTTGTTCTTTTAGGAATCATTTTTTCTGCCCAGGACTTGGGTCCTAAGGTGGTAATAAAGCTGAATATCAATAATAAATTAAAACTCATTCATATCCTTTAGTCATGGGTACCATAATAAGGATAGGCTAAATGCACTAAGGCCTGTGTGGGTGGGGGTAAAGGGGATGGGAGGAAGAGTCTTACCTGAATCAGTATCAAGGAAGGAGAGTAGTTCTTTGGAATTGATGAACTACTTATTCTCAGTGGGGAATACTAGCCTAGATGTATCCCTCCTAAAGCAGGGTCTTGGAAACTTGCACCTCTTTATACTTGATGAATAATTGTGGGGTTTTTTATATTATATATTTGCTTAGTGTTTGTTTATATTTAGCAAAATGTGAGGGGTTTTTTTTTGTTTTGTTTTGTTTTTACCACTTTGATTCAGTCTCTCCAGATCAAGAACTTGAATTTGGGTCCAGTGTGTAGGAGAGTGAAATAGACTGTGGCTTATTAGGAGGAGGGATAATAGCAATGAAGTAAAAATGGATGGGTTGCTCCCATTATTGGGGTGGCCTGGCATCAGTCCTTATTATTTGATGGCCCAGGAATTGTGGCCTGTGTATGATGACTTCCATCAGTGGGATGGATTGGAAGCCTTGCAGACCCAAAGGAGTTAGTATGCTCTCAAGACATGGAGAAAGGTGATTAAAAACATCCACCATTCCTTGACTATTGAAAGCTTGCCATTGAATTAACAAAGTGAAATTTAATTATGCTGATCTAGTTTCCCCTGTGCACAGAAGAGGGAAGGGGCAATTAATGAACATTGTGAAGGCCCATTTCATCCATCACCTCTGAATGGGTAGTAGGATTGTTACCCTAATTTAACCTGGAAGAAGGGTGTAGAATCTGTAGGCTAAAGAATAGCATAGGATAAGGCATCAGAAGCTTGACTGGTTTTTTTGGGACACTAGTCACTGATTTGTTTAATGAGACCAGATTCCATGAATTTCAGAAAATAGCAGAAGGACAAATTATCCAAAGACCACATGTTTTATGTTATCAAGATAGGATACCTATATCTCTGTTCCAGTGGTTAGGCATGACTCAGGTGGGCTCGACCCTCTACATGTAAATTTCCAGCCTGTCCTGTATCTGTTTGGAAGAAGGAATAGGCAAAGCTATTCCTTATCTGAAAGAGTGAGAATTTATCAATTTGTTTTTTAATATGGATCAGCTAAACATGCAACCCATCCCTGCTACTACCACATGAACGACCTGCTTGGAGCTATGCTCTTGGAGGGTGTCCACTCAAAAAGGAAGAAAAACAGAAAGCTTTATCTTGTCAAGGGATATTAAAAAGTGGAGTTGACAAGAGGGAGTTGAAAGACCAATCCTTTAGCACCCTGGTTAAGAAATGCTAGGAGAAGAAAGAAGAGTTGGTGAGACCTTTGGACCTGGTTTCTTTTCCACCTCTACTAACTCCACTGTACTCTCACCTGATTGAATCTAAATATTGTCAGGAGTGGGACTAAACTTGTTTGATTCTTTCAGAGACTCTATGCCCAGGTGAAAGTGTTGGGTAGAAAGACAGATCTGTCAGCAGTATGAAGTCAGGTGACTATTATTCCTGGGAACTCTACTCATATTAGTCGTGGAAACCCTGTGGAGATGGGAGATTTGAGAGAAGTCAGCAATGGGGGAAGATTACTCTTCAGATAAAGGTAAGAGGATGATATAGTTTGTACCCCATCATAGTGATACATCAACATGAGGCAGTAATGGAGAGGAAATTGTTGGGTCGGATGAGAGGGAGGTGATCCCCTTTCAGGCTGTTGTTTTCATCAGCCTCGCCCATTTTATTTGGGGGAATAGTTGATTAGAGGCCCTCAATCTGCCCAAATTATTCCTAATTACTAACATCAAGTAGTGATATATACCTAAGGTTATTATTGCTAAACTTTACACTCTCACTTCAGTAGGGTGGCTGGGCCTAGTAGTGCCAGTACGTTCCATGAAAAGGTCACTGATCTCCCCCTGCCATTGTCGTTTCTGGCCACTTCAATCAATCAGTAAACTATTAAGTGCCTACTGTGTTCCAGGTGCTGTATTAAGCTCTGGAGATACACAAAGAGGCAAATGATAGTCCCTGCACACAAGGATGTCATAATCTAATGAGGGAGACAATATGCAAACAAATATGTGCAAAGCAAGCTATATACAAGATAAATAGGGGATAATTAACAGAGGGAAAGCACTAGAATTAAGAAGGGTTGGCAAAGGCTTCCAGAAAAAAAATGGGATTGTAGTTGGGACTTAATGGAAACCAGGGAAGCTAGTAAGTGGAGATGAAGTGGAAGAACATTCCAGAAGTGGGGGACAGCCAGAGAAAATGCCCAGAGCCAAGAGAGTGTCTTGTTCATGGAACAGCCGGGAGAGCAGCATCACTGGATCAGCGTACATGTCAGGAATAAAGTGCAGACAACTACAAAGGTAGGAGGGGCCAGGTTATGAAGGGCTTTGAATGCCAAACAGAGGATCCTATATTTGATCCTGCTGGCAACAGGAAGCCTACTGGAGTTTATCAAGTGGTGCTGTGACGATTGAATCTTTGCTTTAGGAAAACCACTTTAGTGGCTGAATGAAGAGTGGATTGAGTTAGGGAGAGAACAAAGACAGGCAGACCCACTAGCAGGCTATTGCAGTAGTCCAAGAATTAAGTGATGAAGGCCACCACTAGAGTGCTGGCAGTGTCAGAGAAGAGAAGGGGGGCATATATGAAAGATACTACAAAGGTGAACTTGAGAGGCCTTGTCAACAGCTTGTATATGGGGAGTGAGATCCAGGATGTGATTTAGGTTGTGATCCTGAGGGATTGGAAGGATGGTGTTCCTCTCTACAGTAAAAGGGAAGGAAGGAGGGAGCGAGGATTTAGGGGGAAAGATAATGAATTATGCTTTCCACATGTTTAGTTTAAGATGTCTACCGAATATGCAGTTTGGGATGTCTAAAAGGCAGTTGGAGATTCCAGATTGGAGGTCACCAGAATCTGGGGCAGGATAGGTAGATTTGACAACCATCAGCATAGAGATGATAATTAAATCCATGGGAGCTGATGAGATTACTAAGGCAGTGGTGTAGAGGGAGAAGAAAAGAAGGCCTAGGACTGAACCCTGAGGGGCATCTACAGTTAGAGGGTGTGATCCAGATAAGGATCTAGCAAAAGAAACTGATGAATGATCAGAGAGGAAGGAGAACTGTCCTGACAACGTAGAAAGAATGGAGTATCAAGGAGAAGAAGATGTTCTGTAGTGTCAAAGACTGTCAGCACCTCTTAAACTGTGGGTCATGATGCCATATGAGGTTGCAACCCACAGTTTAAGAGGTGCTGAAAGGATGTGAGTAGAAAAAAGTTTAAGAAGTCCTGAGCTAGATCATTGATAACTTTGGAGAGAGTAGTCTTGGTGGAATGATAAGATCAGAAGTTGGATTGTAAAAAGTTGAGAGAAGAGAGTGGGAAAAGAGAGAGTGGAGGCACCTGGATGCCTCCTTGAGAAGATTTGGACCCTGAACCATCTTGTTGCTTGAGTTCAGGATTACTCTGTCCCTTGTTGGCTTGTGACTGCTCCTCTGCCAAGGTCCACAGAAGTTACTGTTCAGTCTTTACAGAAAGGGGAACCTGAGTTCTCTCTCAGTTTGACTTGTTATAAACCTCACTGAATGGTCAAGAACCTGGAGAATCAGTGGTTGGGCCACCAAGCGCCACCACTTGTCCCTTGGTGGGGACAAGTTCAGTGGTAGGCCTTTCCTAATGTAGTCAACTGTTTGTTTTGGTGGCCCATGTTGGCACCTATTAATGACCAAATATTCCCTCAAATAGGATGACATTGTGGACAGATCCCTTCCTTATGGGCATCTGTCATGGGAACAATGTTTGCCGGAGTCCCCAGCACACAGGCTGAGTTAGTTTTTCACCCCTAAAAAGCAGCGAAGTTGTGATCCATAAGGCTAAGGTTTGGGATGTTCACATGGCTTCCTGGTGTCCTAGACTTAGACGTGGCAGATATCCCACAGCCATGTGAGTCACCACACCTTTCCCTGGTGACTAGGCATACTTCCGTATGGCAATAAGGTTGGGGGAGGCATTACATTTACCTGAGCTTAATGATCTATCCTTGCTGAGTTTCCTTTCTGTGTTATGGCTAAGTAAATCTCCTTTTGTTAACTGTTAGAGGACTAGGCCTGTTTCATTTCATTCCAATCTCAAACCTAAACTCCCATAACTGCCCAAGTTAGGAATGGCCTACAACATTTTGGTACAGAAAGCGAGACTGGATCAAAATGTCAAAAAGTGGCTCAGATTGTGGTTGATGGGACAGAAGGGCAATGCATATGTGCATTTAGGGATGATAATATATGGATTGATGTCAGATCAATAACCAGATGGTTGTTCTTAACAGCCTTTGAGTAGCTAGATTGCCAGACTAAGGAAAGTGAAAACTAAACTGGCATAGCACATATAGTAACTAGAGACAGAACTCTTAGTTTTTGAGGATTGTTCCAGGAAAGCAGAGAAGTGACTGATGAACTTGATAATAGCATAAGTGAAAGTGATAATGTTGAAGGGAACAAAGACCAACACGGACTTGGGCTGGAACTGACAAACTACAATTGGGAAGTATAGTTTTTGACCAGAAGTCCTGCTGAGATCAGGGCTGTAAAGGAAGAGAATTGGAGCAGAAGTAAAGATGAAAACTGGGAATGTGCCCAGTAGTAAGAGAGCCCCAAAGGGCTTTGGCTGTTATTAGCTCTAAAGTGGGGATTGGTGGGTGGGCAGGCTTTTATCACCATGGAACTTTGGAGGTTACCAAAATTTAAATAGCAACTTAACAAGTGACTGGAACATTGACTAGTGAGGGTACAGTCTATTGGGAACAACCTGGAATTTTTCCCAGCTCCGAAGTTCCATCTATGTGGGATGTACTTTTGCAAAATCAGCTAAGTAAGTTAGAGGCCCCAATGGTCCCCTCTCTTTTTCAGGTGCCTAAGATAAGGAACTATGCATACCTGGTCCCATGCAGATATGTTTTACCTGATGGTTTCAGAAAAACCCAGGAAGACTTGTCCAAATTGATTGCAGAGTGAAAGTGAGCAGAGCCAGGAGAACAATTTATATAGTAACAACAATATCATAAAGACAATTTTGAAAGACTTAAGAAAGTCTGATTAATGCAATGACCAACCATAATTCCCGAAAAATCCATGATGAAACATGCTGCCCACCTCCAGAAAGAGGTAATGAATGGATTCAGGGATTGAGACATATATTTTATGGAAATTGTGGGAATATATTTTGCCTTATTATGCATATTTGTTATGAGGGTCTTGTTTTTGTTGTTTCCAATGAAAGAAAGTGGGAGGGAGAGAAAAATAGATTTTTGTTAATTGGGAAAAAAATTAAAGAAAAGAAAAAAAGGTTAGTTCCCCTTGACACTTGTTCTTGATTAGAGGTCTGCAATGAGGGGTTGAAGTTCCTAAAGGAAATGTGTTTAGTAGATTAGATCTATCCAAATTCAGAACTTGCTTCAGTACAAACTACATCTGCACGTAGATTAAAATGTACGTGTGTGTGTGCGTGTGCGAGTGCGTGTGTGTGTGTGTGTAATTTGCACACAAACTTCCCTATTTCTGTTGAAGACATCATCTTGGAGTTATCCTAAATTTTTTATTTTTCATATCCAATCACTTGCCCAGTTTTGTTCGTTTTACCTCCACGATTTCTCTGTTGTCTTGTCCCCTTGTCTCTGTTCACATGGCTCTCACCCTCGTTCAGTCTCTCATTTCCTCTTGCTTGGACTATTGCAATAGCTACCTAATTGCCCCACCTCCCACCCATTCTCCCTTTCCAGTCCATCCTACATAAAACCATTTAAGTGATATTCTTTTTTTTTTAAGCTAAAAATCCAAATATGATTACATGTATATGTAACATATAGTTTTTTAATGGGATTTTACTTTTTATGGTATTTTATTTTTCCATTTACACTTAAAAACAATTTTAAACATTCATTTAAAAAAATTTTGAGTTCCAAATTTTCTCCCATTCTCCCTTCCCTCTCTCTTTCCTGAAAGGTAAGCAATTTGATATAGGTTATATATATGTAATCATGTAAACATATTTCCATTTTAGTCACGTTGTGAGAGAAGAAACAGAAAAGAAAAAAAACACAAAATAAAGTGAAAATAGCATGCTTTAATCTGCATTCAGACTATATCAGTTCTTTCCCTGGATGTGGATTGCATTTTCCATTGTGAGTCCTTTTAAAATTGTCTTAGATCATTGTATTGTTAAGGAGAGCCAAGTTATTCATAGTTGATCATTGCACAATGTTGCTGTTAGCTGTGTACAGTGTTTTCCTGGTTCTGCTCGCTTCACACAGGATCAGTACATATATGTCTTTCCAGGGTTTTCTGAAATCCTCTTGCTTCTCATTTTTTGTAGCACAATAGTATTCCATTACATTCATATACTATAACTTGTTCCCCAATTGATGGACATCCCTTCAATTTCCAATTCTTTGCCACCGCAAAAAGAGCTACTATAAATATTTTTGTACAAATAGGTCCTTTTCCCTTTTTCATGATTTCTTTGCAATACAGACCTAGTAGTAAGGGTATGCACAAAGGGTATGCACATTTGATTGCCCTTTGGGCATAGTTCCAAATTGTATTCCAGAATGGTTGGATCAGTTCACAACTCTACCAAGTGCATTAGTGTCCCAGTTTTTCCACGTCCCCTCCAACATTTATCGTTTTCCTTTTCGGTCATATTAATCAATCTGATAGGTGTAATGTGGTACTTCAGGGTTGTTTATTTAGAGCCTTTTTTCCATGTGATTACAGATAGCTTCATCTGAAAATTGTCTATTCATATTCTTTGACCATTTTTCAATTGGGGAGTGACTTGTATTCTTATAAATTTGACTCAGTTCTCTATGTATTTGAGAAATGAGGCCTTTATGAGAGATACTTGCTGTAAAAAAAAAATGTTTCCCAGCTTTCTGTTTTCCTTCTAATCTTGGTTGCATTGGTTTGTTTGTGCAAAACTTTTAAAATTTAAAATAATCAAAACTATCCATTTTACATTTCTTAATGCTCTCTATCTCTTGCTTGCTCGTAAAGTGATATTCTCAAAGCACCTGCCACACCTTAGCTCAGTAAACATCAATGGCTCTCTGTTACCTCTAGGTTCAAATATAAATTCCTCTGAAATTTAAGGCTCTTTGAAACCTGGTTCCACCCTTTTTTTCTACCTTTATGCACTGCTTCTCTTTATGCTCCATTGTCCAGCCAAAATGGCCTTTTTGCTATTTTTCACTTTTAACATTCCACCTGCCATCTGCACAAGCTATCCCCCATGCCTGGAATGCATTACCTTTTCACATTTGCCTGAGAATACCTAATTTCCTTCAATGTTCAGCCCCAGTATTACCTTTGCATGGGGTCTTTCCTGATACTCTAGCCACTAATGCCTCCCCCATTCAGTACCTTATACTTTGTATAAATTTCTATAGTACATGTCTTCCCCAATAAAGTGAAAGCAAGCTCCTTGAGAACCAGGCCTGTTTCACAATAGCTTTTCGCACAATGCTTGGAGCTTAATAAATACTTAAAAAATGTTTGATTGATTTATTGGTTGAGTGTGAATTTGCTCATTTATTCATTCATTCTTCAATAAATATTTTTAAAAAAATGAACTCTATTGCAAGCAGTGTGCCAGGCTCTGGGGGACATGAAAACTTTAGATAAATAGTCGTTTCATCCATATAGGTTAGTAGGGGAATAGGATACAAACGGGGGTAACTTAGTTCACAACATTACATGATAAGTGCATTAGAGTAGCAAAAACAAAGTACTTTGAAAAGTTAGTTGTACTTATGCAGAGATTTTAATGGGAGATTTAACAAAAGGAATTTAACATAATTTTAACAAAGGGAAAGTATAGAAAGGTGATGGGAAAGGAGTAATGTTGGATCATAAGGAACTGTTGAAGAGGACAGACCTGGGTGGTATAATAATGATGATGATGATAACCCATATTTATGGTTAGTATTTTGAGGTGTAAAAAGAGCTTTCTTCAAAACATCTGTGTGAGCCAATAAGTACTACAAATAGAATCCCCAGTTTAATGAAAAGGAAACTATGAGAGACTCAGAAATGTTAGGTAACTTGCCCAAGATCATGCATCTACTTAATGCCAGAACTGGGATTTGAACCCAGATCTTCTGACTCATCAAACAGTGCTCTTTTGCTGTGCCATGTTCATTAATGAAAGGCTTTTGACACAAAAGTGTAGTACGAAACACTAGGAGCCCAAGAATATGTCTAAAGAGTATGCAAGATTGTCCAAGAGATTGGTGATGATTCTACAGTGGAAGAATGATAATAATAATAATAGCTAGTGTTTGTCAAGGGCCTTAAGATTTGCAAAATTCTTTATATATATTACATACATATACATATATTTACATATAAAATTCTTTACATATATTATTTACACATACAAGTCTATGAGGTAGGGGCTATAATCATTCCCATCTCATTGATGAGAGCAAAAATCCATTAAATATTTAGTAAGAATAACCTACTGTTATGTCAATTAAATTAAAAGTCACGGTTTTTTTTTCCCCAAAAAACCTCCATGGCACTATGAACTGCCGTTCATGCAGAGATTTAGACAGCTTTTTGTCTTTTTCAGAAAATAGACTGTTAAAGTAAATTGAAGTCCATCGAAGACTATTTGAAATGATGGATGAATAACTATGAACTTAGAACTTAGACTCATGATGTTATATATTAGTTAATTTCAGTTGGATTTTCAGCTCTAGAGATTATTTGGAAGCATTTTTTTTATTAAATTATTTCTAGAACAATCAGGAGGAAATAAGATGGACTAAGTGATACAGTTGTCAGGGTTAGGTGGTGCAGTGGATAGAGCACTGTGCGTGGAGTCAGGAATCTGGCTTCAGACACTTACTAGCGGTGTGATCTCAGGCAAATCACTCAACCTTTTGGCCTCAGTTTCCTCATCTGTCAAATGAGGTGGAGAAGGAAATGGCAAACTAGTCTAATATCTTTGCCAAGAGAACCCCAAATGGGGTCATGAAGAGTCAGACACGATTGAAAAGTAACTGAACAACAAAAGAAATATGTCACCCACAATTTGTATTTGGTGACAGCCCTTTTTGAAGCAGTTTTAGATTTTTGGTAGACTGATGAAATTAAAAAGTAAAAGCATGTTAAAGCATGTTGACTAAAATAAGATTCTTGATTTCAAACATGAGATCTGTTTGCTATTGAAGAGAAACTGATTTGAGTAACAGAGTCCAGATTTTGATTTCTTCTTCTGAATCAATCAGTAAATTTATAGCCATATGAGAAAGGCATGAAGGACATAGTTATGTAATATTTTACCCTTTAAAGTTAAAAAGTATTCTCTGAATAGTAGACTATTTTAGCCCAAAGCAGATGTCTAAATTAAGGTGTGGACAAGATAATCTATACTGAAATCCAGAAAAAGATAAAATAAAAAAACATGGGATTTTAACAGAGGAAAAAAAAAAGGACCTCTTATTGATGTTACAAGCACAAACTCCTATAGTAGAATTTAAAATATACTCCATTTCTCTATAACTCACTAACTTGGCAGCCTAAACTATTTGGAACACATCCAAGAAATCAGGAAGGAAGCCAAAATCACCTCTGAACATTCAAAGCAGACACCATAGAGTTCTAGCACTCATGCTAACGTACTTGACACTGACAACCACCCTCTGGGCCATTCTGACGCTTAATCTGTGCACCATTAAAAAAATAAAAAGCAAACCAGGGATATCTGGCTTCCCACATTAAAACAAGAAAGTAGAAGGTGTAGGGGTACAAGAAGCAAATAAGCTAATAGTGAAGGAGAAAACTCAACATTTATAAAAAGCAAACACTGTCTAGAGCAATTTAATGTAGAAGTAACCACTCTCTACATAAGTTCTCAGAGACATCACTTGATTAAAACTTTGTGGTCATTAATATTCTGATGAGTGATGAGTCTGACTCATCATGAAAAGTCTCAGTGTATCTTGATATTTTAGGGAAATGAAGTTTTCATCATAAAAAGATTCACTTACATATAGCTTATCATTCTCCAGCAATATCAATTAGCGAGGTGTTAACTGTGTTTACCTCCTCCTTGTCATCTTATCCTAACTTAATGTTTGCAATACAGCGTGATGAAAAGAGCATTGCATTAAAAGACTTAGACTTGAATCCAGGCTCTTGCCACTTACTTCCTGTGTGTTCTTAAGCAATTTATTTAACTTCTCTAAGTCTCAATTTCCTAATCTGTGGGTTTAGGAGTTTGTACTAAATGATCTCCAAGGTCCTTATAATTCTTATGATTTCATCATGGAAGTACCTTCTCTCTTACCTGCATCAGTGACCCTCATGCCAACTTATAACCATAAGATTTAAAGCTAGATGGAACCTCAAAAGTCATGAAGAAGCTGAGACCTGGGAAAAGTTAAATGATTGTCCTAAATTCACACAGGTGAGTTTCTTGAGTTGCTGTGGCCAAAAAAATTCACCTCGCGGTCAATCCTGATGACCTTATATGCCTTTAGTGATGCTGGTCCGGAGTCAAAAGATATATAACTTGTTACATGGCCTGTACTTGAAACTCTCCCAGCTCACTAGGACCTACCTGTTAGAATTCATACTCTTGTGAGTATCACTTCTAGGAACCCAGAGTGACCTTTATTCCATGAGTTCTTGGAATACAACTTTATCAAAGGATACTTGGATCTATGTTGGATCTATTTCTGTGTACTTATCTATTTCAACACTCATGATCTAGCCTAGCCACCACAAAGTCCTGGGCTGTCTCCATCAGGGTCTGGTGGGGAGATAGTGGTCAAGATGCTGGTGGTGGTTTGACTTGCCTGACACATCTTTCCTCTTGTTTCTTCTTCAGGCTGCCTTTACTTACTGATCAGTTGTGCAATCAAGGTGAATGGCTTCAGATGAATGCTGTTATTTTCTTTTATCACTGGTAGTGTTTTTACTCCAAATAATTATATTTCTAGTATAATATAAAATTGAAGATGAAATATGGAGAAGTCTTGGTACTGTCAATTTTCTTGCCACAAAGCCATCTCTTGTCTTTTAGAATTCCTATTTTGAACTCACTTACATAGAAAATGAAAATGGACCCCAAGACTTATACCCTGACAGTGACACTCTGTGCGCATAAACAGAGGTGTCAAACTCTTGGCCAGGTACTCCCAGTGCTGTTTGAACCAGATTAAAATATAACTGGGAGATGAATGAAAATATAATACAGTATAATGTTAATTTTTGTTTTCTAAGTCAATATGCAGCCCACAAGGACTTATTCATATTTGAGTGTTTCACCACTGCCTTATATCCATAGATTTGAAACCAGAAGGGACGTTAAAGGTCATCTGATCTAGCATATGCCTTTCTCATTTTACAGAGAAGAGAACTGAGATCCAGAGAGATTCAGTAACTGCCCCACTGTACAGGCAGTGATTGGCAAAACCAGGATTTGAGCTCAGGTCCTTGGACTTTAAATCCAGCTCTTTTTCCTCTACCTCATTTTCCTTCTTTATGTAAGTGTATAATCTGTGTTTTTCCCTTTTTCCATTTCAAATCTAAAATCCTTTTCATTTTTGTTGTCAAAACTGCATTATGCTCAGAAAAGTGTGAACAAAGACATAAATCTACTCTAAGGTTCAATTAGGTTTATAACTATCATGTAGAAAGGAATGTTTAAAACAGTAAAATATGGTCTATTCAATTTCTGTACAAAGGGCCATCTTCAAGGTTTTCTGTATTTTTTAGGAGTTAAATTGCTCCCCTTATTATAACCATATTTTCTGTTTGACGTCACAGTATGTTTTATCACTTAGCCTTTTAAAAATGTAGGTTTCAAGTTCTGGAAGAAAGAAAAAACTAGTTAAAATGCTTGTTTTGATTTTCTAAATTCTGTGTTGATTAATCATTTACTCCAATAATATAGTACAAAGCATTGGCTTTTAATGGAATTGAATATGCATTTTTTTTATTATCAACAGGGAAACCATCCTCTAAGCTTGATTATTCTCAGGGCCTGATGGGAGGTAGGTTTCCTGGACATCTGGGCCATAAAAAGCCCAATCTATAGTGGTTGTGACTTGTCCAGGGTCACACAGCTAGTAAATGTCTGAGGAAAAGATTTGAACTAAGACCTTTCTGATTTAATTTCTGTCATTCTATCCAGAATACCACCTAGATACCTCCTTTAACTGCTAGGCCATCCATGGCACAGAATTGGAGTTATAGGCTCACAGGCGGAAGAATACCTGTTCTCCCATGAAGGATAGGGAGATTTGAATAAATGACATCAAGTCATTGTAGACATGATCATATCATTCAGCTGATGACTATGCTGATATGCATTGCCCAAGGGGTGGCATGCTTCATCCTTGTAACCTGCCAATGTCTGATGACACAGGTCACTCACTATAAGATTTGAAGGAAGATGACACACCAGTGTAATGTTCAGAGACTATATAGTTTATGAAGGGGTGGAGAGAGAATGTAGGAGACAGGCTGAGAAACTGCCTCTAGACATGAGGAACCCCACAGTTTATAAGCAGAAGAGACAGAGATGCCAACCTGCACAGATACCTAGAGAGAAGCTTGTATATCTATGTACCTCCTAAAGGGAACCATGTAGGCTCCAGACCAAGACTAAAAACAACAACGAAACTACAGGGGGAAGAGAAAGGCCTGCAGGCCAGTGTATCATGGATGAAAGAATAAGGTAAAAAGTTGCGTGGGTGGCAAGAGTCAGAAAGATTTTATGGAGGATGTGATATTGATGTTGTCATGGTTCCTCTAGATGAGGTCACAAACCAGAGTGATTGTGGGTGAGTTATTTTCCAAGATTTCACCTTCCACAGTACGCATCTCAGAGGGCATGCCCTGATCCTAGCATACCACCATCACCTTCTGGTCTTACCTCACTTCCCACTCCTTTGTCCCCCCACCCCTTCACATATTTAGTCTTACTCTCATTTGGTAAAATGAAAAGCCTTGTACAGATGGCAAAGTTGTGACTTCAGAACATTTCTTAATTCCATAACCTTTCTTCCTGTGTGACTATTTCAGGTGTCATGCCAAAAAAGAAAAAGAAAGAAAAAGCTAAATGGCTCAAAGCTGGGGAAATACCAATAGTGGCTCTCTCTGATTGTTTTTGAATTGGGACACTGATTATTCCAAAGTGATCGAGTCATCCTGAGAAATCCCTAAATATTCCCTAATCTCTTAATGTACGAGGTCATTTTCTAAAGTTCCATTAACAACATTTACATCAAGGTGAGGGGTACAGGCATTTAGGGAAGACTAGTACCTTTGGTGTGAGGACTGCCAAGCCCTTTTCAGGGCTACTTTTCACTTTTGGTATCCATATGCCACCCAACTGTCACCTGTGGCACCAAGAAGTTGTAGTACACGCAGTGGCCACACTCCGGTAAACCATTTTAGCAGACAGGCTAAACCAGGTTGAGGGTAATTAATGAGACTCAAACTCATACCATTTTTACCTACCTCAAGGTCCTGTGGTGATGGGCAAGTGAGCAGCAGATGTAGATACACTGGGAACTGTAGTACAGAGGTGACCTAGACCATAGGGTCATCTTCTCACTGCACTGAAACAGTAGTGGGACTCAGCAGCTCCTAGGGTGCCTGAGCAGCCATTTTTAAAGACCACACTGTTCACATCCTAGACTGAGAAAGGGGCTAAAAGAGGTGTTCTCAAAATTGTCTACTTCACCTAACTCTCGCCTGATTACACCAGCAGGTGGGGATCCTACCTTGCAGTTGAAACACAAAAAATTGTACAAAAACTTAAAGATAATTCCACTCAGTGGTACATGGAATGTGTGTGCAAGCTTATGTACAACATGAAATTGAGTGGAGCTGAAAGATGAACAGCTCTTGCTGAGAGAGAACTCAGCAAGCATCACTTCCAAATAGCAGCCATGAGTGAAACAAGGCTGGCAAATGAAGGCCACTTTACTGAAGTCAAAATGATACAAGTTTTTCTGGAGTGGCTTCAGTGATGGGGACTTCATGAAGCTGGCATAGGTTTCGCAATCAAAACTAATCTAGTCAATAAGCTTGTATGACTCCCAAAAGGAGTGAATGACAGGCTCATGACAGTGCAATTACTACTTGCAGGACATCACCATGCTACCATCATCAGTGTACTTGCTCCCACCATGATGAACCCTGATGAGGTCAAAGAAAAATTTTATGAAGCCTGGTGACTCTTATCATCAATGTGCTGAGAAAGGACAAGCTTGTAATTCTAGATGACTTTAATGTCAGGGTAGGCACAAACTACCAGACATGGCAGTGAGTCCTTGGGAAGAATGGAATTGGAAATAGCAACAGCAATGGTCACTTACTACTGAAGACCTGTGTGCTTCATGACTTTTTCATTACCAACGCTTATCTTCCATTTATCTAAATGCAATAAAACCTCATAGAAGTACTCTTGCAGCAAATATTGTCATTTAATAAGCTATGTCATTGTAAGGAGAAGAGGCAGACAGCATATGTGAGTGACAGAGGTAAAGTGTTATGCAGAGTGCTGGACAGATCAAAGACATCTTCTCCAAGCTAAACACTTGCATTCAATAGAAGCAGCTTAACTACCAGGAAATGACTACTATATGACTACCAGAAGACTTAATGTGAACAGAATAGAGCACTTCTCCCAGCTTGAATAGTTTGTTGCTAACTTGAAGGGAAAGCTGTACCAACATGTGGTTGGCATCAGTGAAGAAGAAAAGTAGTGGCCATCTTTCAGAGATTTGGTGTACAGCATTTACTCATCTGGGCCAGAACACTTGCAAACATCAAGATTGAAATCAAGATGAAAATGATAGGGAAATTCAGAAGCTGCTAAATGAAAAATTAAAAGTCCACAGGGCTTACCAGGAAAATAGTTCATCTATCTCTAAGGAGGCAGCATTTAACTTCATCAAAAGCAAAGTTCGAGTGAAGCTTAGAGAGATGCAGGATTCTTACCTCAGTAAAAAGGCAGATAAAATTCAGTTTTACACAGATAGTAACAATCCAAAGCACTTTTGTGATGCCTCAAAGGCTATTTGTGGGCCAAAGACCTAGGGTACATCTAACTACTCACTGCTTATGGAGCTACATTGATTAGTGATAAGGACATGATCCTAGGGGCTGAACACTTCCATAGTGATCTCAACAGACCGCCATCAACCAGTGCTGAAGCCATTGACCCTATACCTCAGGTGGAAGTCAATCCCTCTTTGGCAGAACTTCCAACTGAAGAAGAAGTTTTGAATGCCATCAGGCTCCTGATGTGTGGCAAATCACTTAGGGATGATTCTATTCCAGCAGAAATTTACAGGGCAGGGAATCCACTACTCATACAAAAGCTGACAGAAATCTTCCAGGTTATGTGGCAAGAGGCAGGTATGCCCCAGTAGTTGAAATGCCAGAAGCGGAATGGAAGTCCGTACACAATGTTCATTGATTTGACCTAGGTCTTTGATATTGTCAGTCGTGAGGGCTGGTGGAAGATCATGGCAAAATTTGGTTGTCTGAAGAAGTTCATCAGTATTGTGCATCAGTTCATGACAGTTCATGACAGTTCATGGATGATAGATGATGCTTTTGTACTTTCCCAGTCACCAGTGGAATGAAACAGGGCTCTGTGTTGCTTTCATGCTTTTTAGCATGATATTTTCATCGATGTTATCTGATGCTTTCAACGAGGACAAAAATGGCATCAAAGTCAGCTAACACAGTAAATTATTTAACTAGAAAAGGCTTCCAGCCAAGACTAAAGTGGAGGGAGAGTTGGTGCATGACTTTTTGTTTGCTGATGATTGTGCACTCAAAGTAGCCTCTAAAGTTGAGGTGCAACAAAGTATGGATCAATTCTCTGTCACTTGTGCTAATTTTGACCTGACAATTAAGACCAAGAAAACAGAAATTCTCCATCAGCCATCACTACCCTATCCATACATGGAACTATCAAAAATGGAGAAATTTTGAATGCTGCGGATAAATTCACTTACATTGGCAGTGTACTTTTCCAGGAATGTACACATAGATGATGATGTTGACACATTCATTGCCAGAATTAGCTCAGTGTTTGGGAGGCTCCAAAAGAAAGTGTGGGAGAGAAGAGATATTAGACTGCTTACCAAACTAAAGGTCTACAGAGTCATTGTACTGACCTCATCGTTGTATGCTTGTGAAACTTGGATAGTAGTACCCATGCCAGGAAATCACTTCCATTTGCATTGCCTTAGGAAGATTCTGAAGATCATCTGGCAAGATAAGGTGCCAGGCATTGAGATCCTTTCTCGAGCTGAACTGCCAAGTGTTCAAACTCTACTGCAGAGAGCACAACTCCAATGGGCTGACCATGTTGTTAGAATACCAAATGTATGTTTGCCTAAAAGACTATTTTATAGACAATGCACACAAGGCAAGTGCTTACATAGAGTTCAGAAGCAGTGATACAAGGACACTCTCAAAGTATCTCTGAAGAACTTTGGAATTGATTGTAAGACACGGCAGTCACTGGCTCAGGACCACCCAGCATGGTGTGCCCATGTCAAAGAAGGCACTGTGCTCTATGAACAAAACAAATGATGCAATAATGTAAAGTACTTTGAAACCCTTAAAGGAAGATAAGGAGAAGGAGGAGAAAGAGGAGGACTAGGAGGAGGGAAAAAAGAGGAATAATCATATAAATAGTAATTGTCCTTAGTCTCTGGTTCCAAGAGGTCAGACTCTCTAGGTGGTTTTTGTTTCTTTTGGGTCTCCAAAATTGTAGTAGCAGGAAGGGAAAGATAGCCTTTTTGTATCAAGCACCTCTGTATGTCCAGACACATGCCTCCTTCAGGTGGATCTGATAACTTTACCATGTCCCAATAGTTTATCCAAATTAATTTTTCTCTTCCTGGATATATTGATTTGGAACTTACATTGTGGATCTGTTCCCTGCTGTCAACTGTCAGCCAGATCTAGTGTACTTAACCTACAGTTTTGCTGTACATGAGTTTTTAGAGAAGAGAGAGAAAACGGGAACAGTAAGGATAAGAAAGAGGAAGTGAGTGTGGGAAAGATGATATGGTTACACCATTGAAAAATCAGTAAGCTCTAGTGGAAATACTAGTGTAATGGCCATGGCGCTACTCAACCAGAAACATGTCCCTATTTATGCAAATGAGAGATACAGACTTGGGAACCCTTAATGTAGAGGCAGTTGGTACCAGTTACTCTCATCCTGAAAAAGCAGAATAAGCAGGTTTGCTTATATTATATTATAACCATATGATCCTTTGTGTTATGTGAGTCACATTACATCAGTAAGTGGATTCATTCCATTTGTGCTCAACAAATTGAATTTACCTAGATTCCAAATGGAATCTGAAAATTTTCAAAGTAGATGATTCTTATTGACATTTAAAGACCATTATTTTAGAAGTTTAAAATTTCAATAATAGTTTAAAACATTTTTTAAAAAAATTGCTTTTAGACTGTAAGTTAATCACTTGGCAAGAAGATTTTGTTTTTGTTTTTTTTAATTTAAGTATACTCTTGGATCATGAAACGGAGCCTATTATTTTGGTTTTGGAATCATAGACTTATAACTGGATAGCAGGGTCTTATTGTGTTCTTCAAGATGTTGCAAACACATGGAACAAGCTGGCAGATGTGTGAAAAAAATGTCAATTTGTATAAAATGATTCACACATATAACCACCAAAATGCCACTTAGAGGTTCAATGTCTTTTGAAATGAAAAGGTCTTCATAGAAATTTTTAGATGGAAAAAATTGTACAGAAAATGTAATGGAGTGTGTGTATTTAATATGTACATCAATTGAAAAGATTACAGAAGTTAGAATTGGAAGGGTCCTGAAAGGTGGGAACATCAGATCCCAGAAATGTGGCATCTAGTTGCATGGTTCCCAAGGCAGCTAATTCCATGATTGTTTATCCCTATTTGTTAGAATCTTCTTTCAGATTATAATGAGCTGAAATCTCCCTCTTTGTCACTTCTCCCCATTGGTCCTGGTTTTGCTTTTTTAGAGTCACACAGAACAACACTAATCCCTATTCCACATGACAATGCATCAAACATTTGCAGACCTCTAGCATAACTCTCTTTAGTCTTCTTTTCTCCAAGCCAATATACCTAGTTCTTTATCTACTCCTCATATGACTTCATTTCTAGGTTCTTCACCATTCTGGTTTCCCACTTCTGGAAGTACTAGAGTTTGTCAATGATCCTCTTAACATATGGCTCCTTAGAAATAAATGAAATATGCCAAATATAGCTTGATAAAGCTAAAATACCATGCATTAATTACTTCTGCTATCTGGAAGCCATACTTGATCAATGCAGCCTAAGACTGCTTCTTCATGGTATAAGGGTGACCTGGATTCTTTACAGATATGCCACGTTAGTGTTCTTAACTTGAAGACAGATTCAGAATGGTTAAACCATGTACTTGCCCCTTCCTTAGTCACCCTATTTTTGATGTCCATGGTAAGACCAGGAACAGTTATTATTCCCGTACATTATAATAATTAGGTTTTGAATGTAATACTGATAGTATAGCTTTGAGAGACAAGGAACCCATATAGGTAGTCCTGGTACTGAACTCATTTTCAGTCTAATAATATTGTTCATTAATCTGAACTTCCTTATCATCTGCCAGATATGTCTGGTACAAATTATGGTACAGTCCATGAAGTCTTTCTGTCCACCTTGATTGATGGATACCCTCGTAACCATTGTTAAACTACCCATGGGAGAATCCCCAGACTATCCTTTAAAAGTTGTAACTAAGAAAGATGTTTGGATTACCCAATTTCTGTTCTAAATGATGTGAACCAATCCTTGCATGTCTTAGAACAGAGAATTCTGGGATCCTGGATGTTTATGACATATGTGGCTTAAATACTAGTATATCCTTTCCCCACTATCTCCATTAAATGATGTATTAATTACTCAAGAAATAATCAATAAACCTACTTTCCAAGAACTGGGTATGCCCAGTAGTTCCATTACCCAAACCCTGAAAGGAATTAATCAGGTGGAATGACAGTTTAGCAAGTAGAGTTTAAGGGAAAGAAATCTGGAGGAAAAAACTGGAGGAAGAGATGGAGTAACTTTTTGTTTTCGATTGGAAAGCTAATGGGCCATGGTATAGGGTAGTATGGTAATTAGGCTTTCATTTGTTATTCCCTGCTCTCTGGAAGTTATGCTCATGGAAAGGGAGAGACTGAGAAGGATGGTAGACATGAAGGATTGTGGAGTGGGATAGTTGCTACATAAACAATGAAGAAAATAGAAAAGGAAAAGGAAGAACAGAATGAAATAATATGCCTGCAGCGTTAAAATGAAACCAGAATGGTGAATATTACTCCATTAAAGGGATCTAGCTGCTTGCAATAGGTGGGTGGAGTTGGCTGGGGGCCTGAGCCTGAATTATACTGCTGGGTGAACTTGCAGCCTCAACAGGTCTAGGTCTAAACTGACAAGAAGTGGGCCTTGGATTCATGGAATTGAGTTGGGTAGATGTGACTCTCCCTCTCTTTCTCCAACCTCTCCTACCCCCAAGGATGAATTATGGCTGGGAGGATTTGATGACCTGTTTGAATGAGACTTGATTCATCACTTGTCTAGCATAGAGGCTAGAAGCTGAATGAGGCTACAGGGGCTGGAGACTTGCATCAATTCCTGACCTTTATGTGTTGTTTTCCCAGTTTGTGGTTCCAGGGAAGCCTGCCCTCTAATAACGGGCATTGGGGGTTCCCATTCTCTGGGATAATGTTATTTTTGGTTTTAGTATATGATTTCTCCAAAGAGGGGAAGAATTAAAAGTTTTCAATGTACAAATATGAATCAGGAATGGACCAAGTTAGTTATTACCACACACAAAAAAATGGAATTCAAATCACAAAAGAATCATAGTATATATTATAGAATAAGAATAGAATTCTGTAATGTATTACTGTTAGAGGCTAATATTGAAGTCTTATTGGGATATAAAACAGATTTTTGTCATGTTGCTAACAAGATATTTCACATTTTACCTTCATGGAATACAATTTGACTAAATACCAAGCTTGATTTTTCCAGTACTTTCTCTCTGATGGAGAATCTTTCTTTGCCACCACTTTGTTTCTATTGCTGCTGCAACCACAACTGATCTGGTAGCTGCTGCCTCTGGCACTGGCCAGGCTACTCTTACCGATCCTTAAGCACACTCTCCACTTGCTACTTGCTATCTTATCATGTGTAGGGCTACATTCAAAAGAACAAAGAAGGTATGTGTGTACCCATTTTTTATATCCACTGAGTTCATACTCATCAACCAGTCACAAATGACTGGAAGGAAGCAGGCAGAAAATATCTCCACATGCTTAGGTTTGCATTTGGTCCCCCAGAAGAAAGCAGAGAATATATGTGTATGCTCTAAATCATGAGGAAAAGGCAGGGCCTATTACACTTGCTTTTGAGGAACTAAATCTCCCAGTGTAATCATTCATAATTGAGATGATAGGAATTGTACTCAGAATGAATTATAAAGACTAAAAGTAGGAGTCCTTCACCTTTTTTTATTTTTTGGTATCATGGACCTCTTTTGAATTCTGGTGAAGCCTTTGGACCTCTTCTCAGAATAATATTTTCAAATGCATAAAATAAAATACATAAGATTACAAGAAATCCAATTACACTGAAAAAATGATGTGACTTTTTCCCATTCAAATTCACAGACTAAATCTCAACATGGATTCCTTAGGGAGGTAAGATCATCTGAGTTAAATGATATTAGCAAAAACATGGTGAAAGCACCAAAGCATAGATTTTGAGATTTTATGATCAAGAGAAGGGTAGGGAGGGAGGGTGACCTTTGAAAGATTGTGACTAACTAGGAGGGTTACATTTTAGAGACAGGCAAATGTCCTGATTTTCAGAAATTAGATGAAAATGGAGTCTGCAGAATATAGACCAATGGACTTGATTTCAATTCCTGGCAAACATCTAGGATGTGTTATTAAAGGTATATTTGCAAAGATCACCAAGAGTCAGGAAAACTTTATTAAGAATAGGCCATGGCTCTGAAGTTTAATCTCATTCCTTTCTTTGGCAGATTTTTTAGGCAGGTAGATCAAGGGAATGCTAAAGATATAGTTTGTCTAGATTTTAGCAAGACATTTGAGGAAGTTTCTCATAATTTTTTTTTAAGATGGGAAAATATGTACTGGACAATGATACAGTTAAGTGAATTGAAAATGGGTTGAATGATTGGACTCAAGGAATAGTAATTAATGGTAATGTCAAATGGCAACTTAAGTTGAATGTCCCAGAGATCTGTACTTGTACTGATGCCATTTAATATATTTATAAAATTAATAACATGAATAAAGGCATAGATGTCATGATCATCAAACTTGTAGATGAAACAAAGAAAATTAAAAAAGTATTTTTAACATGATGCATGACAGAATCAGTATCGAAAAAAGATCTCAACAGGCTAGAACATTGCATTAAATCTAATAATGTGGAGTTTAATAGGGATGTAAAGAGATAAACAGAATAAGAAAAGGACCTATATGTTCAAAAATATTTAAAGCATCTCTTTTTCTAGTAGTCTCAAACTGGAAACTAAAGAGAGCATCCACTATTGGGGATTGGCTAAACAAATGATAGTATATGAATGTAATGGAATGTTAGATGTCATAAATGATGAAATGGACAATTTCAGAAGAAATGTCTATGAATTGACAGAGAGTAAAGTGAACAGAAGTAGGAGAACAATTTATAATGCAACAATAGAAAAACAACTTTGAAAGAATTTTTAGAACTCTAATGAATGTATGTTAAACCACAAGTCCAGAGGGCAGAAGATGAAACACATTGGCTCTCTCCTGCCAGAGAGATGATGGACTTAAAATTCAGAATGAGGCATACATTTTTGAACATGGCCAATGTGGAAATTTGTTGTATGTGACTATTCATATTTATTATCGGGGTTTTGAAAAAATCTTCATTGGGGGAGGCAATGGGAAAAAGAGAAATGTTTGTAAAAATAGATAAAAGTTCATTGTGTCAGCAGTCTGAGTGAGATGGAAGCCAAAAAAACCATCACAGTTTCAGTTTACTTTTAAGAGGTTTCTTATGTCCAGGGCAGTTTCATTCCTGAATATTTTCAAAATAACTTTGCTGTGTTCGATCATTTGTTAAGCTTTCTTTAAACTTTGTCTTTTTGTTCCATTGCTTTTTGCTGTTTTGTAAGATAACAATGCTCAAAATCCTCTGCTGTCCTTCTTTATGAGATTGCAGATCAATCCCAGTTATTGGGGAGGCTGAGGCTAGTGCATATCTTGAGCTCAGGAGTTCTGGGTTGCACTGGGCTATGACAATCGAATGCACTAAATCCAGCATCAATGTGATAAACCCTTGGGCCCTGACTGGAGCTGGGGGGCAAAAGGGGAAACATCAGTTTGCCTAAGGAGGGATGAATAAGCACAAGCTGGAAAAGGAGCGGGTCAAAACTACTGAGCCAGTCAATAGTGGAGTTGGGCCCATTACCCCTGCATTTCCAGCCTAGGGAAGATAGGGAGACCTAGTCTTAAAAAAAAGAAAAAGAGTTTATATTCTATGCTGGGGCTGGATTTGGCTACCATATCTCTTTACTTGGCAAAGAGATCAAATGTTTGTTGACCAAGGTGGCTTTTAGGCTTTCTTGACCTTCTTGTCATAATTAACTTTTGTATAAAATTGTTATAATCAGTGCCAATGTCCTTCCTTCTGTCCATTTTCTACTTTTATGTCATTAACTTGATATAGTATGTCATGCTGGAATTTTATTTGTACACTGTCTCTTTTTTCTCATTTTTTTCCTTCTAGTTTTATAGAGATTTACTCTAACAAGTCTGTAACACTGGAAGGACAATTGACAACGAATGGAAAAAGGCCTATTAAGACTTTTATAACACACTTTTTCTAACATCAAGGAGAGGAGAGCCATTACATATTGCCTCTAACATAATAGCACCAATGTTCTTAAAGAAGTGAAATTGAAGAAACAGAAATGAGAAAAACAGCTGGTGTGGACCAAATATTTTTGCAGCATTTTGGGGCAACCCTACCTTTCACAAGTAGGACTCCTAGAAAAATTACTCCTGGTTCAAGGGAAAGAATATGTGTAATGAGAGTAAATGCATGGGAAGGCTCACACATAGGAAATATATGTGGACAGGGCACAAATGAGGTGGTATCTCCTGGTGATGTTATTATAAACTAGCATTTGTTATCTATTTGTGCCAGGCATTGTTCTAGATGTTAAGGATAAGATCAAAAAAACAAAAGAAACAATCAATACTCTTAAGTAGTGTACATTCTAGATTCTTTCAGGACAAGTAACAGGTTTATTGTATAATCAATAGAAGTGCACAGTGTTCTTAAGGAATCTGCCAATTTAATGGGGGCATGATAGTCATTTTTATATGGAAAGACTGTGGGAAGATCTGGATGGGATTAAGGAGTGTCAAGGAAGCTAATTAAGTAATCAAGGTGGGCTGGCGTGGGCCAGATGCCCCAGGTGAACTCCAGGGACTGGGTTCCCGAAATTTGTGGGGAAGTTCAAGGGCCTTTTCTTTTAGGGGTCCAGTTCCCCACCCTGCCATCCATCAATGCTACTCCCTGATGGTCTCATATAGTGTATAGTCTCTGCTCTGTGCCAGTTTCTGCCAAGCAGAATCTGTTTCAGGCAGTACTCTTGTCTTGTGGTCACTGCTAGGCATTGTTTTCCTAGCAGGCGTGTGCTTTTGGAAATTTTCTTTGCTTCCGGCTTTAATTGGAGTCCTCTAGTGAGGTGCTACTTCCTTCTCATAAGAAGATCTGTCATCTCTCTTTTAGGTGAGAGCATAAAAGAGACCCTTAAAGCTTTGACATTTTTAGTGAGGAACCCAGAAAAGCACCAGGCAAGGGAAAACCCCTTAGCTACTTTTTTCCCCATAAAGAGAAGAATATATTAGTTCCCAAAATATTAGTAGTTCTCTCCAAAATAAATCTTGACTCCGGGGACCAAGCTGTTTCAGAATGCCAGCAAGCTGTCCAAATGGAGCTTGAAGGCATCTAATCAAGTCTTTGAACCTACCTTTTCTCATTTATCAGAAGCATTGTAGCTAATTCAATCTCATGTCTGATTAAGATTTATACTATCCTCTTTATCTTGCACTAATTGTGAAGTGATTGTCAACGCTAACCATTTCAAATCATTTGAGTCTGTTTCAACCAACTGCCATGGGCTATTTCTGATTTCCTTACCATCCTCCACCTCCACGTGTTAGTTATATGTAGCCAAGAAGATAAGACTTCCAAGCTTTGAGCTACCCCTCTATTTCAAAAGAGGTCTGTGCTGGAGCCCACAGAATTTTGAGGGTATTAAGAGATTGAATATCAAGGTATCTGAGGAAGAGAAGACACATGTCTTCATATAAGGCATGGGTGGGGGAGTGGAAATCATATTATTACAAAAAAAGGGAAGGACTTAGAGAACATTACCTTTATAGATACATATGCCTCCTTCCCCTCTTTTATGACAAGAATCAGCATGTGAATTGAGGGTTTAATAAATGATAGGATTAGATGGACATAGGAGTTTTTGCAAGTGATAATCTGCAAAAGACATCTTCACATTATCACAGAATTCTCTGAAAGAGGCAGAGAATAGTGATCCCATTATATTTGTTATTTGTGTATCCCCACCTTAAGATACTCCTCCTGTGAGGTCTTTCCTATGTATATATCAAAACTTTGAAATAATAACAAAAGAAATGTTTGTTGAACAACTCTGATTATTAATATCAAGTGTGGTATTAAGCAGAGACATATATATTCCCCAAAGGGGTTCATGGCTATTATGATTAGATTTAGTACAGAATACAAGTTGAAGAAGGATTCCCTCTAGGTGGTAAAATACTCCAGATGCCCTGGTTTATGTGTGGCATTGTACTGATAGTATCAAGGCCCAGAACACTGCTGAGTCTCCTAAATGAAATATACAATTACTCACAAACAGTTTGGCTTAACTATCAACATGGGAAAAATCAAGTGGATGAGTGCCTACTACTCATATTTAGTTTGATGAACAATCTCTGGAACTCATCCATTAAAAAACGTATTTTGTTCAAACACTGTAACTGTATAATGCGTTGGCTCCAGAACTGAGTATTGTAAAAGAGAAAAAAATTAAATGACATTCCAAAACAAAAGATGAGGGTTTCTAATAAAGAATAATTTACCCTACAAAATTAAGTATCATCCTACAGGAGAAAAATGGATCTTTACTGAATAGAAGCTATTCAAGCTCCCCTGAGGAAAAACTTTCTGAATAGAAATTTTATAATACAAACAAAGGAGTCAAGAGAACCCTAGAATTGTAAATACATTTGAGCTATTGAAAGGGACTAAGTGATGATGAAACACATATTTTAATCAACTCAAGTGTCCCTTCAGAATCCTAGTGTCTTCTAGAGTCATAGAAGAAGTCAATAAAAACACAGGGCTTGGATGTGGCTCTGTTAAATGTTAATTCTGTTCTTGTATTGTGTTAATAACTTAAGATACTGAAAGGCAGAAACAGCTTCTGCCATACAGGATCTGACATTCTAATGGTGGAGACAACATGTAATTAGCTAGGTATGTATATCTATGTATATGCATACATACATGTACATACATACCTATATATAGGCATGTATGTATACATTATATATATACACACATATGTGTATATGTATCATATGTACAGATTAGCTGGAAGGTAATTTCATAGAGGAAGACACGAGCAACTGAGAGAACTGGAAAGGTGCCCTGTAGAAGGTAGGATTTGAACTGAGTCTTGAAGTAAGCCAGAGAAACTGATAGGAAGGGGTGAGGAAGGAGAGCTTTCCAGATAAGGGGGTTAATCAGTACAGGAGGGTAGTAGAATGCATTATAAATTAGAATCCAACAATATGTTGTTTAAACAAAACAGACTTGACCTATAAAGATTTACACAGAATTAAAATGATGAGCTGGGGTACAATTTATTATGATACAATCCAAATTTTAAAAAAAGCAGGTATATAAAATATGATCTCAGACAATAGTAAAAATGGATAAGATCAGTCAGTCAACATTTATTAAGGACTTACTGTGTGCCAGACACTGTGCTGAGTAATGGGGATACGAAGAAAAGCAAAAACAATCCATGACCTCAAGGAACTCACATTCAAACAGGAGAAACAGCATGCAAACAGCTATGAACAAACAAGATATATAAAGGTATTCTTAGAAAGAAGGCATTAGCATTAAGGGCACCTAGGAAAGACTTGCAGAAGGCGGGATTTTAGCCAAGACTTGAAGAAACCCAGGGAAGCCAGGAGGGTGAGACAAGGAGGGAGAGCATTCCAAGCATGGAAGACAGTTTGCAAAATCCTACACTTAGAAAACTGCAAGGCCACATTTTAAAAAAGTCACAAAGAAGGGGAAGGGATTTAGATGTCACAGAGATAACCAAAGGTTCAGAGACAGAGAATCCTTCCACAAATAGTTAGCTAAGTCATTTTGGGAAGCTCAAAATCACCTTTGGCTTATGTGAGGAATGTCAAATCTTCCCTTAAGACTATCATTCCATGAGTCAGATTTTATACAGGTAAGGTTAATATTGACCGGAAACAGGCTTCCATTAGCCAAATATTCCAAAGGAATAGCATAATAAAATTGAATTAAAGGAAAATGAAAAATTACAGTTATGAGACTGGATGACTGAGAGGATGGTGGTGCCTTCCATCAGTAATAGGGAAGTTAGCAAGAAGGAAAGTTTTGGGGGCAAGATGAGTTCAGTTTTAGATATATTGAGTTGTAAATGTCTTTGGGGAGGGAAAGCAGTGACTGTCTTGAGCTCTCTCCCAAAGCCCTCCAAATACCTAAAAAAAAAAAAATGGCTCTAAATGTCTATGGGACATCCCGTCCGAGATGTCTGATAGACAGTTGGAGATGTGTGATTGGAGGTTAGGAGAGAGGTTAGGGTTGGATAAACAGATCTGAGAATCATCTCCATAGAGATGATAACTGGATTTATGAGCGCTGATGAGATCACATTATCATTTTATCCTTTACATTCTTTTACAAAAAAATTAAACATCTGCTAAGGCACAAAATCTTCATAATCAAATGCAGAAAAAATAAATACTGACTGTGACTAAATAAAATTATAACCAAATAAAAACCACTAAAGAACAGATTAAATGTTGAGACTAAATAACTTAATCCTAAAAATATTTGTGACCTGAAGAATGTCAATGAAATAATAGATAATTAAGACAACATATCTAAGTGTTTGGGATGCACTCAAAGCAGGCCTTAGGGGAGAATGTATATCTCTAAACACTTTTAGCAACAAAAGAAATAACAAATCAATGAACTGGATATCAAGCTCAAAGAATTAGAAAAATAGCAAATCCCAAACTCCTACCAAATTCTGAAAAGCCAAGAAGGCATAAACAAAATGAAAAAAAATTGAATTAAACTAGGAACTATTTTATATAAAGAATTAATAAAATATACTGTTAGTAATCTGTTTTTTTTAAAAGAGATTACCAAATTGCCAATATAAAAAATTTTGAAAAAGGAGAATTCACAAGAAATGAAGAGGAAATAAAGGGAATTATTAACTTTGTTTTTGCTCAATTCAATGTCTAAAGCTGATGAAAATAGAAATAAATGAATTTTTATAGAAATACAAAATGCACAGATTAGCAAAACAAGAAACAGAGAATTTGAATGACCCAGTATCAGAAAAGAAACAAAACATTCCTTAAAGAAATACCAAAAGGGAAAAAACCAAAACAAAACACTTAGATATACAAGTGAAGTCTATCAAGCATTCAAAAATAATGCATTATAATATTATATAAATTGTTTCCTTCTAAGATAATGGCAAATATGTTTCTCATACCTAAGTCAGGAAGAAAAAGACAGAGAACTAAAACTATAGCTCAACATACCAAATGAATATAAGTACAAAAATATTTAATGAAATACTAGTGAAGAAGTTACAAGAACATATTAAAAAAATCATACATTACAACTAAGTTGTATTTATACTAGAAATGCAATGTTGACTCAACATTAGAAAGACAAAATTAAGAAAGAGTCAATGTGGCGTAATGGTGTAGTTGATCTCAGAACCAGAAAGAACTGGGTTTAAATACTGTCTCCAAGAATTATTGACTATTTCACTCTGTGTGTTGGTCAATTGTTCAGTGCTCAAGACAGAAGTCTAGGAATATAAATTGAATGGGAGGAGCCCATCTGCATTCAAAGAGAGAATTTCCTTATCTGGGAATTCCATTTTGCAATAATATTACAGGTGTAGTCCTTATCCATATTAACATAATAAAGTATATTAATAACGTAAATAACAAAAATCATATAATTATGTCAATTGATGTAGCAAAAGCTTTTTACAAAATACATTTCAGTACACTGAAAAACATTTAGAATTATATGATTGGACCATTCCTTAATGGTAAGTAATATCTATCTAAAACCAAGGGTATTCATAATGGAGAAGTGCTAGAGACCTTTTTAATAAAAACAAGGTAAAGCGAGAATATACATTGTTACCATTATTATTGTATATAATAATAATACTTAACATTTATTTAGTGCCTACTATGTTCCAGGCACTGCACTAAGTGCTTTATAATTAGTTCTAGAAATGTTGGCTATATCAATAAGGCAAGAAAAAAAAACTTAAAGAAACTAAGTACAGGCAAAGAGGAAACAAAATATCATCAGAACTGTTTGGCACTAATTTAAAAAACAAATAAACCAAGAAGAGTTAAGCAACTTAAGTACATTAGACTCAGAAGCAATCCAGTGAAGGTGGTACCATAGTGCTGAGAAAGGCTATAAACAATTCTCAAAAGAAGAAAAGCAAGCTATCAGCAACATGTGAAAAGGCTTCATAACACTAAAAATGAGAGAAATGCAAAATTAAACAAGTCTGAGGTTCTACCTCATAACCATAAAAATGGTAAAATGATAAAAAAGAAATATGACAATTCGTTGAAGTTTTGTGAAAGGACAGTCACCTGAATGAAAATGTTGGTGGAGCTCAAAAGTGGTCCAAACCGACATGGAGAGCACTTTGGAACTACAGTCAAAAAGGCACTAAACTAAATAATTGACCTAATCATATCACTCAAAGCTGGCGTCTCAAAATGATCAAAGAAAGAGATAAAGGACTCATATATACACAAAATATTTATAGCAGAATTTATTTTAGCAGCAAAAACTAGAAACAAAATGAATACCCATCATTTGGGGAATGGCTGGACAAATTATGATATGTGCGTGTAATGGATATTATTGTGCTCTAATGACTATTTCTTTTCCATGACTTACAACATCACTGACAAAATACTAAAACATAGACCTTTGTTTTCGAGAGAAGTTTAGAGTCATTAATGGGACTTTGCAATTTTCTTTTAAATTTTTTTTCTTTTTTATTATGAACTTATTAATGATGAATAAAGTTGAAAGTAAGAAAACCACTGAATTAATAAATAAAACTAGGATCTGGTTTTATAAAAAATACTAGTAAAATAGAGAAATCACTGGTTAATTTGATTTAGAAAAAGAAAACCAACATTTATTTAAAATATTATTATGTATTTTCTTTTTCTATTGGTTATTGATCCATATTTGCATCATAGATGCTATGTCATTTGGTGTATAAATGTTAAGTATTAAAATTATTTCATTGTCTATATTATCTTTCAGCAAACTGTAGTTTCCCTATTCATCTCTTTTAACTAAATCTATTTTTGCTGTTTTCTTGTCTGAAATTATAATTGCTAGTCTTGTTTGTGTGTGTGTGTGTGTGTGTGTGTGTGTGTGTGTTCAGCTGAGACATAATAGATTTTGCTCTCACCCCTTATTTAACTCTTTGTGAGTCTTTCTGTTTTTTTTTTTAATTTTTATTTTTAGGCAATTGGGGTTAAGTGACTTGCTCAGGGTCACACAGCTAGTAAATGTCAAGTGTTTCGTCTGAGGCCAGATTTGAACTCAGGTCCTCCTGACTTCAGGGCCGGTGCTCTATCCACTCTGCCACCTCGCTGCCTCCAGTCTTTCTGTTTTCAAGAGTATTTCTTATAAACAACATATATTTAAATTCCACTTTCCAATTTATTCTACCGTATGATTTTATGGGTGAATTCATCCCACTCAGATTCATAGTTATAATAGCTAATTGTGTATTTCCCTCCATTATAGTTTTTTATAGTTTTTTTCTCTGAATCCCTCATTTCCTCTTTATCACAGGTTCATTCCCTTTATGTTTTCTTTTTAGCTTCCTCCTCACTATCCCCTCTCCATAATGAGGGTTTGTTTTACATATGTCAAATTCTCACTGAACTTACCTTCTTCTTATACCCACTTTCCATTATTTCATTGAAGGTACATTTTTTTTTCCATGAAGGAAAATTGTACTCAATTTTGCTGTGTAAGTTATTCTTGGTTGCAGACTTTAATTGTTTGCCTTTTGGAATATATCATTCCATGTTCTCTACCTCTTTATAGTGATAGTTACTAAATCTTGTTCAATCCTCACATTGGTTCCCTGGAATTCTTTCTTTCTGGTTGCTTGCAGTATTTTTTTCTTTCATTTGGAAACTCTGGATTTGACAATGACATTCAACTTAATGAGCCTTTCTCTGAATCTATTAATGATTTGTGAATATCAGCATAACACTTGGATTATCTATTTGTTAATTATCACTATTATGAAGTAAAAACTCATTGTATGGCAGAGATTAGGAAGCACTCAAAGTGAAGAGGTTGCAGACAATAATTTAGCACAACTCTTACCATTTTAGAGATGAGTTGACTGGGGCACAATGATTGACTTACCTAAGACCACACAAAGACCTACTTTTATTAATGGTGATAGAATCCACATCTTCTATTAGTATACTAATTTATGTTGATCTCAGTGAGGAGAGGATGGATGGGCTAAAGAAAAATGCTAATACTGTTAAAACATTTCAGGCAACGCTGGTACTTTAGTGTTTCATATGAAACATATATACGTATGTGTGTGTATATATATAATCTTTCAGAGTCTGGAAAGAGCACATTCCTTGTAATAGGGCTGGAGGCCTGTCATGATGCATTTTCCTTCTAACCAAAAGCATATTTCATATGGGTCAAATTTAATTGAATAATTTAATACCTTACATTTGCATAGCACTTTACAGAGAACATATGGGAGTACTTAGAATTAGAATGCTCATGAACATTATCTTATTTGGTCCTTATTTCTCTTTAGAAAAACAGAATTGAAAGGATCCTTTGAGAGGTAAACAAGGTAGGCATTATTATGTCGCTTTTTAGAGATGGAAAAACATAATCAAGTTGACTTACCCGACTCTAATAAGTCCAGGTACCCAGATTCCACCACTGTAGTATATTACTTCCCAAAGGTTAAATTTGATAAAGTTCATCTTTTGTTAATTTCTATAATCCAAGTATTGAAATCTCCAATATGATTTGTTTCTTGGAAATTATTATTGTACTTTGAGCAGGATGGTAACATAATTTTATTCACATAAACTGTATTAGCAATAAGAACTCAAAAGGACATTTAAGTACTTATGATAATATTAAATTTGGAATATACATAACTTCTGAACAGTTCTGAACAAAGCATTTTTATGAAAAGAAAATTTTCAAAATGATCTGGATGACTCATGTGTATGGTTAATTTTTTTTGGAAGATTTTTTTTAAATAAACTTTTTTTTGTAAACAAGGAAACTAGCTAGCATTTATATAGTGTAGTGCTCGATGGTTTGCAAAGTGCTTTACGAAAGTTCTTATTTATTCCTCACAATAACCCTGGGAGGTAGGTGCTGTTATTATTCCTATTTCTATTTTACCAATGAAGAAACTGAGGCAGTCAGAGATTTGGTGATTTGCCTAGTGTCACGTAGCTACTATATGCCCAAGGCTGGATTTAAATTCAAGTCTGTCCCTATTCCAGATCCAGCTGTCCCAACTGGCTGTCTCCAAATCTAATTTAGTCAATATGTATTCTTTTAATAGAAAAAAAATCCTTTAAAAACAGACTACTGGTGGCTTATCAGAGCAAAAAAAACAAAAGTAAGCTACACATTGAAATTATGGAATGTGGTATCTTAAATTTGTGATTGAAATAATACTTTTGCTGCCTCAGAACTGTAAACATAGATATCATTGGTGGGAATCAATATATGACCATAATTTAAGTTATGAGTAGATGATCTGAACAGCAAAATATAAAATTGGTAAGATCTAACCAATAACTATAATGAGGAATATTAGCAATTTTTTTCTATCATATACTATTTAATCCTCACCACATACGCATTCTCAAACAGTTAAAATACAAAAGCTGAATTCCTCAATGACAGAATTTTCAGTGACCTCAATGTTGATCTCTCTCATAGATACACAGTCCTTTCCCCTTTCCTCATGACTTAGGGCTGGACCTGCTTTCCATATCTGAAGTAGAATTCATGTTTGACCGGTCTTTTTCCCCTATTTGAGAAGTGTTGAAGTGTTCAAGAAGTGTTCAGGTTTTCAAGAAGTGTAGACAATAGAAACTAGACCTTTCACAAAGGGGATGGTTTATCTGGGAAATCACAGAATACTCATTACGCCAAGGAGATGGACTAAAATAGTGAACACTGGTAGCACAGGGAATGGGAGGAAAGAAGTCTCAATAATAATGGGCTCTGGATTCTCAGCATCAGAGAATTTGGCCTGAAAGACTGAGGGAAGAAAAGTGGGAGCAAGTACTACAAATAGACATGTGTGGGCAGGGAAGGTTGTATGAGTGTGGGAGGAGTAATATTACGTTTATGGGGAAGAGACTGGCTGACTGGATAGGACTGTGGTCTGGCAGAGCTGACTCCAAGTTCTGGGGTTGTGACTGTGAGAAATCAGTGTTTTAGCGGTGGGTGGGTGTGGTATGTGATCCTTTACATCTAGCACTTTCTTTGGACAGGCCTTAGCAGTCTCAGTACAGCCAGCCTCTGATTTGTACTCCACGGGAGAACCAGGCTAAGACCTATGTAATTTTTTCCTTAGGACACCAGCAGGGGGAACCCAACTTCTTTCAAAGACCCAGTATTCCTAGGACTAAATCTATTCAGATCATGCATTTGGGTCCAGAGCAAAGGTGAGTGCCCCAGACTGAATCCAACACTTATCATTAGACTTGTACGAACTGATATAAAATGAAAGGAGCAGAACCAGGAGGATAATTTCTGGGATGACTGCAATAACCATCAACCCAAAGACCACTTCTGAAGACCGAAGAGGAAACATGCCTCCCACAATGTCTAGAGGTGCATACATTTTCAGAGATGGCTAAAGTTTTGATTTATTTTTCTTTCCTACCCTTACTTGTTAGGGCAGGGGAGGGAGGTTAGAAAGTAAAAAAAAGAAAAGAGAATCAATAGAACATTTAAAAATATACAGAAAACAAATAGGTTCAGAAAAGAACAGAACACACACTCACTAATTCTGTTACTACCTTGTAAAATTTAATATATACTTAAAAAAAACCTTTGTAACAGGAAATCAGTTTTATATTCAATCTTCTTTTTTGTGCTTTGTGTATTGAAATATTTGATTTGTTAATGATTTTAACTTTTTGTTTTTATTAGGAACTTAACAGAAATAAACAAAAGATTCAGCTATAAGGTGACATATCTACAGAGCCATAACTTGAAATTTTTGCCCTGGGGACAGCCACCATGTACTGCTCACTAGCTTTTTCAAGCTCAAATAGGGACTGAGACCATGGCGCTGCTGAGAAGGCTGTTTTAAAGGCAGGACTTGAGAAATCTGAGAGTGGGGTGCCTCTGGCTATATAAACATGAGCACTCCTAACATCTGTTTTACATGTTCATATACTATAATCTTGGATTTTGTAACAATTCAATTTTTCTTTTTGGCTATGTTTCAGACCTCTCATTCAGCTATAGTTGTATAAGTGAAAAAGTTCTGCTAATGAATCATACTATGTATTTAAGCTTGTGCTTTCAAATCTGTCTTAATCATCATAAATTAATTACAGCTCTTAATGTGCTTCAATTCCTGTCTTAAAAAGACTTATTGTTGACAGACAGGAAAGAGGTTTTTTTTTAATATATCCTATACTTCAGTTACACCCATTTATGATAATGGCTTTAGACATTTGGTTACATACCACATAGGCCCATGAGGTTTCATACCACAACAAAATGATGACTGAGAGCCAATTTTTCTCCTTGCCAGACACTCCAGGCCTATGTAACCCTGGAGTGAATTGAGATATATGTTGAGGGGAACATGGGTATAGGAACACATTTCTCCAGCTCATATGTATTAACATCACTGATGAGATATTTTTGCTGTCTTGTCTTGGTTTTCTATTCAACTCTTTGCTTTGGTGGAAGTTCATTTTGTTAAAGGATCAAAGAACTCTCACTTTCCAATGAGTTTGGTGATATCAGTAACAATTGTCAACTGCTAATAAAAGTCAGTCCCTTAAATGGGACTTGAGTTCTCAGTTGAGATTACTGGGATGGGGGTGGGGGAGGAAATAAGCATTTATATAATGCCTCCTGTCTTCCCCATCAGTGAATTATGGGGATGTCTACCTCAAGTATGTGAAGATTTCCCCCAATGGAATGGGCAGATGAGAACAATTTGCTCCAGTGGTCATGAAGGTAGCTGAAGCAAGCATCGTGGAATGCTTAAAGCTTGGTCAGACATGAAAGATGCCAAGGTCATCCACTGTATCCTGGACCATCATCAGTTGTCTTGACTTCTGTCTTGCCACCAGACTTCAATGACTCAGGAAGAGAGAGTGAGATTGATGATTTTGGGCAACTCTGCCTCACTTAAATCCAATTCATGGGCAAGTAAAGACACTACCGTGTGATGTCATTGGTACTCTTTGAAAATTATGGATGAACCACAACTGTTTTCCCAACAACTCTGAGAGGAAGGTACTAGTATTATCTCCATTTTACAGTGGAGGTAACTGAGGCAAACAGAGGCTAAGTGACTTGCCCAAGGTCACACAGCTAGTAAGCATCTGAGGTTGGATTTGAACCCAGGTCTTCCTGACTCTGGATCTGTTGCTCTATCTATTATGCCATCTAGATCCTAGAATATTATTACCAGGCATGGGCAGCAATGGGACAGAAATGGGCAGGATAGGTAGTCAAGCTAGGCAGGAGATGCCAGGATGATACTGATGGGCTAGGTAGGCAAAGGGCTCAAGTCCAGGGAGGTGAGCTAAGAAAGGAGGGAACAGGAAGTATGAGAACAGGAAGACTCCATAAGACCAGGAAAGTTCTATAGTCTAGAAAATGGGATTCAGCAAGAGCAGACAAGTAAGCAGGTTTCTTTCTACCCACAGTCTCTCTTTCTACCCCAGAACAGGGTTTGCTTGTCTCTGATTTCATTCAATAAGCATTTATTGAATACTTATTATGTGAAAGGCACAGTTCTTAGTGCTGGGAACACAAAAATAGACATGACATAATACTTGCTCTGAAACTTTATAGGCAAATGAGGGGAAAGACATGTACAAATAACTGTGGTACAAGGGAGAGTGACATAAGTGCAAAGGAGAGGCCCAGGCAAAGGGATGTGAGAAAATTGAGGAGGGTGAAATCACTACCCTGCTTTCTATTGCCTGCTAAGTGGACCACAGCGTTAACTGTAGGCTGAAAGCAGTCAAGGGAGTAAAGACTAATCCTGCCCTTGGTTAAGACAGGGCCAAAGGGATTATAATCACTGGGCAGTTCTACAAATGAAGGCATATTACTAATGTAGCCCACCTTTTTTTTTTCCTAACCCTTTACTTCAAACAGGGAAAATGAAAATAGGTTCACATTCAACTGTTTTCTCAGAACAGCTCTTTTATTTTTAATCTGAAGTCTATGGGAAGGGCACCATAAAGTACTGCTGGGACTTTGCTTGGCTAACCAATTATTCTGTGTTACACGGAGTTCTTGATATTTAAAATCCCATAGCTATTCTGAGGATCCAAAGCCAGCAGTCATCCAAATCCAGATTATTCACTCTTAAGAGGAGCTTCAAAGGTCCATTCCTGCATCATCGAGACCATGAAAAGGCTGAAAAGATAACTTGAATCCATGGGGTATGCAGCTGATAGAATAGTAACATATGTTGGTGTTGGATGTTGGAAGCAAGTAAAAAAACAAACAGAAAAGCCCCTTAAAACTCTGTGTAAAAATTCAGAAGGATTTTTTTTAAGTTCACATAACCCCACAAAGAATGAGAGAATCTAGGCTAAATGTCAAATAATAGTGACTATCGGTATTATTATTTATTATTTTTCATTTGGATCATGAAAATATTTTGTTATCCATATCTGTAATACAGATTTGGAAAAATAATTTACTAAATGGAATAAATTAGAAAGCTCTTGGTTTTCAATTTAATTAAATTCAACTTTAAACCCTCAAACTCTTGATTGGTGAAGAATAATTCAGTTTAGGTTGGAGAAAATAAATTATGTGTATGTGGTTTATGACAAGTATCTGTGTGTGTGTGCGTGTGTGTGCATGCGTGTGCACGAGTACATGTGGAACAAGAGTGATGGAGCTGAGCCTATTGCAGTCGACCCCATACTTGGCCTACTTTTGATAACAAGTGGCCCCTTGTCATAGGACACGTGTACCCAACGGGTTCTGGCTGACTCATTTATCTAAGTGACAGGGACAGGGACCTGTTCTAAAAAGGACTGACCTTTGAGACAGGAGAAGTCACCTACAAAGTAATCTTAAAAGGAGAAACAACTTCTCTTGCTTTCTTCTCCTCCTTTGGGTGTGTGGTTTGAGACTTGGACAGCTCATCCTTAGACTTCTTGGTGGAGTGGTAGATTTTACTCAGTTTTCCTCCTCCCCTCCCTAGCAATTGCTAAGGTGGCAACCAGTACATGGGAAAATAAGCATTTATTAAGCAGTTTCTATGTGCCAGGCACCGTGCTAAGGGCTGCACAGATCCTCACAGCAATCCAGAGAGGCAGATGCTAAGCACATACTGAATGTATGGTAGCAACTACATTTTCTTGCTTGAGACTGGATGTGAAGTCCCTAGCTGCCTTTTCTATTTTTTAAAATCCTTATACAGGTGACAGAACGGCAATTCTGAAATGAATATTTCCAGCCTTGTTAACTACTTTGTGAGCTCAAGAGGCCTGAAGCCACAGAGAGGTCGGGACACTGGTTGTCTAGAGGGAGGTGATTCCTTCAGTTTACCCTTCTCAGAGGAGTTGACCAGTTACTTAGCTAGTCAGCCAACAAGCATTTATTGAACTCTTTCTATGTGCCAGGTACTATGCTAAACTCTGGGAAAATAAAGACAAAAAATAGTCCCTGCCCTCAAGGTGCTTGCTAGGGGAGACAGATCCCCATGGAGTAAATGGAAAGTAAATTTAGAGGGGAAGGAAGGCTCAAATAGCTGTGGGGACTGGAAAAAGCCTGTGGGATTTGAGTCGAGTCTTGAAGGAAGCTAGGATGCTAACATAGGATGGGGGGTTGTGTGGGAGGAACAACAACTAGGTCAGTATGGCTGGATCACAGAATGAGGAGAGGGGAGTACTTTAAGAAGACTAGAAGGGTAGGAGAAGGGAGGTGCTGTTCATTTCTATGGGACACGTGGCACAAATGAACAGATTTCTCTTCCATCTCGGTCTATACTATAGTTGTAGGCTGGGCGTGATTCAAGCCAATCCCCTGGTGTTTCAATTTCTATATTGGAAGGAAAAAAAGATACTCACTGGTAATTTAATAGTTAAGAGAAGGAGATTTATTTAGCCCTAACAGAGGAGGAATATTCAACAAGGATATTCAAAGTTATTTTTCAAAGACATCATGAATTGATTTAGCTAAAGCTGAACTTCTCTTCCTCTGAGTTGCCCATGGGCTTCCACAGTCAAATATCAGAGAACCCTGAAGCTCCTCAGGGCTGTTTTGTAATTAGGTGGCCAGTACATGATGTCAACAATCTTTCATCTCCCAAGCCAATTAAGTCTCAAGGATGGTTTCAGTTTTGTTTAAGGATAAATTAGACTATTTTTCTTGGGGTTAGGAGATTAAGATATAATTTCCTCCACAACTCTCAATAGCAACTCATTCGAGATCCATTTCTTCTGATCTGCTAGGGCTACATGGCTCATTCCTCTGGTGGTGGTCATAGTATTACTCTTTTGGATAGATAACTAAGTACCAGAATACTAATGGCCTTCTCAATGCATGACTACATAGGAGAGACAGGCATATCGATCAACTGGATGAGGAATGTATATTACCAGCTTATGACGTACTGTTAAATGTGCAGCCCATTTAATTAATCTATCAAGCTAACTATCCATATGTTATGTAGATATTTGCAGATGGATAATGAACTAGGTGAAGAAATGAATTGGAGTAGAATAGGATGGATTGCATTTAGAAAGTTATATATTTTCAATGATTGTAAAGTATCCCTGAACACAAAACACCAACATTCTCCCAGGGAAGCTGTCTATCACTATCAATCATAGAATTCTGTGATCTCTAAAGAATCAAAATTGTAGGGCAAATAAAAGATGTCTAGTGGACATTGGTAGGCTCCAGTATGTTATCAGTAATGACTAGGTTATAAGAAGATTTGCCAATATGTAATAGAATGTCTTTGGATTTAGGAGTCAGAAGAAAACTAGGTTTGAATTTTACCTCTGACACATAGTTGCGTGATACCCAGGCAGGTATCTGAACCCCAGTTTCCTCATCCATAAAATGAGGATAATAATTCCTGTCAGACCTGCTAAGCAAGAGTTGTTATGAATCAGCTCAAGTGAAATAATGCATGTGAAATGCTTTGTAAACTTTAAAGCATTTATATTTGGTAGTATTGTTATAATCAATATGAAAAACACATCATCAAGGATGTGTAATATCCCCAAAGATGGAGAACCTGTTATGGAGCAAGAGAGATTGAAAATTGTGAGAAAGTCCAAGTGTTGTATTGGTATTTACTATGATCGTACCAGCATAGGTAATCTCTTGAACATTGTAGATGTCAACCATCCATGTCTTCTCATCATTGACTATGCTTCCCATAGATCCTCCACAAGGGTCCACCCAATATGCTGGGCTCTCTAGTTCTAGATATCTTGATGTTGCATCGTTACTAATGGAGTGTGCAGGCTGTCCAGTGATAATCCCTCACTCTTGCTCTATGACCAGCTGCCTACTGATGATGTCCTTTTTGTTGCTCCTTCCACATTATTCTTCATTGGCATTATCTTGCAGATTGTTCATGCTCACCATGTGCCTTCCTAGTGTTTCTTTTGAGTGACATGGCTTTAATTCATTGTAATAAAATATAAAGGTACAGAGATAAAATTTTTCAATGTGTTGGGCTGATCCTTTAAAGAAGATTTATGGAAGAACATAGAGAAAATATGCACAGGATGAAAATGCTTTGATGAGTTGTAATCTACATTGGCAGAAGTAATACACTGATGAAATCACAGATTTGCGGAGTATTAGAGGCACCATCTGGGAAGCACCATCAGTAGAAACATCTTCACTCTGACATTCTAATTGCCAGTCAATCACAAGTGTTTATTAAACATTTACTATGTGCCAGATGCTGTGTTAGGCACTGGGCTTACAAAAAAAAAGGTCCAAACAGTCAGTAATTTAAAAACACCTTTAGATAAACATACAAGTAATAACAATTCTTTACATTTTTGTGATGTCCCAATCACTTCTCAAACCTTTTCAATCTGGCCTTCTATTTTAACCACTCAACTGGAATTTCTCTCCCCAGGATTAACATTGATTGCTTTTGTTGGGGTGTGTGTGTGTGGGGAGGGGGGAGGATATGCTAATATAACAAGCACATTCGGCTGAGTGAGCTGTTAGTTGATCCACACAGTCAGGAACCAACTATCCAAAGCCCTCTAATTCCTTTGTTGTTGTTGTTGTTGTGGAAGCTCTGTAATTTCTGTTTTCCTTCAGAGGCAGCAGCTCTGCTTTCAAGCCCAGTGCAGACATTAAGGGAAAAAAGGGAGGACATGGTAGCACTTTGCAGCTTGTTCACCTGCTGTGGCTACCAGGCTCATTTGTGCTAGGAAGATCTGGTTGTGAGGCTTGTTCTGTTTCTCCCTCGAAATAACCATCCTCTCTCTTAATTCTTGAACCTTTAACCGGAAAACTTGTTCTGGCAGTGATAAATTCTAATTTTATAGGGATAACCTCCAATACTTTATGTAATGGGAGCTTATTTTGAGCCTGTCTAACTTGAACATGAAGACATCCTTCTCTGCATTCTTCTACCATATAGGTGGGAGAAGCCTCATTCTATTGGCTGTGTTATTGGAACAGGCTGTGTTTTTTTTTTTTTTTTTAAGTGAGGCAATTGGGGTTAAGTGACTTGCCCAAGGTCACACAGCTAGTACGTGTCAAGTGTTGGGTATTTGAACTCAGGTCCTCCTGACTTCAGGGCTGGTTCTCTATCCACTGCGCCACCTAGCTGTCCCTGGAACAGGCTGTGTCTTGAAAACTGCCAGAATGGGACAAGTCTTGCTTTCTTTCCTGAATGCCTTTTTCTGCTGTGTCCAGAGAGTGAAGATAGACAGTTCACCTATAATATGGGCACTGTGAACTGCACCGGGGGAGGGGATATCTTCCCTATTTCTCTCTTTATAGGTGGCTGTCTGCCTTGACTTGTTTCTATTTCTATTCTATTTTGTTTTATCCTCAGTTTTAGGTGCAGGTGGTAATCCCCACCTGAGCCCTGGTGAGCTTGGAGCCAGTATTCCAGGTGGGATATTGCGGTCAGCAAGTCTGGCAGGGAAACCCTGAGAAGCCAAGGTGCCTAGGACTCAAGCCCCATGGCGGTTTTGAGTTTGGAGCTGGGACTGTGCCATATAGGAACAGAGCTAAGCTATGAATCTAACCCTCTTCCTTTCCCCAGAGACCGAACTGGGTGAAGTGGGTGAAGGGAAGGCTCATTTATAAATGTATTTGCAGGAGTGAGTTTGTGTATTTGTTACTATACCTTTGAAATAAATATTTCTTTGTAAAAGCTAATCTGATTGTTAAGTGACTAAATGGAGCTGGGGTGCAGGGGACCCCACCCCTGCACTTGAGGGAACACTATCAGTGGGGACTGGAGCTATTGGCAGAAAGAGCTTAGATCCCCTAACCCTCATTAAAAGCATTGGTGAACCCTGGAGGAAGGATGAAATGTAATATACCTGGACTTCAGGGAGAGGCAGACATTTAAATGTACTTCCCTCCTGGGTTTTAGTTCTCTCTCAGTTCCCAGTGTCACTGAGAGTATTCAGTTAAGCATAAATCTGTATTTTAATATGGAGTTACAGAATATTGTGAAAATATTGAATTAGAATAACATAGTTTACTGAAATAGCAGGTTTAAAAGTGTCCATACACTGCTGCTACAGGGTGGGAAGGAGGAGGGGACAGGAGCAACATCGTTGACTTTTCCTCCATCTAATTTTCCTTTAGAGAATGGGCACAACTGAGTGGGGGTGTGTAACAGATGAGAGGGTCTCTGTCCACCAGGAAAACACAGGAGGGAAAAGTGAGTGCAAGACAACCTGATAACAGCTTTAGTTTCCTCATAAAATGAGCCGGCTTGTCCTAGATGGTCTCTGAGGACCCTTGCAGGTCTAAATCTCAAATGCTATGAATAGCCTTGCTCTTATACCTCAGATGGTTTCTTACTAGGTCCACGATTCTGACCCAGGCTCCTTGGTGCCTTTCTCTGGCATTGTGGGGCAACAATATCTAATGGTGACTCACACTCATACTGCAAAGTCTAAGTTTTCAGGAGATTGACTTTAGGTGGGATGTTGTTCCGGGCCATTTCCCACCTTCCAGGTCAAAGTCTTAGTCTCATCCTGCTTGATTCTTTGTCTGTTGTGTGCTTGGTGTTTTTCTCCTCCCAGCCCTCCAAGGTCAAGATCAAATTTTAAAAAATTCACTCTGGGTGTTTTACCCTCTGATAAGGCCTGAAACCCTTAGGAGTTGAGAGAGTCCTGAAAAAGGGCCTTGTCTGTCTGCAGCCAGCTTTGTTCCTGTCTTTCCTTGTTATATGTTCAAGCCCTTTGTGAAGACCAAAAAAGTTAGCAACACCAGTTTTGTGTGGATTTATACATTAATCTGTAGAGATTCTAAAACAAATTAAAGTAACAAATCTGTATTGACCTTATTCTAAAATCAACTTCCTTCAAATATGAATAATAATGTATCAGCTTTATTTTTAACTTTTAAACTGAATCAAAGACTCATTTAAAAACAGTCTCTTAGGATACAAGCATGAAAGCATATCACATCATTATTTAAAACTTCTTTTAAAATTGTTATTGACAGTTTTTCCTTTATGTCATTTTAAGTTCTCCTTATTCCATCTGGAGAACCAATCTGGTAAAAATGAATAACATATAAAAGAGAAAACCAATAAACCAATAAACACAGCAAAACCAATAAACACAGAAACTATTTGATAGTGTATGCAACATTACACAATCATAATATGCCACTTCTGCAAAGAAAGGAGGGAAGTATATTTTATCAACTCTTCTCCAGAGTCAAGCTTCTTGGTCATTATAATTACAGTGTCCAGTTTCTGTTTTTTTTTTTTCTTGTTCTTTCCATTTGTAAGGATGGGGTTTCATTGACTATCCCATCCCACTAACAGTAATTATCTTTGTTAGGTAAGAACACTTATTGATTGAATAAATCAATCACAATTGAGTTCAAACAGCCTATATACCTCCTTAAGTCAACTGGAGTCACTGAGTGAGAAAAACGTTCACATGAAGAAGGAACCAGATAGAACTTGAGAAAAATTTCTGAGAGTCTGAAAGTGGAGAGGAAACTAAACCAAGGCCTGGCAGCCCAGAGCCAACCAGTGAAGGGAGAAAGAAAAGGTAAAACAGCTGTGGTATAGAAAGGAAATATTGAGGTGGGCCCTTGGTTCTACAGGTATCTCAGAGGAGAAGACCCGGGCTTATTCCACCTGTATACCTGCCTACTAAATGGATAATTTAGCTGTTATTATTTATATCAATTTAGATAATATTATTTAATATATTTATAATAGAAATAATATTAATGATATATTGATAAGATGCATTATTAAAATTTATTAATATTACAAACACCAACAATTATAAATACAATGAACATTATGGATTAAAATATTACATTAATATAATATTATAACATATTTATAATATATAATATTATTCACCTGTTTATTAGTCATTAACTAGATATTAATAATAGCTAGCATTTACATAGTACTTTAAGGATTGCTGTACATATGTTATCTCATCTGATTGTCACAACAACCCTGTGAGATCCATGCTATTATTGTTCCCATTTCACAGATGATTTGCCCAGAACACACAGTTAGTGAGAATCTGAGACAGAACTTGAACTCGTCTTCCTGACTATAAGTTTAATACTCTTATCCACTGCACTAGCTAGCTGCCCTGTTATAATAATTAATCCAAGTCTCTGAGAGCCAAGTTAAAAAAATATCACCACCCTGGTAAACTCTAAAACAGAATTCATTCACCTGTTTCTAAAGTCTGATATCTGTATGGCAACAGTGCTGGAACCAATGATTACAAATGAAAAATATTTTCATTCTTTTGAATTAACCCCAGCTTGTTTCTGTAATTTCATGAGAGGGTTTAATAATAACTCTTAAAGGATTACCTTTTTGTTCATCTTTTCAGTCATATCCAACTCTTCAAGCCCCCATTCGGGGTTTTCTTGGCAGCTGGAGTGGTTTGCCATTTCTGTCTCCAGTTCATTTTACAGATGAGGAAACTGAGGCAAATAGGATTAAATGCCTTGCTCGGGGTCAGACAACTATTAAGTGTCTTAGACCAAATTTGAACTCAGGTCTTCCTGAGTGTTGGCCCAGTGCTCTATTGACTGTGTTACGTCAATGCCCAAAGGATTACCACAGGGTTCATGAAATTTAATATGGATTTTTTTCACATCCAATGACATATTCATTCCTGAGTGCTTTTTATACACTGTACACTAATAAGTGTGGCCATCTTCCTCTTTTCCCAAGATTATAGGCAATATTGCCATAAACTACAAATTTAAGAATAAATCTCCTCATTTTCAGTCTCCTGCTGGAGTCAAATTGAAATTCAGCTATTTTCTTGAACATATTTCACCAAGGGAGAAGCCTGGCAGTAGGCTAGGGTTGTTCTTCTCAGAGTCATCCTGTGTACCTCCACAAGAGCCTCATTTGTCTCTAGGTCTAGAGAGGTCTTAATTTCCTGGAACTCATACTCTGCTACTCTCTTGGATGATGTCTTTGAGACCCATTCAGTCAGTGGTGTGTTGGTAAATGTTAAAATGTATTGACAACACACTTTCACATTTAGTTCAAGCTGGTTTGAGCTGACTCCAGCACACTTCTGCATTCAGTCCTCTGAGAAAAGAAGTGGTATCAGCCAGAACTGTTTTTCCCCATGTCCCACCCAATTCCATTTATTTTCCAAGCTTCTTTATTGCCACTGAAGGCACTTCTACCCTTCTAGTTAGTCCTTTAGGTTTGTGACCATGGACTCTTCTCTCTCTTAGGTTCTAAATCCAATCAATCAAGTCATTTTGTTCTTAGCTCCACAACATCTCTTATATCTAACTCCTTCTTGCCATACAGATAAACCTCTACCTTAATTTGGGTCCTCAATATCCCTTCCTTGGACACATTTAGTAGCCTCCATTCCTCTAGTCTTTCCCTTCTCCCATTTTTTTCTCTCTCTTTCTTTTCTTTCTTTCTTTCTTTCTTTCTTTCTTTCTTTCTTTCTTTCTTTCTTTCTTTCTTTCTTTCTTTCTTTCTTTCTTTCTTTCTTTCTTTCTCTCTTTCTTTCTTCTTTTTGGTTAGGCAATGGGGTTAAGTGACTTGCCCAGGGTTACACAGCTAGTAAGTGTTACGTGTCTGAGGCCAGATTTGAACTCAGGTCCTCCTGAATCCAGGGCTGGTGCTCTATCCACTGCGCCACCTCGCTGCCCCTCCCATTTCTCTCAAGCACTTAGCATGCAAGTAGTAAGAGTGATATAAATACTTACTCCTTTTCTCTTCCATATCTTTTATACTGCTACCAGAATGATGTCTACAGAGAGATGACTGTGTCAAAAATCTTCAATAACTCCTCAGGATAAAATGCAAATTCCTAAAATTGGCATTTAAAGCACTCCATGATTTGTCTTCTAATTACTTTTCTATTCTATTAAATATTATTGCCTTTTCTGAATTTCCTGACTTTTCACTCCAACTGACCTGTTGTAATATGCCATCTACCATTTCCATGCTTTCACACAATTGATCTCTCGTGTTTGGAATGTACTCACTCCCTTCTAACCTCCACCTTGTAGAATCCCTTAGCTTACTTCAAAGTACAGCTCAAATGCCACCTCCTATACAAGGCATTCCTAATGTTCTCAATTGTTAACACGCTTTCCTTCTTGAAATCACTTACTATAAAGGTAGTTATGTGACTATTGAATATATTTAGTAGAATGTAAAATCCCTGAAGGGAGAGACTGTTCTGTTTTTGTCTTTGTATCTCCAAGGCCCAAAACAATACAGGTGCTTAATAAATGTCTAATTGAATTGTTGAACTGGCATTTATTAAGTTCTTACATAGAGCACCATATTAGGGATTTCCCATCTTTGACTCAAAAGCACAGTTAAACAGAACGGCAGAGGCTGCATGACCAAAGGAGATTCCTTAGCATGCATGCAATTGATTTACAAGCTCTTTGTCCTCTGACCTAGACCAAGATGAATAAAAAAGAATCCTTCAATTTTAGAACAGCTGAATTCCAAGTAAAAAATCAAGACCTTTGAAAATTATACTTTAAAAATGAAGAGGATTAACCGTAAGATAGCACTGTAATTTAAAAATTCATTACAGCATGAAGTCAGATGTTCAATTTTCCTATAAACCAGCTACTTTGCTGTGTCCTAATTATTAAAGAAAGCATTCCTTACTGGATATTCTTTTTCACCCACTGGCTATGCTTATCTGACTTAGAATGGCTGACCTTAAATGACAAATACAAGAATCTAGTGTTAGTAGAGTGGGTATAATGCTGGGTTTACATGAGATATGCTAAATGCCACTGAAGGAAAAGAATGATTTTTAAATGTCCAATATGTGACTCTTTCCCCTTTTCTCCATAAAGGTTATCTAAATAAATTAGGGTATAGACTTCTGTCATAACCTACGTCATCTTTTTCTGTTTTACAAGAAAATTTTGAGAACTTTAAAATTTTCGTGCTTTTTGCATATCCAATGACTTTGAAAATATGACAACATGTCTTCTGTGGCCATACTGGGACATAATGGGATTTTTTTTGTGTTAATTTTTTTTTAACAATTGAAGTCTCAGGGCAGGTAGGTGGCTCAGTGGATAGAGCACCGGCTCTCAAGTTGGGAGCACATGAGTTTAAATCTGGCCTTAGATATTTACTAGCTGTGTGACCCTGGGCAAGTCACTTAACCCCATTTGCCTCCATCCCCCCCCCCGAAAAAAAAACAATTGAAGTTTCCAGGTGAAAGCTCATTTTGAAATTCTTATGGGAAACATATAATTGGAAGTAAACTTTAATCTGAAATTTAGTCAGAATAAAGGAATAGCTCAAGACCAGATTTCTAATTGCTATTAATATTTGCAGAGTACAATTCCCTTCTGGGAAGCATATCTACAGCCATACATCTTTCTAATAATATACTGAAACAACCTCCCATGCCAGGGGTGGGGACCCTGTGGCCTTGAGGCCACATGTGGCCCTCGAGGTCCTTAAGTGTGGCCTTTTGACCAATCACAAACTTCACAGAACAAATCCCCTTAATAAAAGGATTTGTTTTATAAAACTTGGACTCAGTGAAAAGGCCACACATGAGGACCTAGAAGGCCCTATGTGGCCTCGAGGGCATAGGTTCCCTACCCCTGTCCCAAGCAACGTTCACATGACTTATCTCTTAGAAAGAAAACCATCAATATAATTGGACAGGGGCACTTCAGATGAATAAAACTTTGGAAAACACGACTTAAAAGGAAAAATTAAAGTAGGCTGGTGGAGGCGTGGGGTCCAGTGAATAGATGTATCTTTATCTACACTCCCTTTCCTTGGGTGGAGGGGCTTTTCTTTTTTTTTGTACAACTGGCTTAATTAACTGGTGTCTTCTATTGAATCCACCCCTTTTGTTCTCCCAATTTTCTTAAATTCCTTATTACTCACCTTACTACTAAGGTTTTGAAGGAAGCTGGGAGGTGGAGAAGAAGGAAGGCTGCTAGATGAGTTATGATTTACTCTAGTTCTCTGTTCGTTGGTTGAACATAGATGGTACAGCTTGCAGCCAATAGATATTATAGACTTTATATCTTTTTTTTTGTCCTTTAGCTGAAGGATAAAACTTTTTTTTCTTTTGGTCCTTAGCTAAAGGAGAGTACAACTTCTCCATGTCAGGATGGAATGTCATTGGCCATACTTGGCCCTGTGCCTCCTGAGAGTAGATTCTAAAAACAATATGTTTACCTCTTTGGTTCTTCCTAAGCCTTCTTGTAGTTGGGTAGTGTCAATCCATGCCGGGACTCTTTTGATGTACAGAGGAAAAGTTTTAGGATGGCAATAATGAACAGGAATGCACTCCTAGTTAGAAAACAGAATCATACATGGAGTGGGAGTTAGCAGGATTTAGCAGGTTACGATTCCACCATTAGAATCTTAATTGATTCTGTATCAGATAGGGCAAACTCAGGAAAGAAATCTAACTGAACCCCAAGAACTTTAATTTTGAGAGCTCTTGGGGGCATTGGTTTGGATTTAGTACTGCCTTAGTCGTTTGGGTTCTTCCCAGACAGATCTCAGAAATCTGTTTCAGTCCCAAAGCCTTAGGACCTACCTAAAGCCTAATGTGGACACAACCCTCAGATTTACTTAGAGCCTGGGGAAAGGTATTGGTTAAATGGCTGTTTGGCTCACTACATTCTTTTCACTAATGGCCTATGCACGGCCAACAGTGAATGGCAAAGTTGCTAACCATCCTTTCTACCAAGTATAGAACCAGAGAACAAAACTTATTTTTAGCAAGAGGGGTGAATGTTAGCTTTACAGAAAGGAAATGTTGTTAAATTCTATAACAGGCTTTATGGGAGAAACTGCAGAATCTCCTTTCAGAGGTAACTATGTAGATAGAGTATTAGACCAAGAGTCAAGAAAATCTGATTTCAAATCTGGCCTCAGACACTTTCTAGCTGTGTCACCTTAAACAAGTCACTTAACTTTTGTCTGCCTCAGTTTCCTCATCTGTAAAATGGAGATAAGTTGTGAGGAGCCAATAAATTTGTAAAGCACTCTGCAAACTTTAAGCACTAGTGCTAGTTATTATTATTCAAACATTTTTTGAGTTCCCACATCCTCCAGAAAGATTCCCCCATTAACCTAGAAAACATGGCTAAATTTCCTAGGTTTTACTTTGTCTTAACACTCAGGTCCCAAAGTTCCCCATTTACTCTAGAGGCAGCTGGGTGGTACAATGGATAGAGTGCTAGACCTGCAATTAGGAGAACCCAAGTTCAAATCTAGCCTCAGACACTTCTTAGCTGTGTGAGCCTGGGGTAAATCATTTAAATTCTATCTGCCTCAATTTTCTCAATTGTATAATGGGGGACCATAATAGTCCCTACTTCACAAGATTATTGTGAGGGTTAAAAAAGATAATATTTATAAAGTGTTTTGCACTGTGCCTGGCACATAACAAGCATTTAATAAATGTGTGTTCTCTTTTCTTTTTTTTAACATTATTTTTCCTCAATTACAATTTCCTCAATTACATGTTAAATCATGTTAAAACAAATTTTTAAACATTAAAAAAAGTTTGGGATTTTAAATTCTATCCATTCCCCCACTCAACCTGACAGTAGGCAATCTGATATAGTTTATACATGTACAATCATATAAAACATTTCCATATTAGTCTTTTGTACAAGAAGACTCGAATTAAAAAAAGAAAGTGAAAAATAGCATTCTTCAGTCTGTATTCATATAGCATTAGTTCTTTCTCTGGAGGCAGATTGCATATTTCATCATTAGTCCTTTGGGATTGTCTTGGATCATTGTATTGCTGAGAATAGCTAAGTCATTCACAATTCTTCATGGCCCAATATTGCTGTTAATGTGCATGATGTTCTCCTGGTTCTGCTCACTTTACTTTGCATCAGTTTGTGTAAATCTTTTCAGGTTTTTCTGAAATCATCCTGCTGTCATTTCTTATAGCACAATAATATTCCATTACAATCATATGCCACAGTTTGTTTAGCCATTCTTCAATTGATGGCCATCTCCTGAATTTCCGATTCTTAGCCACCATCAAAAGAGCTACTATAAATATTTTTTTTGTACAAGTAGGTCCTTTTCTATTTTTTGGGGATTTCTTTGGGATACAGACCTAGTAGTGTATTGCTGGATGAAAGGGTATGCACTATTTTATAGCCCTTTGGGCATAGTTCCAAATTGCTCTCCAGAATGGTTGGATCAATTCACCACTCTACCAATAGTGTATTAGTTTCCCAGTTTTCCCACTCCTTTCTCTTCTTGCACTTAGTATCAGTACTTAATTTTTCTCTCATGTTTGCTTAATTATCTGCATGTCTATTCATGCCAATGATTGCAACCTTCTTGTTCCATTAAAAAAAAAAAAACAACCCAGGGGCAGCTAGACGATGCAGTGGATAGAGCACTGGCCCTGGAGTCAGGGGGACTTGAGTTCAAATCTGGCCTCAGACACAGTTGTGTGACTCTGGGCAAGTCACTTAACCACAATTGTCTCACCAAAAAAACAAACAAAAACAATAACAAAAAAATACCCAAACTACACTTAAGTAAATGCTTTTCTGATGACGATCTTCCTCTTTACCCCTTTCCCTTTCATTTTCTTCCAAACTGTGTTATTCTCTATATGACTCCAGTCCCAAAGCCTATTGGTATTGATGGGGTACTTGGGTGCTTATGCTTGTACTTGACCCCAATTTCTCCTTAGTCTCATAAACACTGCCCCTGACAATTACTCCCCAGCCCAAGGACACTGTGCCTAGCAATTACTCATCTGTGGGCCCCAGCAAGACCCTTATCTCTCTTCCTGGTGCAGCTACACAAAGCTGGGTGAGAGAGTGCTGGGCTGCTCAGCCCTCAGATTATATCTCTGGAAGCCTCCCAATTCCTTAGTAAGTTCCTGTCTTGTGAGAAAGCTTTCCCTTGTTGCAGAGCATTCTCTAATCAGGACAGAGAGAGAGGGGTGTCTTATCTGGTCCAAGGAGTTTTGTCCTTGGCTGGCCCAAGAATTCTTTCTCCTGCCAGACTCCCAAGATACATGCCTCTGACATCTCCCTCCCTGTCTGGTATACTCCCTATACTTTCCCAACCATAACTCTCAAAGACACCTGAACCTTTAGATTACCTAACTGGTATCCCTGGCATTCCTTTCCCATGCCCTTTTCTATATAAACCCTAGCTCCATCCTCAGTCTCTTGTAGGTTCCTTAAGAATCCTTACCCGCTGAAAAGCATAACAATAAACTTTTTGCCAACTTGACTTAAAGAATGATTGAGTGTGAATTCATTCCATCCTGTACTCCAGCCTTTGAGGGGTCTCAACCTCTCAGACTGCAACAGTGTGGGTCTATCTCTTTACTGAAGGAGATCAATGTCCAGGGCCTGAGTGATGGGCAAGGCAGAGCTGAACTTCAGCACCAAGACCTATCATCAACTCTGTAGTACTGACATACAGAAATTTTAAGAGAGATTGACTGTGTTGATTTCAGTACTGTTTATGTTTTTTTTTCTTCTGAGTGCTTTGTTATTTCTTTCTCTTTGAGATTGCTTGCCTAGCAGTCACAGTACTTTTAATGGGACCATTTTCTGCAGTGTCATATAACTGCAGACTGTGTATGCACTTGGTAGGTATCCCATTTAACACTTCAGGTACTCTAGTGGGATCAGTAGTCCATAATGGTTCATATATTACTTTCTGTAAACCTTTAGAAAGTTAGGATGTCACACTATTAAACATCAAGGGAGTGTAATATATCATGTCCCCCAGCAGATGGTACTCTACTAAAAGCAACTACCAAATGGTCTAATGCAGTTATTTCTAGTGTATGCACAAGAGGTCCTCTCTAATAGAATATGTGAGTATTCCATCTTCTCAATCCACCTGGCTCCAAGGCTGGACAAAAAAGAAACTTTTCTGACTGAGTTCTGAATTCTAGCTTAGGAGTTGATATATAATAGCCTTCACTTTCTATGATTGTGTCCCTGTCCTATCTTCTGAGAAATGACCTAACTCAGTCTCTTCTCTATATATTTATATTGTTGCCTAGATGAGGTCATGCTTGAGGAGAGCTAAGCTACTAGACCACGCCCTAGGGCTGTCCATTTTCATCTTCACCCCTCCCAATGGGGAAACTCAACTAATACAAGTTGGCACCTTCTTTACAACTTACAATCTAAAAGAAATTCTCAGAACATTTGGAGGTAGAGGTGGAATTGTATTAGAAGTGAGATTTATTTGAACCCAGGTCTTCTTGGCTTCAAGACTGGATCTCTAGCCACTTCACTATACTGTCTCTCCTTTATCTTTGAACTGTAGTCAAATTATTACTAACTTTGTTCCTAGACAGGTGTATTAATGGATACCACTTATCAATTTTGTGATTTCTTAGACCAAAACTCCCTTCCCCTGCCACCACTCCCCTATATGTATAGTCTTCCTTATTAAGCTCTTTGAGGGTCAGGAATATCTTGCCTTCATATTTGTATCCCTAGTGCTTAGCACAGTTTTTGGCATATTCATTCATTCATTCAATCATTTGTTTATTCATTCATATATTCATTCCGAAGGCAACTTAATTTCCTTTAAACTCATAGCTATTTAATATGGCAAAAATGCCAAATTCTTGAATATTCTTCTGAACCTGAAAGTCATGGAATAGAAAAAGAGGGAAGGCAGTAATAGTTCTGCTGTCCAGGGCCCAACTCAGAGGCCTAAACTAGAACAGTGACAGCAAGAGAAAAACTGGAGGAGTGATGGGAAGTGGGTTGATCTAGCCTTCTTACCAGTTAGTGTGGTTTTGGGAAGCTATTTATTTCACTTCTAGACTTGCTTCTCCATCCATCCATCCATCCATCCATCCATCCATCCATCCATCCATCCATC
>NW_020954585.1:29955731-29980336 GCF_900497805.2 Vombatus ursinus
ATCCATCCATCCATCCATCCATCCATCCATCCATCCATCCATCCATCAATAAACATTCATTAAGCACCTACTTTGTTTCAGGCACTGTACTAAGCTCGAGGTACATAAAAAGAGGCCAAAGACAGCTCCCGTCCCCAAAGAGCTTACAATGTAGTAGAGAAGACAACATGCAAACAAATATATACAAAACAAGCTATATGCAGGATTAATAGCAAAAAATTAATGGAGGGAAAACACTGGAATTAAGAGGAGGTGGGGAAGGCTTCCAGTAGAAGATAGGATTTTAGTTAGAACTGAAAGGAAGCCAAGCAGGTCAACAGTTTGAATGGTGGAGGAGAGCATTCCAGGTATTGGGGCCAGCCAGAGAAAACACTCAGAATTGAGGGATGGAGTGTCTTGTTTGTGGAACAGCTATGAGGCCAGTGTCACTGGATGTCAGGAGTTAAGGTATAAGAAGATACTGGTCTCCATGTTCGTTTCTACTTAGTTACTTTTCAAGCTTGGGACGCTGGCTCCTGGTCTGCTTTCTGCCCAGTTGATATTGCCTCCACAAGCTTCCCTGGTGTCTACCTCTATATTGAAAATCTTCAAGGATCTATCTTAGCTCTTACCCAGGGCTTAGCACAGTGCCTGGCACATAGTAGGCTCTTAAAAATGTTTATTGATTAATTGATTACACTGCTTTGCTCACTATAGATTTCATTGGCAATAAGGAATAACTGCTGCCATTGCAGACCCTCTGGGAGTTCTTTAGCCATCTCTGTTCTCTGTGCTTGAATGGAATAACTGACAGGAAGTGTCTCTCAAATCTAAAGAAAAAGGAAGGGGAAGGGCAGACCTACACATTCCAAGCATAGACTTTTTTCACCCCCTTCTCTCCTGTTTATCAGCTTCTTTCCTTTGACAAAATAGGAAAAACACAGAGATCATCATCAGTGCTCTATTATTCTTCTTTATAGCCACACTACAATCACCTCAGTCCCTGGGGCAACATAGTAATTTGGGAGAGACAAGAGGGCATATCATGCGTACTAGTTATAGAGGATTCAAAATTGCAGTGCATGATTGAAGGGACAGACTTAACTTTTTAAAAGGCTGCCAGTACTGACCTTAAATGTAAATTTTTTTCTTTAAGTTTTTATGTTGGACTAGTTTGGAAAACTTCTAATTGTTTTTAACTTTGGCAACTGCAAAAGATTAATGCACAAGGACTTCTTGATTCTCCCAACTATAGGTGGTCACTAATTATCTGTATTCTACAGAGAAGACTATCACAACAGGAAAGGAAGAAAGGAGAACATAATCTGCAATTGTTATTCAGGCAGATACAACAGAATTAAAGTGTGAGCAAAGGGTGTGACCAGGGGCAGACCTGGGCAATTTACCGCAGTTAAAAGATGAGGCTTTTGTTTAGGACTTTAATTATGTCTCTTTGATACATAGGAACATCCTTATTAATTGCTTGAGTACAGGAATCATTCGGAATAATTTGATTAGGTTAATCCCTCCCAAAAGAGCCCTTAGACCACATCCAATAATATAGCCCAGGGAGCTAAAAATGTTTTGTTTTTTTTTACATTTTAAAAATATAATCTTACTGTATTTTAAAAATGTAAAAACCATTCTTAGCTTGTAGGCAGTAAAAAAACAAACAAACAAACAAAAAAAAAACAGGTCAGTTTTGGCCATCAAGCTGTAATTTGCTGAACTCTGAACTCATATGGACCTGAGCTGAAATCTGGCCCAATAAAAGACAAACCAAATATAACCCAAATCCCAAAGCACATAGGCATGGGATTCTTCTCATTGGTGGAGATCAATGCCCTGCACCTTTGTGAGAGGTGGGGCAGAGTTGCCAAGAACAAGAGAGAGGACAGCTCTGTTCCCTACAGACTTTATTCAAGACTCTTCAGTCACTTTGGTCTCTCCAGTCACTTTGGGCTCACCAGTCACTGGGTGCTTTTGATTTACAACTTTGAGAGAGAAGATAGATGATGCCAACCTCACTTCAGGCTGCTGAAGAGAAGAAGCTAACATGAGGGGAACTGGTAGTCTCCATTATGTCCCTATGATGCCCTAGAGACTTTGGAGAATGTCCCTTGGGTGAAATCTGGAATTCTTTCTCTATCTCTCTCTGTCTTTTGCTTTTGGTATATATCCTCCTATCTATGCTTTCTCTGATTTCTGTTTTGCAAGTGTCTTGGATAAATGTTGTTTTCTTCCTCCTTGTACATGTGTTCATTGTCAAACTGATATTTGGTGGGAAGGGAGTCAAGCTTTGCAAATAAAGTTTGGAGCTTTCCTTCCCCATTAAGAAATAATGATCAGAATTTTAGTGTATACCTGAAAACTATATTTCCTAGACTAACAATATTTGAGGGAGCAGATAGATAATAATTCTACCTCTGTATCCTCTTCTCTTTGAGAAGAGCAGAGTGGCCAAGCTTTTGGCCCCAAACTCCTGCTTCCCCTTCTGATAAGAATTAAAACCTCCTCTAGGGAAAGTTAGGAAGAGAAGAGGCTAAAATTATATATTCTGTCTCCCTTCAAGCCACACAAGGACATCTCCATGATGCACGTGGGAGACATCCTTGCTACACTAATAATAAAAAAGATACAGAGACCTAGCCACAGACCTGAGAGTAGAGTGACTCCCGTGGGGTAATGTCTATCCGTTAGAATATTCCTCCACCTTTCTCTCCAGCCCTAGCCCCAGCCCTAGCTCCAGCAATGAATGAATAGCAGATCCTCTCAGTTGGAGACCATACCAGTACTTGGGGTCATCTTGGTGGAGGATTTATGGTTTCTGGATCCTGAGTTTCTGGACTTATCCATGGAGGCACTGTAGCAGTCTCTTGCCTCGAAGGTAGCAGAAGTCAGGGCACTTGTGGAGTGGTGACAATCCTTGAATCTAAGTGTAATGGGCTAGTGACCCTCTTTTATTCTGAACCTGCATGAGGGTGAGAGTGCATGGTGAATGTAAAGGGGACTGACCAGTTATCTCAGTCAGTCCTTGTGAGCATATGCAGGGTGCTTGGCTGAAGCTATCCCCATCTGGATTCTGGAGCAGACATAGATATTCTGCAACTGGTTGTGGTCTGCCTTCCATTTGAAGATGAGGAACCTCTTTGATTGACTATGTAGATGAACAGGGGTGGTAGTGGTAGGGAGAGGACCTAGCTCAATAGTAGTTGAGCCAAGGGCTCATCCCCAGAAATGTTCCATTTGGACCTGAACTTGGTGGGGCCAAGAGCTATTTAGGAGCTATGTTAAGTCTGAGCTCATTTTCCCTAGAAACAGAAGTGATATAGTGAAGAGTTCCTTTAGGTGTTGGGAGAAATTGTTTATACTTCTGTTTTTGCTATATTTTTGAAGTAAATATCCATTTGTAAAGGAATTTATGTTAATTGGTTAAATGGAACTGGGCCATTAGTAACTGGTAGCTAACAATGGTAATGGTGGGGTGGGAGAGAACACATGGGAATGTACTATTAGCATTAAGAGAAAGAGACCCCTAACCCCTCAGGGTTATTTCTAGACTTCTGAGGGGATTTGGAGCTGGCATTGTTCTGGGAGAGTGAGACAAGAGTACCTCAGCATACTGGAAGAGTGTCCACAGTTCCAGGACCCAGAAGGGAGAATGCCTCATGATGAGAAACAGGAGGTCCTTGAATAGCATGAGAATCCTGGAGATAAGAGAAGCAAACAAAGCATTCTAGAGCTGGAAAAATATTAAGGTACTAATGTTGGGGAGCAAATTTATCTGAAACTACAACTGTGAGTTATTTAAAATGTATAGGACTAGTGACAAGTGGGCTGCCACCTTAGTGGTCCAGAGTTCCAAATTCCTTTTGGAGAATCCCCAAACCTTTACAGTAATTTTATAAAACTGGAGGACTGTATAAGGAGCTGGAGGTGTGGCCCTTACCACAGGGTACAGGGCTGACTCTCTAGAAACCCCACTTTTATTTTTCTTTCAGGGAGAATTCAAACCTTTGGACAGTACTATGAGACTAGAGGACTATCTGAGGGGTAGCAAATGGGGAAGGGAAGTGGGATTCACTAAAGAGGAGAGAATTGTATTGATTATTTACATATTTCTATGAGTTCTTTGTACTGTTTTATATTTTCTATGAGGTAAAATAAAGACTATAGTGTATTTGAAATACATTGCAAACTGAGTATTCGCATGGTTGCTTAAGCCTTTGGAGAAACCTTAACACAAGCTATATTCTGATGTCCCTTTGGGAAACCTAGGGGTGAGCACAAGCCAAAGATAGGATTTTGTGCAAAATCTCCCAGATTGAACTCAAGTTGTATAAATTCAGAGCTTGGGGTTCAGGGTCATAGGTTATTCCTGTTTATTCCTCAGCCACATCTATGATTTAGTTACTGTTTCCAGTAAAGTGGATTTGCCATAGAAGTTGTCTGATACCCATTGGCCTCTGTCTTTTCCACACACTGCCTCTCTTTCAGATAACTTGTCATTTGCTCTCCCCTGGGCCCTACGTTGGATTTGTTACTCTGTGACATGATGCCTTTAGAGCCTTTGGTATTTTGATAAATTGTCCTTTGCTTTTCTCCCTGAATGAGAGTACTAGGGTTTGACATTATGAGCAAAAGCTTCCTTAAATAGCTGTGACAAGATGGTCAGAGTTCACTGGAATTGGGAATAGGTGAATAGGTGTCATTTTTGCTGCTCCAGGAAGTTAACCTGCTAGCCATTAGAATGTTAAATGTAAGTAAGTTATACTGTTGGGTTGTTTTGAAGAAAAATGAAGCACTTTACTTAACTTTTTCCCAAATGTGACCTTTTCAATTTACCTAAACCAGTTCCATAATGTATTTCTTGATCCATTTTATCCTTTGTAGAAATAGGGCAGGGGGGTGAATGCTGTACAGTTTAAAAAATGCTTTCCTCACAACCCTGTTGATGTAAGTAATGCTAGCTTTATCCTCTCCATTTTTATAGTTTGGGACTGAGGTTTGGAGAAGTTAAATGATTTGAAAAGATTATAGAGTTAGCAGATTACAGACAAAGGACTTGAACCCAGGCTGTCCTCAGTCATCTACATTATGTTTACTGCTTTTGTTCTGAGATAAGTTGGATGGAAAACATGTTTCAGAACAAATGTGGACTTTCTCTGACTTCCATCAAGTTTTAGCTAAAATCCCACCTTCTTCCACAAGTCTTTGCTGGCTTCCCCTTAATTCTAGTGCTTTCTCTCTGTTGGCTTTCTCTGGTTTAACCTGCCTATGTTTGCCTGGTTTCTCTCCAGTTAGACTGTGAGTTCTTTGAGAGTAGGGGCTGTTTTTTGCTTTTCTCTGTGTCCTCAGTGTTTAGCACAATGTCTGGCATACAGTAGGTGCTCAATAACTGCTTGTTGATTTGACTTGTTTTTCCTTCAAAACCAACATCATTTGCTCATATCCTCTTTCTACTGAATGAAAACACTTACATGAAATTGAACAGACCCAAGAAAGTCTTTCCATCTAGTAATGCTCACCATAAAAGTCATTATCTAACTGCTGTCCATCATGAAAGGAATAATTATTCCACAATATGCAGTATCACATTTATGCAATTATAATGATTGATTATATTATACTATGTGAAAACACAACTCAACTTGAAGAAAGAATTGCATCTGTTTTTTAGGTAATGAGTTGCATGGTAATCAGGTCATTGTTTGATGGTGGGAGAGAGCTGAACTGTAATATTGTCTTTTATTCTTCCATCTTTATCCACTTGGCTGATAGCGATTCATTCCCTGATTATTGTGAATTGTCCTAGAAAAGCTAGATCATCAATATAAGGAAAGTGAAAGTAATACCCAAAAGATTTGCAGGAAAGAGAACCTATAGTTACAAAAATATAGATTTTTTTTATAACAGCCCAAAACTGGAAGCTAAAAGGATGCCCATTTATTGGGAAATAGATAAGCAAATTATAGTTTATAAATATAATGGACTATTATTGTGCCATAAGAAGTGCTAGAAGGGACAGTGTCAGAGAAATTGGGGAAGACTTATATGAAATGTTGTAGAATGAAGTCAGTAGAACCAGAATAATTTATGTTATAAAAACGTTATAAAGAAATACGTTGAAAGACTTCAGAACTCTGATCAGTGTGATAATGAACCACCGTTTCAGAAAAATTTAGATGAAGCATGCTACCCAGCTCCTGACAGAGAGGTAATGAACTCAAAATATAGAATGAGATACATTTTTGGACAAGATCAATGTGGAAATTTGTTTTGATTGACTGTGTGTATATGTATGTATGTATGTATATACACACCCATACACATACACAAGGCCTTTGTTGTCTTTGTGTTTTCCTTCCTTCCTTCCTTCCTTCTTTTCTTTTCTTTTCTTTTCTCTTTTCCAATTTGGGGGAAGATCTAGAAAAGAAAGCATTCTAGGGATTTTTTTTTTTAAAAAAAGAAAAACAAAAGAGTTACTGAAGTACTTTTTGAAAGTGTACAGAAGAGGAATTGGGTCAAAGTCCCCTTGTAGTTGTGGAAGATGGCAGCAATGCAGCTGTAGCTTTTCATTGACTACCTTCAATCCCTTTGTTCAATTTGTTCACATCAAGTATGCCTTGACAGCTGTAGTTAGAAGAGTCCTTTCCCTTGGAATTAAGGCCACCAATGATATGATGCTGGCCAAAAACAAATACCTCCTATATGATGAAAGGAATGTCCACAAGGTATAGCCAATCAACAAGCACATAGACCTGCTCTAGAGTGGCATGGACCCCAGACCCCAACTACCTGGTGTACCGTGATCACATCCTTATGGTTCAGCTGGTACAGAGTTGCTTCAGTGATGCATGAGTATCTATAGTCAGTTGTTGTGCATCTGTATGGAATATCACTACTCATTTGTAGTTGGAATGAAGGGCAACCTTATTTATTTCAGTGTGATCCATTTGGAGCTTATTTGATTAGAAAAACTACAGCAATGAAAAAGTAGCATGTAAATTGGAAAACTTTCCTGGAGAAAAAATTCAATGAAGACCTAGACCTGGAAGATGCTATTCATATAGCCACAAAGGAAAATTTTGAAAGGCAAATAACATAGAAATTGGTATCTGTAATGAATCAAGTTTTAGGATGAAGAATTCCAACTGAAGTTAAAGATTATGTGGCTGCCATAGCATAATATTCTAATGACTGAATGGCTTGAAGTTTCAGATGATTTACCAATTTGAAATGTTTAAAAATGTTTTAGTTTTTATGCTTTTGTGCATACTTACATCCTCATAGTTGAATGTCTGGAATTTTTGAAAAATGGCAGGTGTAAATTCTCATGAACTCCTATATCCAGCTTCCAGAAAAAAAAACAAAAATACACTGAAGAGAACAGAAGAAAGGCCAGAAAGGATCACAGACAAGCAATATAGCTTTGAAAGTTACATTTCCTATTTATCATATACTTTAAAAGAAATGCAAGATCTATATATTAGAGATTTTCAGTTTCTCCCCTTGTGTTCTACTACATATGTGGATATACTCTGGTGTTAAGTTCAAAATGAAAAGAAATTTTTTTTAAAGAAAGAAAATCAAAGTGAACTTTGATCATTTAGCACCTAGAGATAGAACTCAGTTTTTATACATTGTACCCTGAAGTTAAGAAAGCCCCAAGCTTATCTTATTTTTACCCTCTGGAGCTTGATTTCCTTCATAAAGGAGTTGGAGGATGGGAAGGCAAAGTTTAAAAAATAATTCAATAAGTCACTGGAACAATGGTTGTTAAGGTGTGAGTCAGCAGAATTAGGCATTAAAACATACACACACGTTTCCAAAGTTATTGGGATATAAAATGCTACATCCCTCAACAGCCAAGAACTCAGGAACAGTCTGAATGACTTGCTCAAGGTCAAATAGCTAATAAAACCTGAGGTCCAATTTGATCGCAGGTCCTCTTGAATCTTGGTCTAACACTCTCTCTATCCACTGGGCTACATAGCTGTTTGTTTTAAGTGATGAATGATAGATAGGAAAGCTACTGGGAAAACTTATTGTAAACCATCGGTTAAGTAAAAAACTGAATTGTTATGAAATTACCCTTCCCTGTCTCCTACAAAATGTTCCTATTTACAAAAACCTTTCTGTATCACAGGTTTCTAAAAGTAATATAGCAGGAATCATTTGTATAATGAAAGTAAGGAGGTTTATTATTATCTTGGAATACATATTTTATTACTGTAGACCCAGTGACCTCCCTAAAATGTTTGACAAAAATTTTAGTCTACATGTTTGGTATATTAGGCTACTTTGCATTGGTGGGGCATGCTGTGATATTAGACTATAAATGAATGTTATAAAGGAGATGGTTTTTTATTTTATTTTTTATTAATTTATTTTGATTTATCAATAATCACTTCCATATACTTCTGAGTGTAAAATTTTTCTCCCCCTTCCTCCCTACCACCCTCCTCAAGATGGCACACAATCTGATATAAGCTATACATTTACATTCATATTAAACATATTTTCACATTAGTGATGTTGTAAGTAAAAATTAAAACCAATAGGATGAACCATCAGAAAGAGGAAACAAAACTCAACAGAAGAGAAAAAAAATAACAATTCAACTTCCATAGTTCTTTCTCTGGATGTGGATAGCATTTTCCATCACAAGGCTTCTGGAGATGTCTTAGATCCTTGTATTGCCAGGAAGTTTATCAATATTAGTCATCACACAATGTGGCTGTTATTGTGTACAATGTTCTCTTGGTTCTGCTCACTTCACTCAGCATCAGACCATACAAGTCTTTCCAGGTTTTTCTGAAGTCAGCCTGTTCATCATTTCTTATAGCACAATAGTATTCCATCACATTTATATACCACAACTTGCTCAGCCATTCCCCAGTTGATGGGCATTCTCTCAATTTCCAATTCTTTGCCACCACATAAAGAGCTGCTATGAATATTTTCATACATGTAGGTCCTTTCCCCGTTTGTGTGATCTCTTTGGGATATAGCCCTAGAAGTGCTATTGCTGGGTCAAAGGGTATGCACATTTTGATAGCCCTTTGGGCATAGTTCCAAATTGCTCTCCAGAATGGTTGGATCATTTCACAACTCCACCAACAATGTATTAGTGTTCCAATTTTCCCACATCTTCTCCAACATTTATCATTTTCCTGTTTTGTCATGTTGGCCATTCTGATAGGTTTGATGTGGTACCTCAGAGTCATTTTGATTTGCATTTCTCTAATCAATAGTGATTTAGAGTATTTTTTCATATGACTATAGATGGCTTTAATTTAAGGAGATGGTTTTTAACTCAAGGAATATATTTTTGCTTGATTTTTTTCTTGCATTATAGTCTTCTAAAGTTTACTTTTATTTCTTACTAATCAAAGTATACATTATAGAGTTTGTTTTCCACATTCTTATTCAAAAGAAATAGATTGTGTAGGAATTTTTTTTATGAAATATAAGACACATTAGATAACTATTGGTTTCTGTAGTTGCAGTAAAGTACTTATACTGACATGAGTTTAGATACTGAAAGCATATTTGCAAATTTATTTCTTAGTATTAAGCAAACTAGCTACAGTAACTTATTGAGTACAAATAGATATTTTTTGTAGCTCATAATATTGGCAAACATCAGATTATGGCGATATAGAAAAAAGTCTTCCACTGGAAATGTTTTACCTTGATGTGTGAAAACTTATTTATCAAATAAAAATTTGAGATTCATGTTTAGAGGGAAGGAAATGATGAGAATTAAACTAATAGAAAAAAACTATTTAAATCAGCAGAGGCCTAAGCATAAAGAAGAAGCTGTTTTGCCTGTGGAAGGTAATGCGTTTTATTTTATATAGCCACCTTTATGTAATTTGAATTCTGCTGAACCTAAGCATCCTACATGTACCTAAGTAATCAACAGATACTATCCATTGTGGCAACTTTAATTGTCCCTAGTTCTGAAAACAGATCTCATAGGTTTTCATTGCTATTAACATAACTCTGAGCCTCTTAACTATCCATATAATAACTATTTTTATGGAAAAATCACATTACTTTTGTTGCATTCATAATAAAGAGGGGAAAGCTCCTCATCAGAAGTCTGAAAAGTGGCAGAGATTTGGTATTATTCTCCCCAACCTCTTCAAGGGGAGGGATATCCTGGCCAGTGAACTAACACTGAAGGCAAAGGGCAAGTCTCAGTTTTGACCCTGGCACCAGACCATGCTGCATGAAATAGGACAATGAGTTCTTAGCATAGGTGACCATGATCCATGATGATGCTAAATGTGTCATCATTTGTGCTATGAGCCTGATATTCCTGGCTCTACATCTGCTCATAGACATTACTTTGTATAGGGAGATTTATTACAAATATCTTCCAATACCATCTACCACATGACGTATCTGAGACTCAGTTCTTTCTAAAGTGGAAGCCAATACTGAGATGTCTATATTCAGTCACTCTGGTACTGTACTCTTTCAGGGGACCATCAAAGAACTTGCTTTGTTCCATTTCTTTTCTTTTACCTATATTATGTTTCTTTTTCATTGATGCCTATGTAAAGCTTCAACTATCTGTGAGAGAAATGATTAATAATCAATGATTTGGGAGGATTCAGTTTTTCCCCTTTTTCTTTTATCCTCATTTCAAGAACTCTGTCTCTGAAAGGTGAGGTAACCTCCTCTATCTGGACTTCACCCAGGTAAGACAGCCATTGTGTCCTGCTCAGGTTTGGGTGGGGATAAATTCTTTGAATAGATTGCCCCAAGGGGCAGCTAGATGGCACAGTGGATAGAGCACTGGCTGTAGAGTCAGGAGGACTTGAGTTCATATCTGGCCTCAGACACTTGACACTTACTAGCTATGTGGGTTAGTTAATTTAAGAAATAAATGATATAATCAAAGTTCAGGTCTAACCCCTTATTGTAATTCTCTGATTAATTGTTATCTAATCAGTTTTGATTGTCACCTTTGGGAACACCTACTCTTCAAAGAACATAAAAACTGTGAGCCTACTGCCATGATTGTCTTTGGTCTATGAGAGAGATGACCAAATGACTATCCTTTTATTAAAATGCTGGCATTATTAATAAAATAATTAAATTTCCTAGAAATTATATCTCTCAAACCTTTTTAAACATTGCAGCTGTGAAATCAGAGTTGTCCAATAAGAGCATAAAACTGTATAAGGCTATAAATGGCATAAAATCCTTTAGAACAGTGGCGTCAAATTCAAATAGAAACAACTCTCTACAGGCCACCTATTGACTGAGAAAACCACAAATGAACATTATCTATGTTGTATTGTCAGGCAGCTAGGAGGCACAATAAATAGGATGCCTGGAATCAGGAAGACTCACATTCCTGTGTTTAGATCTGACCTCATACACTTACTAGATTTGTGACCCTGATCAAGTCACTTAACCCTGTTTGCATTGGTTTACTCATCTACGAAATGAGCTAGAGAAGGAAATGGCAAATCACTGTAGTATCTATGCCAAGAAAATCTCAAATGGGATTGTGAAGAATTAGATACAGCTGAAAAATAACTGAACAACATGCATTGCATTTTTATTTATTTTGTTAAATATTACATTTAATTACATTTTAATCTGGTTCTTGTGCTGGGGAATTTTGGGGGCTACTTTCCTGCTTTAGAAGACCTATAAGATTTTGCCACAAAGGGGTAGAACATTATAGAAGAAGAAATCTACTAAGGCCCTGCTAGTTTCTTCTGAGACTGTGTCTACCTGAATTAGCACAATAGTCTTGCTGAATATTCTTTTCATGCTATCACTAAGTAAGCCTTTTGTTAACTATTAGATAACATATGAATGTCTCATTTCCTTCCAATCCCGAACTTGAACCACTGGACTAGCTGGAGTCAGGCCTCACCTACAAAAGCTCCCTACTATTTCTAGAATGGGCACCTAGTGGGTACAATAGAGAAAGGACTGACTCTGGAGTCAGAAAGACCTGAGTTCAAAGCTGGCCTTAGATATTTACTATCTGTGTGACCCTGGGCAATTCACTTAACCCTGTTTGCCTCAGTTTCCTCATCTGTAAAGTGACCTGGAGAAGGAAGTGACAAACCACTGCAGTATCTTTGCCAAGAAGATCCAAAAAAAATCAAAGAGCTGGACACAACTGAAATCATTCAACAAAAACAACACCTCTAGAATAAAATGCAAACTCCTCAGCTTGGCATTTAAAGCCTTCTACAACTTGACTCTCATGTACATTTTCAGTCTTATTTCACATTATACCCAATTCCTATACCTTTTTCATTCAAACTGATTTACTAGCTGTTACCTGTTCATGATATTCCTTCTTTCCCCTTTGTGCCCCTGATCATGTGGTCTCTACCATTTATAATTCATTCCCTCTTCATCTCCACCTAGTAGAATTGCATAGCTTAGTTTCTACAGCTTACATGAGATCTTTCCTCGTCCCACCCAGTTAGCACTTGCTCCCTCTTGAAATCACTTTGTATTGTTTTGCCTAGATTTTATATTTACTTACTCATGTAATTAGGACGCCCTTCTCCATCATTAGATTAAAAATTCCTTGAAGAGGGAGACTTTCATTTTTGTCTTTGTATACCTAGGGTCTGGCACAATACTTTGCACACAATTAATAGTTAATAATGTTTGTTGAATTTAAAGAAGTTTTCTTTTTTTTTGAGAAGATATGTTTATTGAAGTTTCACTCTATTTTCCCCTCATGGTAGCCAGTGAATATTTGTTACCACCTTATTCGTGGTATACTCATAGAATTTTAGAGCTAGAAGAGAGTTCAAAAACAATTTCTTCCAATCCTTTCACTTTATAGGAAATGAGGAAGTTGAGGTGCCGAGAAGAGATGTGACTTTTATAAGACTACACAGCAAGTTAATGGTTAGGAGTGGATAGCCATAAGCCCAATCTTTTTTTTTTTTTTTTTTGGCTATACCTATTCTCTATAAGCTATTACTGTTTCTATTTTAGCTAAATTCAGTTTTGCTGCTGCATATTTGGAAACCTAAACCTTCTTCACTTACTCTGAAGTTGCATCTCATACTTTAGTGTTGTAGCAAGTCTGTCCATACCTCATCCAGTCTCATTCCTGTGACCTAAGATTAGTGCTATAGCCCTGTAGCTATTTCTTTCTTTTTAAAATTTTTAAATTAATTAATTAATTAATTTTAGTCTTCAACATTCACTTCCACAAGATTTTGAGTTCCAAATTTTCTCCCCATCTCTCCCCTCCCCCCACCCCAAGATGGCATGTATTCTGAATACCCTTTCCACCAATTTGCCCTCCCTTCTATCACTGCCCCACCCCTTCTCTTATTCTTTTCCCCTTTTATTTTCCTGTAGGGTAGGATAGATTTCTATACCCAATTGCCTGTATATCTTATTTCCCAGTTGCATGTAGAAACAGTTTTTAACGTTTCTTTTTAAAACTTTGAATTCCAAATTCTCTCCTTTCCTCCCTCACTACCCACTCTTACTGAGAAGGCAAGCAATTTGATACATGTTATACATGTGTAGTCATGCAAAACACTTCCTTAATAGACATGTTGTGAAAGACTAACTATATTTCCCTCCATCCTATCCTGCCCACATTTATTCTAGTCTCTCCTTTGACCTTGTCCCTCCTCAAAAGTGTTTGCTTCTGATTACCCCCTCTCCCAATCTGCACTCCCTTCTATCACCCCTCCCTCTCTTATCCCTTTCCCCCCTATTTTCCTGTAGGATAAGATAGATTTCCATACCCAATTGAGTGTGTATGTTATTCCCTCCTTAAGCCAAATTTGATGAGAATAAGATTCAATCATTCCCTCTCACCTCCTCCCTCTTTCCCTCCAGTGTAATAGCTTTTTCTTGGCTCTTTTACGTGAGATAATTTACCCCATTCTACTTCTCCCTTTCTCCTTTGCCCAGTACAATCCTCTGTCACCCCTTAATCTTATTTTTTAGATATCACCCCTTCATATTCAACTTACCCTGTGCCCTCTGTCTAAATATATATATTACCTCCAACTACCCTAATACTGAGAAAAGTCTCATGAGTTACAGGTATTATCTTTCCATGTAGGAATGTAAATAGTTCAACTTTAATAAGTCCCTATGACACTCTTTCCTGTTTACCTTTTCATGCTTCTCTTGAGTCTTGTATTTTAAAGTAAAATTTTCCATTCAGCTCTGGTCTTTTCATCAAGAATGTTTGAAAATTCTCTATTCCATTGAATATAGATTTTTTTCCCTGAAGGATTGTACTCAGTTTTGCTAGGTAGGTGTTTCTTGGTTTTAATCCTAGTTCTTTCGACCTCCAGGATATCATATTCCAAGCCCTCTGATCCCTTAATGTAGAAACTGCTAAATCTTGTGTTATCCTGATTGTGTTTCCACAATACTTTCTTTCTGGCTACTTGCAATTTTTTCCTTGACCTGGGAACTCTGGAATTTGGCTATAATATTCCCAGGAGTTTTCCTTTTGAGATCTCTTTCAGGAGGTGATTGGTGGATTATTTCAATTTCTGTTTTACCCCCTGGTTCTAGAATATCAGGGCAGTTTTTCTTGATAATTTCTTGAAAGATGATGTTTAGGCTCTTTTTTTGATCATGGCTTTCAGATAGTCCAATAATTTCTAAATTCTTTCTCCTGGATCTATTTTCCAGGTCAGTTGTTTTTTAGTGAGATACTTTACATTGTCTTCTATTTTTTCATTCTTTTGGTTTTGTCTTATAATTTCTTGATTTCTCATAGAGTCAGCTTCCATTTGCTCCATTCTTTTTTAAAGGAATTACGAAGGATTATTTAAGAATTTTTAAGGAATTCCTTTCTTCAGTTAGCTTTTGGATCTCCTTTTCCATTTGGCCAATTCTGATTTTTAAGGCATTCTTCTCCTCATTGACTTTTTGGACTTCTTTTGCCATTTGGATTAGTCTATTTTCTAAGGTGTTATTTTCTTCGGTGTTTTTTTTTTTGGGGTGTCCTTTAGCAAGCTGTTGACTAGTTTTTTATGATTTTCTTGCATCACTCTCATTTCTCTTCCCAATTTTTCCTCTACTTCTCTTACTTGCTTTTCAAAATCCTCAGTCCATCAAAGGCCAATTCATATTTTTCTTGGAAGCTCTGGATGTAGGAGCTTTGACTTTGTTGTCTTCTTCTGGTTATATGTTTTGATCTTCCTTGTCACCAAAGTAAGATTCTATAGTCTGAGTTTTTTTTTCTACTGTTTGCTCATGTTCCCAGCCAATTACTTGACTTTTTAACTCTCTCTTAAGGCAGGGCTCTGCTTCCAATGTGGAAGTTGTACAGTCCCAAGCTTAAGGAGTTTTGTGCAGTTGTTTTCAGAGATACTTCTAGGGACCTGTAAGTTTTCAGTTCTTCTAAGGTGATATGATCCAAGGAGACGTGTTTAATCCTTTTTTGGTCTGTGCTCTGGTCTGTGAGAAACCACAAGCACTTTTTTCTGCCTTGGAACTGTGAGGAGGATTCCCTCTCCCCCGCTGTCACAAGTTTCACCTCGCCTGTGCTCCTCTGTGCTCTAGGACTGCCACCCAGGACTGTGATCCAGATCCAGGCACGGACAAAGCAAGAGGATCCTGTCTCAGCACCAGCAAAGAGATCCCTGCAATCCCCCTCTGATCAGCAGCTTGATCCTCACTCCATCTGTGGGCCAAGAGTTCTGGAAGTAGCCACCACCCTGGGATTGGGGCCAGACCTCGCTTTTCTCTCACCTATGTCTGACAGATCCTTCCTACTGACCTTCTAAATTGTCTTTGGTGTCTGTGGGTTGAGAAGTCTAGAAACCATCACAGCTGCCCGTGATTCAGTTCCCTGAGGCTTGCTCTAGGTTAACAGACTGAGTCTTTGCCTGCATGGCCCATGCTGACCTGCGCTCCTCTCCTAGCTCAGCGCAACAGACCTTTCCCATCAACCATTCAGGTTGTCTTGGGCTGGAAATTTGTTTCACTCTGTCTTTTTGTGGGTTCTGTTGCTCTAGAAATTGTTTAGAGTCATTTTTTACAGGTATTTGGAGGAGTTTTGGGAAGAGCTCAAGCAAGTCACTGCTTTTACCCTGTAGTTATTTCTGAAGAAGCAAAAATGTAATTTCGGAGTATGACATATAATTCTCATGTTCCTTGCAAGTCAAAATGCACAGAGGTCCTCTAAGACTCTGGCATTTTTTTTGTCATTATGTAGTTTTCAAGCCCCTGCTGCTTTGGGGTTCACCAGCACAGACTTTAATATGACCTTTTCTTCTTCTTCAATTAAACTTGTTATCCTACAAAATGTTCAAAACTCTGGAGATTATAGTGGGAGTTAATTATTCACAGAATGAGGCTACCTTGAATCTCTTTCTTAACAAGGCAAAGCATGAGTCTATATTCATAACAGATATTTAAAAATTAATTTTCTTCCTTGTGAAAAATGACTCAAAATACAACAAAAATTTATTAAGCACCTATTATTCTGTATAAAGGACAGTGTTAAGGCACTGAGGGAGTTACAATGTTTAGACTAGACCTGATCCCTGCCCTCTTGGAGGTTGTAGTTTAGTGTGGGGGTAATGTTGTTGTTCATCCTTCATTTTCAAAGAGGACTAAAAATGACATCATGGGGTGATATCTTGACTTGAGCATGAATTGGATTTAATTGAGCAGCTGCATGAAGTTGTAAACCTCAGTCCCTCTTCCAGAGTCATCTGAGTCCAGTGACAGGACAAAAGTCAAGGTGACTGGTGATGGCCTGGGATGCACTTGGTGTTTTTGATGTCTGACCAAGCTCTAAGCACTCCTCAGCACCTGCTTCTGCTGACTTCATGGCTATTGGAGCAAATTGTTTTCATCTTCCCATTCTGCTAGAAGTCTTCACATATGTGGGGTAGCTAACCCCATACTAACCCCTAACTCACCAATGGGTTTAAAGTGAATTGGTTACCCTCAACCTGGTTTAGCCTATTTGCCAAGACAGTTTTACCAGAGTGTGACCTTTGTGCATGCTACAGCTTCTTGGAGCCACCAGTGAGAGTTGGAAGATGGGCTGCTCATTCACCTTGTGGACAATATATTAACACATAGCTATAGCAATGTGACATGATAAATGCATTAGAAGGGCACAAGACAAAGTGCTACATGAGTTTTGAGGGGAAAGGTTGTTACAAAAGGTTGATTGAGAAGGGCTTCATGGAGATGGTTGCATATGAGCTGAGGTTAAAGACCACACAGGGATTCATCAAGCAAATTGAAAATGAGAGGTTTTCCAGGCATCAGAACTGGAGTCAAGAAGGTACCATACATGCTTGGGAGAAATAGAGTGTTATTGTTTAGTTATTTCAGTTGTGTGCAACCCCTTTTCTCTAGTTCATTTTATAGATGAGGAAACTGACTTGCCCAGGGTCATATAGCTAGTAAGTATCTGAGGTGGAATTTGAACTCAGGTCTTCCTGACTCCAGACACAGCACTCTATTCACTGTGTCACCTAGCTATAGAGTAGAGTAGTCCAATTTTATTGGATTATAAAGCACATGGTATAGAATACCATCAGATTTGACTGGAAAGATAGGGTGGTACTACATTATTCAGAACCTTAAGTGAATAAATGATTGAATGAAGTCAGTAGGCAATATGGAACCAACCATTGAATATTTTTTAAGCAGAAGAAGGCTATAATTAAATCATAGATCAGAGATTTAGAGTCCTGGTGTTCCATAAACAAGACTACTATCTCTTTTCTCTGGGCATTTTCTTTGGCTCTCCTTCATGCCTGGAGTGTTCGCTCTTGACTGCTTTACTGACCTCCCACTCCTTCTCTCTCTTCTCCTCTTCCTCCTCCTTCTTGTCTCCCTCTGTACACCTGGGGAATCACACCCATACATGTAGGTGCTCTGTCTAAAGGAATATAAATTTTGATTGCTTATATTTCACAAGTATCTTGGTGTTTGGGGTCTAGATTTTTTTCTTCCCTATTTATTTATTTGTTTTTGAAAAACTGGGAAATTAACTCTTTTGTCTCATATAGTTTTCATTTATGATTTTTTTTGAAATATAACTCTGGAAAACCAGGCTTTGATAAAACCCACTAGGATTCAAATGGAGCTACTTGACTATGCCTTTAAACCCAAATCATTCTGGCTTTCTACTCCTCTTTTTTGCAGAGATCCTAGCCATGAGAAAAACCCAAGCTTTAACTAATTTCCCTTAGGGCTTTGGGAGTATGAAAAAATGAATTTGACTTTTTGTTAGAGGTCAGGCTCTCTCCATGACTGAACCCAGTCTGTATGCTATAGCCTAGAGAGAGTTGCCCCTTCATGAAGTGGGAGAGGGCAGAGTAAGTCTCCCTTTTAAAGTTTCATTGAATGTGCCTCTTCTCCTGGCTTAGTAGACCATTCTACCTGGTGCAGTTTTGAGTAAGCCTCCCTTCTATTCAACCTCTCCCTTTCCCATTTCATCTGTAATGGGATAAAGGACCAAAAAGTTTGCTGCATCATCCTAAAGAGACAAAATTTTTCAGAACTTCTGGTTCCCTGGAAGTGCCTATGGCAACTTAGTTGGAAAGTTAGACAAAAGGTAAGGCAGAGACAGCCAAGATTACAACTATGGTGAGCAATGAGGCCATTGATAGGAATGAGTGAATTAATAAGGAGTGAGTTTATGGAAAAAGATAATGAATTTGATTTTGGACAAAGAATTTGAGGTGTTGGTTTGACAGTCTAGAAAAGATTGTCCTACAAGGAATTTGGAAATTCAAGTCTAGAGTTCCGAATAGAGGATGGGTCTGGAGATGAAGATTTGGGAGTTATAGTGCCTAAGTAGATAGTTGTCTGGAGAACCAGAAAAACAAGGTGGCCTTGAGTAAGAACTAGGTCAAATTTAAGGACAGAAAGTCTGAAAATGTGGTTAGTGGCTTAGGGGAACTTGTGTAGACTTCTCCTATTCACTCCCCAACCTTTGCTTCATAGTGAATGGGACAACAATCTAAAGATTAATTAGGTGATCTGGGACTAGGGTAAACCAGTCTCAATCAGAGAGGAGGGACAACAGAGAAATAGAATTAAGTAAGGCTTATATGGTAATTATTTCCAAGAGAAAAGGGAGAGAGGTGGCTGGGTGACTTCAAGATGTCTCAAGCTGTGCCTTAATGCTTAATGCACAAATATTATAAAGGGGTAGAGTCTTCAGAACTTTGGGTTTAGTACAGGGAGGAAATGGTTGTGATGATGTCTATATGCATTATTGGAAAGGAAGGTAAAAACGTTCTGCATGGTCCATGGGAAATTAAATCCAATTGAGTTCAACAAACATTTAAGACCTACTATGTGCTAGGTTCTGGCTATAGAAATAAAAATCAGTCTCTCCCCTCAGGGTGCTTACTTTCAACTTCTTGTTGTTCAGTTGTGTCTGACTCTTTGTGACCCCATGGACCATACTGTCCTTGGAGTTTTCTTGTCAAAGACAGTGTTTTGCCATTTCCTTCTCCAGTGGATTAAGGCAAACAGAGGTTAAGTGATTTGCCTGGGGTCACAATAAGGATCTGAGGCTGGATTTGAACTCGGGTCCTCCTGACTTCAAAGTCTGTGCTCTATCCACTGTACCACCTAGCTGCTTACTTTTAATTGGACATATATGTACATATAAATACAAGATTATTTAAGGAGGGAGATAGCACTGATAGTGGGGGATCAGGAAAGGGTAACATCAGAACTGGGCTGAGCCTTGAAAGAAGCTATGAATTCTAGGAAGACAGCAGAGAGGAGGAGAGAGTACATTCTAGGCCCAGGGGAAAAACTGTACAAAGAGGCCGGGGTGGGAGATGGAATATGGCACTTCCCGTGACTAAGCTGAGTTACCAAAGTTTCCTCATTATGTTTTTAAATGCCTCAAGTTCTCTCTCTGTTATTGTGTGACCCCAGTCTTCTATGAGACAGGAACACAGATTTTAAGGATAATGGGAGCCATCTGCATGCAGTAGCAGTTGATATCCATATCCATAATAAATAATGTTAAATATATAAATACAATAAATATTTTATAAATATATATGACTTATAAACAAATAAAATATAAATATAATAATATATAATAAAATAAATATAAAAACTAACATATCAAATACATTATTTTAAGATACTCATAATGCAAAAAATAAGAATAATAATTTTTCATGGAGCATGGGCCCAATGGAAAGAACACTGGATTCAAAATCAGGAGGTACTTCCTAGTTGTGTGATTTCAGACAAATTATTAAATCTCTCTGAGCTTCAGTTTCTCCCTCTGAAAATGCACCTAACAATCCCCGTCTGAAGTCCATTTGTTGTTGTCATGAGGAAAGTATTTTACAAACACGAACATGTGTAAGATATTATTATGTAATATGTAAGATATTATGTAATATGTAAGATATTATTGTTTTGTGAACTGTAATACTTAGCAGAAGAGTTGCCATGTTCATACCATATGTTCTTCTCTTCTGTTCCAGCTCCAGTGACAGCATATTTCCAAAAACAAATAATGCACTGTAATAGTTGCCAGATTGGGTTAAGCACTTCAACTGGGGTTTCCTTCTATTGGAAACCTAATCATTTTCCTTTTTTACTTCATATTAGGTTTCACTGGCCATTAGGGATTTAGATGAATGAGAGCCCATTATTCCAGTGAAACCCTCCTCGACAGGTCTCGGTCCATTCCTTACACTCTGTCTAATTATGAACACAAAGTTTTATTGCTTTAATGACTACCAGCAGTGTGGGGATTATGTAATGAAACTTCAGCATATGTATGGTGTCTTTGTCGGCACTGTTACAGGAACATTTGTACTAAATGAAGTTACCATTGCTTCTTAGTGATGTAATAAAGTGTCCAAAAGGGACATTTGTTTTAAACAAAGGTCACGAAGATCCATTAAAAGTTAGTGTCGTCTCAACAATGGTTTTAAAACACAGTGACAGTCTTGTTTAAGTTATCATTTGCATAAAATATATTCTTGTGTCTGAATAAGCTTCATCAGAAATTTTAGAAAAGTCAATGCCTTGAAGTCTTTACACTGGGGTGGGGAGGGGAGAGAGTGGCATATTCAAGAGGGAACCACTAAGATGGGTGACAGTGAAGGCCACTTGAAAATCTGCTCTACAGGAATTGAAAGGAGACCATCAGGCCCATTGCTCCTCCAGAATTCATTTAATGAGCTAGCCAAATTGATGATATTTCTCTAAGTTCATAAGAATTTTACCCATTTTTATGTACATTCATACATCTAACATAATTTCTAGGTTTCTATTTATAGCATTCAAGGATTAAATGTGATCCTGTAATTCTTGTTCATTAGAGATAGTCATTGATCAGCTTTTCATGCAATAAGATATACATTTCCTTTCAAACAGCTTTAAAAATTCCTACTTAAAATTTTTTTTTTCTGAAAGGTTAACCATATGGACAATACAATCTGATTTTGGTGCTCTCCAAACTTATTTTCAACATGCAGTGGAGATTTAGTTTCTCCTGCTAGCTAGTTGATGTAATTACAGAAAGTAAGGAGCAGCTAACACAGTTAGCTAGGTATTAATATGCCAAAGAAGTGCAAAGACATGTTTATGTCCCATCATTCCTTTATGAAAAATGAAGAAGTTCTCTGATAGAATTGGAAAGGCAGATGGCCATTGGCTGGGAAAAAATTAGCCATGCTCCTGAAGATCTTTATAAAATGGAATCTGTCAAGCCCTGGAATTAGTCAAATAATTTGAAATTCTGGGGCAGTTGAGATAGCAAGCAGTTTTGTGGATTATAGCACCCCCTGCACATTTATTAGAAGATAGTGAAGTGGGGTAAAAAGATTTTCTTTTCTCTCTCTCTCTCCCCTCCCTCCCCCATTAGCCATGATGTCTAAGAGCAGAGGTACATGCCAAGTTGGGGATTCCAAATTGAGCAGGAGGAAGTCTGAGAGTTGAACATTTGTAGGCAGAGAGCAGAGACACAGAAAGGTAGCATTCAAAGAAGGAAGCAGCTTCCAAAAAGAAGACCTCTGGTAGCAGAGAGCTGATTATGGATGCAATAGAGGATGCAATAGTCCTGGCATCTGAGTCAAGCTGAGAAGAGGAGCGGACTTAGGGAGCCCAGCTGAGTGACTCCCTCAATAGAGACGCTCTACTCAGGGAGAACTCTACAAGGAGAGAATTGCCTTGGGGAATATATGTTCTCTACATGTATGACTTACTGCTACCACACTCCATTTGGGTCTACTCCTCCCTTTGATACCATGTGTAGTAGTAGGAGAGTGCATCACAGATTTATGAGGAGAATGTTTGTCACTATCATTCTTATTATGCTATATTAGTGTTTACTAGCTGACTATTGAAAATAAACTCACTTGTGGTGGGCCCATGAGCTATAATTTTGGAAATGTGGTACCACTGCATATTTTGGAATCTTAAAGTAGCTACCTTTAACTATCCATCCTGTACATGAGTGCACATGCAAGTGAGGAGTGTTACAAATATGTCAGTGATACACTTCTTTGGCCATAGAATTTATGAGTAACTAAACATTGGTAATGTAAGTTCTGACAGTATTTCCTACAATTAACCACCTTATCTCAAACCCCTTCCTCCAAGATAGTTCATTTCTAAAGAAACGAAATGATTCTGTGCCTCAATTATAGTTTTGAACTCAATTTGGCCCTTGGCTACAATTATGGTTACTAATTGCTGCACATTGGTCTTGTTAGGATACTGCTCCATTGGTGAGAGGCCAGTGCTAAAAGGGAAAATACAGCAGAAGTTCTTATGGGTCTGCTACTGGTACTCTGGGATCACATGACAATTCTTTATTTGGTCATATCCTGATTCATGGATTCTCCCAAAGCTGTCTTAATTTTTCAGGCACGTTCTTTACCATGACTGGTTCATAGCTTGTCTGTATGAGATTGTTGCTTAAGGGGTAACAGTGGTAGCTGTATGAGCTGGTATAATGCAGTGGGTCCCAGTGGGCCTGCTGTTCTTGGCACAGGGGGAGTTGCCTGTGCCTCATTGGGCTGCTTTCATATAGCTGGGAGTCTGAAATGTTGTCCATCTGTATCATTACCCTGGTAAGGCCTTGTTAGGCACAGGACAATGCATGGATCCCCTGAGGCACAAAGTAGTCTAAAAGATGATGGTAAATGGTACCATCTGCTGTGTGTGAAGTACTAAGTGAGGAAATGACAGTGGAGGCGGGATGAAGGAACTTTCTCAGACTCTTTATATTCTTGTTAAAGTTTCATGGTAATTTTGTAATAAAGACTAGGGAGGGTTTTGGGATGGCAATTGGCTCATCATACCTTTGTCTGGTCTTATGTCATCATCATCATCATCATCATCATCATCATAATAGCTAGTGTCTATGTAGTGCTTTGTGGTTTGCAATGTGCTTTGCAAATATTATTTTATCCTTTCAACAACCCTGAGAAGTAGGTGCTATTATTATCCTCATTTTACAGGTGGGGAAGCTGAGGCAAGCAGAGATTAAGAGTCTTGTGCCCGGTTATACAGTTAGCCTCTAAGACAGGATTTGAACTCAGGTCTTCCTGACTCATGACTCTATCCACTGTGTCACCTAGCTTCAATCAGAAGGAATAGAAGTTATTATTAATTTAGCTCATGTGGTTGTCATGAGAGGGTCTGGACTTCCTAGAGTGTATCCCATGGTCCAGTTCAGCCCCATTGGTCTTTGTGTGCTGCTGCTGGTCAGGTACTTCAGCTACTGCTCAGTAGAGCTGACAGTGATATTGTTGGTGGCCAGGATTAGTGGGCATTGAATATGATGGGCCATATATTTCAAGAAAAATTTCTGGCAGGTGAACTGGGATAATCTGAGTACCGTACTCCTTGCAGAATGGGTTTTCAGGATATCTTCCACATGTCATTTGGAAGAGGATATCATGTGTATGCCCAGCACTCAGTCACCAGGGAGGAGACTGAGTTGACCTTACAGCTTAAAACAATAGAGAGCCTCCCCTCAGGTTCCACAGCCACAGACAGGGTAATGCAGTCTAATTGGTGCTTGGGGGTGATGTATGTACCTTTGAAGCTGAGCTTACCCTCAGAAGTGGATGCCTCTGCACTGCACTTGGCCAATGCTCCCATGCTTATACAGTTTTGATATGAAACCTTCTGGCACTGATGAGGAGCTTATCTGCCACCCACTGTTGAAGCTGGTTAGCTTGCGCTGCATGATGGGTATTTAAGGCCACAGCTGCTGCTTATTCTCAGGAATAAGAGATCAGTTTTTAAAGAACTGTTCCAGGCTTGAACCATGTCATAAAAAAGCAAGAAAACTAAAAAGTGAAAAAATATATTTCAATTTATACTAAGTTTATTAGTTCTCTGTCCGGAGAGAGAGCATTTTTTTTTTTTTTACCATTAGTCCTCTGGAATTGTCTTAGATAATTTTCTTGATCAGGGTAGCTGTCATTCACAGTAGATCATGTGATCATCATAAAATATTGCTGTTACTGTGTATAAGGGCCTCCTGGTTCTGCTTGCTTAACTCTGCATCTATTCATATAGGTCTTCCCAGGTTTTGCCAAAATCATCCCCCTCATGTCTTTCTTTCTTTCTTTCTTTCTTTCTTTCTTTCTTTCTTTCTTTCT
>NW_020954585.1:29980346-30033923 GCF_900497805.2 Vombatus ursinus
TCTTTCTTTCTTTCTTTCTTTCTTTCTTTCTTTCTTTCTTTCTTTCTTTCTTTCTTTCTTTCTTTCTTTCTTTCTTTCTTTTTGTGAGGCAATTGGGGTTAAGTGACTTGCCCAGAGTCACACAGCTAGTGAATGTTATGTGTTTGAGGCTGGATTTGAACTCAGGTCCTCCTGACTCCAGGGCTGGTGCTCCATCCACTGCTCCACCTAGCTGCCTCCCCCCACCCAGCTGCCTCCCCCACCTATTTCTTAGAGCACAATAATATTCCATCACAATCATAAACAACTGCTTCTTCAGCCATTCAGCAATTGATGGGCATCCCATCAATTTCTAACTCTGCCACCACAAAAAGACCTGTTATAAATATATTTGTACATAGAAGTCCTTTTCCTTTTTCCTTGATCTCTTTGGGATACAGACCCAGTAGTGGTATTGCTGTGTCAAAGGGTATGCACAGTTTTATAACGCTTTGGGCACAGTTCCAAATTGTTCTCCAGAATGGTTGGATCAGTTCTGAATTGTGCATAGTGCACCTATTTTTCCACATCCCCTGCAACATTTCTCATTTTCTTTTTTTTTGTCATGTTGGACAATTTGACCCCTTTCTAAGGGATCATTGGAAGAATTAAATTTGTCATTGACAGTAGAGTACATAGGCATCTCCTCCTCAATGAATTTCTTCCACTTGAGATTCTTATTTTGAAGGTCTCAATAGTTATCATGATGGTGCTATCAGAAGTGAAAGCCAATTTTATGATGAAATGGTCAGCATAGCAGATGAACTTCCTGCCTTTGACTCTTTAGAAAGGTGTGAAGTTTAGATTAGTTTCTTTCTCCAATTTGCATAAGATGTCTTCATCTTTTGGAAACCCAAGAGCATTCTTGTTTGCCATCACTTACTTAGCAGTAAGCTCAGGTTCTTCTCAGAGACCTGTGATCCACAACTGTATTTTTTATACATAACATAATAACTTTCTTTTTGTGTTGTTGATCAAGAGGCGTCAAAATGTTTCCATGACACAGTCAACAAGTATTTATTACAAATTTACTATATTCCATGTACTCTGCTAAGCAATGGGAATATAAATACAAGCAAAAAGAAAGATAGTTCTTAAGGAGTTTACATTCTAATGGGAGAAGACAGCCCATAAAAGGTAGCTAAAAAGGAAGGGAGGGAAGGAAGAAGGTGCTGTGTGGGGCCTTGGTGAAGGAAGAAGTCTAAAGAGTCTGAAACAAAGCCAAGAGAGGAATAAAGGAGTGAAGATGGCTGGCTGGCTTGAGTAATTTTCTTAAAATGGAATTTCCAGGAGGAACTGATCAACCAGAAGAAGGGGCGGTAGGGGCAGTGTGAACTTCAGGGTAAGAAGGCTGCTACTAGTGGAAAAAGAAGTTCAGAGAGACATGAGCAAAGCCCATAGAGGAAATGAAGAAGAAAACATGACTGACTTGGCCATTTTCCTTATGGAAGATATTCAGTGCAGAGTTCAAATGGAAGAGGGATTACGAGCAGGCATCGCGTAGTTGTTAGGTCTTCCAGATGCTTCTATTAGTGGATGATAATCTGCAACTCCCTGCTATTGCTATTTTTAGGCCTGTTTCTCTGCTGGTCTCTGTGGGTCTTATAGTCTCCCCTGACATGCTCATTTCTTCAATGACAACTAAACTGGGCTTGAGAACCCCTTGGGTGTTGGATTTGATAAGAATGAACACTCAGAAAGATAGCTGATTACTATCACTTTAAAAAAAAAACTATTCCTGTGGATAAGACATACTAGGGTACATTAAGCTAAAAGATGACTATGGTTTCCTGATATCTCCCTGTTCTTCACCGAGACGTGCTGGAGATTTCTGGTGACAACATCCTATGCAGGGGTGAGGAGTTCATCAAGTTGGAGAAGTTCTTATCCTTTGCCTACAACTGTTTTTATTTTCCCTGCAATTCCAGGTGTCAGAGAAACCCAAGCCCTCTATGGCAGTTGACCAACCATAGTCATTCAAGTGAGTACAGCATGTCTTCTGGACTTGCTCCCTATCATCTTTATAGTCCTGGTTTCTTGCTTCCACTAATTAATTCCTGCTGTGTCACCACCCTTAGGCATCACTCTTATTTTGATTCTATGAACATAACTAGGCCTACCACACTAGCTCTGACAACTCCGTTACAGTCTGCTCTGGTATAACGGCCAAAATGTGTCCCTTCTTAGGGCATGTTGCTCTTTAGTCATAGCCACAAGACCCAGCTAATAAAAGTCAGGCAGAATGCTCCCAGGCTAAGATTAAATGATATTTCATTTTGACTCTCTATATCTGAGTTTTCTCTTACAGATAGCTATGTAGTTGAGTGGTCTGATAATCTGACATACTTCCAATATCTTCTCTGGATGTTGTGCCAGTTCAGGCTGTCTTTCACTACCCCTTGGCTCTGTGGATGTGGTCTGTTCACTAACTGTTTCCATACTTGAAGAATTGGACAAGAAGGAGTTTACTTCTGCTCCAAGTTGGCTGTTAACATCCTCAAAGTACTTGGCCTGAAGGCCCGGGTCTGAGTTTATGGGTGGCTCAGGCTGACTGCCATCAAAGTGAGGATCTGCGGGCTTCCTCTATCTCTTCAGAATCTTCACATCTTACTTATTAGGCAAGGAAGAAGCTGCTGATGAGTTCAGGCTTTCTTCCTAGTCTGAACAGAGGTCTCCCTATGATCAAGACAGATGGGCCCTGTAGCAGCTTCAGACATTCTGCTTCTTTCTCATGTGAATTATCATTTGACCTTTTATCTAACTCTGACCATCTACCCTAGAAAGGGAAAAAGACAGATCCTACTCACAAAACACGTGAATCCTTAAAACTTGAAATTATTCTTTACAGCCCACCTAAGACTCAGAAGAACTGGAGACAGAGATGTTCTAAATCTCCAAGTCTGCATCAGAACTGATCAGTCGTGGGAGGTGTGTGGGAGGGATGTGGTAGATCCAAAGTTGGCTCCCCAGCTTTCCTCTTTTCTGCAATAAATCCCTCATGTATGCTAATTTTCCTCACTTCCCAAAAGGTTTCAGGACAGTGAATGGTCTGGAAGGAAGGAATTATCTGATACCACTGCTCCACGATCTATGCTGTAGGACATTTGAACATTTTAATTGGCTGATGAGGTGAAGGAGGGAGAATGGGAAGTGGACATCACCTAATTTACCCTCTTGGCTGACTTTGAATTTGTTGTTACAGAGATAGGGACTTGTTCTTATGGCCTTGGCTAAACTCTGAGAAACTATCACAGAGCTAGGGGCTCATTTCTCCCACAGTAAGAGAAATGCATTTGTTAAAAATGAGCTCACTTTATACATGATATAACTGTATACATGGAAAGAACACATGGACCAGAGGCAATGCATAGTGTGACACATATGTAGGAAACATATTTGGTCAGGGTATGTGTGCCTTCAACCAACAGTTCAAAACTCTGATTCTCCAGAGCTGCTGATTTCCCATCCACTTGAGACGTCATTGGATGAGCTGGTTTCTCCACTAAGCTTGAGTGTTCTTTTTTCCTCTTCTTTGCTAGATGCCTCTGAGGCTATTTTGTTTTTTTGCTGCTATCTGGTGGTCTTTAGCTACTATGTTGCCCCAGGAGGAGAATTTGCTCTCTATTTAGCTTAACAATGCCAAAGACCAACTTCAGTTTTTTTTGGGGAGGAAGAAAACCCCTAGTTGGCATTTACAGCTAGAGGAGCCCTTAAGACATTTTAAAACCAGCTTTTGAACTCATTTCTTCTTGCTATGTCTAGGATAACTCAGTTTAAACTCTTCTCTGAGGTATGGTTTTAGATTTCTTTTAAATCATATTGTATTCCTGGTTTACTAGATTAGGTCCCCTTCAAACTTTAAGAGGAACTCTCCTTAGCAAAGTTGCAAAGGCACTGTCTGGAGCCGAGGTGAAGGGGTTCGTTTGAATTTCATCATAATTTCATTATAACATAATTTCATTTTAACATTATGCAAATCAATGTAAGATGAAAAGGGTTCAGGTAGGTCTAGTGAACTGTCTTCTAAGGAAGAGAAGAGAAAGAGAAAGAAGAGAAAGAAGGAAGGAAGAAAGGAAGGAAGGAAGGAAGGAAGGAAGGAAGGAAAGCAAAGCCAAGTCAAGACAGAGGTAGAGAAACTATACAGACCCAGGAGACAGAAATTAAGTATTATCTTATTTGTTTGGTTTGTACCACAATGGCATTGCACATTTGATTTTGTCTTGTTAAATGCTAAAGGTTTAATGTAAGATTTTACTACTTAATTTTAATGTTTTGATTATTTTGGTCAGTGGTTATTAAGTTTATAATAATTTTGAAATAAGCTTACTATACAAAGTTGGAAAAAACAGAAGTCAACTTGATAAAACTACCATTTATTTATATAATTGCAGGATTATAAGTACATGTAATTGAAGAGACTTTGGGCATTATCATAGTATCTTTAAGAGAGAGAGAACAGAATCTTGTGGATTGACAGCTGTCATTATGGTGGGGGGGTAGTCTGTATGAGACACTAAGAGAGGATTAAGTCTTGAAGAGACATGGGAGAGTTAACTTGCATGGAGAAAGGGTTTGTGAGAAAACTGTCATATTTGAGAGAATATGAAGGTGCTTTTTTTTTTTAAAGAAACTTAAGTTTAACTCTTAATCTGTAGAGAAAATATCTTGAGTATTCCTGAGAGATTTTAATTACTATTTTGAGATTACTGATTGTTGGATAGAGATTTCACTTTTTTTTGCAGGAACCAGAAGTTGCAATTTGTTGGTAAGAGGTTGCTGAGATATCTATGTTTTTGTATTATTTTACTTTTTATAAATTATATAGGCATTATTACAGACAATATAAACTTTTTGTATGTCTATGAGACTGAGAGGAGAGAAAATTTACAAGAAAAAATTTTTTTTTGAGTTCTTACACATTGGAACAGAGACTCAGTGCTAATAAATTAGAGATTTTGCATTTTACATTTGTGAGAAATATTAGATCATACCACTTAATTGCTCTTGAATCCAGTGAGATTAAGAATTAATGTCAGTAGCAGTCTGAAAGATTGGAGTTTGGCATGGTTGCCCCTGAGAGTACTTGGGAGATATTGCATCACATCTACATACACCCACACAAATCCAAGGGATTGCTACAGGTGAGCTAGCATAAATCCTATTACATATGCAATCATCTATGGTATTGCTACATGTATATGGAAGAAGCCTGGAGCAATATGTGAAAGGAGATGAAATGAAGATGAGCTTCAAGAACTTTACACCCTAGCTTTTGCTTAATGGTTACACAAAATATTATGGAAAGTTATTTGAAAAATATTCAATATTTCTTGTGTCTTTTCTTGCAGATGGCATAGTGAATCAGTTATCGGTTTGTGCTTCCTTTAACGGGGAAAGGAGGACTCAGAGAAAGGCTTAAAAACCTTAGAAGCCTAGTTCTCTTTCCACCATTCTGTCAGCATTATTTAACCTTATTTTTTAACTTTATTTTTTCCTACCCATCAGCATTCTTTCTTTAATATTCCCAGGAAAGAAATTTGTCTTCATAATTCTTGAATGAATAAATGAATAAATAAAGTGTTCACTAAGTGTTTTTTATGAGCAAAACACAGTGCTAAGTATTGGGGATACAAACAGAAAAGCAACACAATCCTTGCTTCTTAAGGAACTCCATTCTAATGAGGGAGACACCACATACAGAACGTTTCAGGTACAAGTCAGATGGCAAAATCTCATGGTTCTTAGAGTGCAGCGGCAAAGCAGATGTTAATGCTTCTTCTTTTATGTCATTTCCACTGTCAAAATCACATAAATTTCTGATGATAAACTATTTGACAGTGCAAAGGACTTCACTGGCAAGAACTTTCTTTTTCCAGCTCTTCAGTAGCTGTGGCAATAGTATCTACAGGAGCAGCTGAAGGATGTGTAACACTCTTTTACTAGTCCCTGAGAAAATGGATAAAACATGTTTTATAAATTGTCAGTTGGAACCTTAAGGTATTAGAATGTCAACCCGGAAGAGATAATCTATTTCAACTGACTCATTCTATAGATGATGAAACTGAGGCCCAGAGGAGTAAAGGTTTTACCTATTATTATTATTATTATTACTATGAATTTATTATTTCAATTGTTAGTGCACTAATCTGTGAAATATTTTTGGAAAATGCCATGGACAATTAGGAAAACGATGGTAGAAGTCATCAGGTAATTCTTCATTTTCTGTCAGAGAGCTACACAGTCTATGGGATCACAATCCTTAGTTTAAGAATCACTGAAGGGCTCACGAGTGGAAAAAAATTTAAGAAGCCCTGGTCTACGCGAGAAAGCACTATATTGACATAATGTAACATAACCTCAAAAATATGAGCAAATATTTTTCAGAAGAAGTGAAAATTGTCAACAACCATGTAAAATATTACAAATCACAAATAGGAAATGGGAATTAAAACAACTCGAGCTTGACATATTGACAAAGATGATAAAAATGGAAACAACCAATGATGGAGGGATTTGGAGAGGAGAGGCGCATCACTACATCATGTCAGTGGGAAATAGGGGCACAAACTTAAGAGTATACTGGTAGTAAGTACATGCATAGCCAATATGTGTGGCCAAGGTAACTCATTCCACCAGTACAGTGGGGCCTTGATATCCTTTCTATTGTGTTGTCCTCATACTGCTTCCTCCTGGTTGCAGTGTCTCTGCTGAGTAGATCACTTAGCTGGACTCTTTGTCACCGACTCCTCTTTTCAGTTCAACTCTATTATTAAGGCTAGTTCTCTCTTAAATCCATAGTTCACTGTCTTTGGCAAGAGTTCACATTCACTAAAAGTGCTTCCTGTTCCCAATTTTCTGTATCTGTGTTTCTCTGTTTCCTGCTGGATCTTGTTGGTGTCCATGGAACCTCCTGCTAGTGATCCCCGACATCTGCTTGCTGGAAGAAAAGCTCTGCTTCAAGACACCATGACCAATCAGGACAGGAGAGGAGGAGAGCAAATCCTTTCCCCACCATGATCTCTGGTAGATTCACAAGGATCACACTTCACACAATTTCTCCCTCCCTCCAATGTTTTCTTGGGCTGATTGGTTTAGCATTTTAGTCAATGGGCATAAGGCTAATCTATAGTCAGCTAATGACCCTAATAATATTAGAGAGAATTCCTTCATACTTTATTAAAGAATAATGGGACATAGACACTGTCTTTGAACTTTCTGTTAACACATAAATATTTCATCACCTCTGCTATCTGCTACTAACTTTCTGTGAATATATCAGTTAATCGATAATGAAAAACCAAGTCTCCCTCATTACAGTCAGAGGGGATGTGGGATGATAGGCATATCAATACACTATTACTGGAGCTTTCAATTTGTCCAATTGTTTAGAAAAACAATTTGGAACTATGTGAGAAAAATCTCTTCTGGAACATACATTCCAAGGAGGTAAATGATAGAAAGGTCTTGTTCAGAGCAATTCTCACCGTGTAAGCAAAAACAAAGACCCTACATCTATTGGGGAATTATTGAACAAAATGTATAATGTGAATGTAGAAGCATGTTGTTGTGTCATAAGAAATAATGAATAAGAACAATTCATTGATTGAAAGATTTGTGTGATTTGGTGCCAGGTGAAGAAAACAAAACCAAGACAACAACATAAACAATGAGCATAATAACGTAAAGGAAACTGCTACAATACTACAAAACAGATCAGTGCAATGACCACTTTTGATTCCAGAAGAGCGGGTATGAAAGATACCTTTCTTCTCTCAGTGGAGAGGTAGTGGACTACAGGTGTGTGTTAGATGTGTTCAATAGGTAGGTTTATTTTGCATTTTTTTTTGTGTATGTTACAGGAGAGGATTTTAATGGAGAGTGGTATTGGGAAATGAAAGCATTGTCAAAAAAATCAATAAACCATTAAAAAATTAACTGAATAAAAGTAGGATAAAAGCTGCCAGGAAAACAGGAGATATTTTTCTTGGTTCCCCTTGTCTCTGCATTCCCTATAATTATATGGGAATTATGAACCAGAGTGGTAATATTTATTAATATTCTCTAATTCTTTCGTAGCACTCCAGAGACAGATCCCCATAGTCAGGGCAGATCTCCAGGTACTAACTGCAAAGCCTCCTGGAAAATATATTTCAAAGTACCTATGGATCACTGGGCAGTTTTGAAATGGTGATTTGAATGGTGAAATTCAGCTGATGAAGCTGGAGGAGAACAAGAAACAGAGTACTGTGTAGGCAAGAGGGAGGCACCTGTTCCTTCCCCAGAAGCAACAGCTAGAAGTAGAGAAGACAGATGAAAAAGAAGCAGCTAACAGGGAACAACAGTAGGGCAGTGTGATGGTATAGAGTACACCCAAGTAGCCAGAGGCTTCATCCCCTGAGGGGCAGACTGGACAGTGTTGACTGAATGGGGAGGCAAACTCAATCCTTAATGAAATGTTCTCAGATGCAAAATTTAAGTGGTTGATGGAACATTTTTTCTCCCCTTTCCCCCTCCCCCCTCATCCATTATTTCAGAAGGATATTTAAACCCAATGTTTAATATTTTCCCTGTAAGCTGTTTTCTATGACTTCAATATTATTGTTAAGTCTGTTTCTTCCAGATAAATGATGGAGTGGATTCCAATTATTCTCTTTGTTTTTGTTCTTGTTTTTTCTTGCCCAGTATGTGGGCGCTGAATATTTTTCCTTCACAGTATGTAACTGACTGAGGAGCGTTCTTTCCAGTTTGGTAGTTAAGTGCTGCCTGGGGGCAAGAATAAGATGATATTTTTTTTTTCTATTTGTATTAGTAACTTCATAATTCTCCCCAAAAGACAGAATCTCTATGGAATTATGGGTTATTCTTTTTGCCCCTCTGAATGTTTCTTTCTTTTGTATTATGTTGTAATCGTGGCTGTGGCTTACCACTAGAGCGCAGTTAAGGCTCCTCTTTGGCTTGGACCCAGGAGAAGAAAAGCTGGAAAGTCAGAGGAGAAGGTGGTGGTTAGGATCATGCCCTGAACCAACCCTACAGGATTGAGATTGGTGTGGTCTGGGAGGATTTTTATTCAATTTATTTTTTCATTGGAAGAGAGGGTGAGGAGAGCCTAAGCAGTTGAGTGTGATGGCTATAGCTCCTGGTTACATATTCTATATTTTTGAAAATCAGAGTTGCCTACTGGGTAACCAAACAATTCAATATAACATTTACTACTTACTAACCATGTGATCTTGGACAAATCACTTAACCTCCCTGGGTCTTGGTTTCCTTATTAGTAAAATGAGATGGTTGGACTTGTAGAAATTGTTAAATGTTACTTTTTAAAGTTTATTTTTTATCTTGTTTCTTACATCATCTTAGTTATCCCAAGTATCCCCTCCCCTGACCCTTCCCAGAAAGCCCTCCCATACAACAAATAGTATTCTTTAGAGAAGGAAAAAATTAGCACAACTGATAAATATGTAGAAAAAGTCTAAAGATACGTTTGATGTGTAACACCTGTGGCCTTCCTATCTCTACAAAAGGATATTAGGGGGTGTTGTCTCATAAATTTTCATTTGAGTCCTGCTTGATCTTTATGATTTTGTTACATTTACTTTTGATTTTTTTGGGTGTCATTGTTTTTTCCATTTCCATTGTTATAGTTATTGCTTATATTGTTTCTTGGCTCTGCTTAATTCAATCTACATTAGTTCATATAGATCTTTCCATGCATCTCTGAATTCATCACACACATCATTTCTTACATTTCCATTATACTCATGAACCACAATTTGCTTAGCCATTCATGAATTGATAGACCTCTACTTTGCTTCCAATTTTTTGCTACTATAAATGTGCTGCTAAAAATATTTTGAATTATATAGAGACTTTCTTTTTATTAATAGCTTCCTTGGAATATGAGCACAGTAATGGAGTCTCTGGTTGAAAGGGTATGGACATCTTAGTGCTTAATTTACATAATTCCAAATTACCTTCCGAAATGGTTATATCATTTTGCAGCTCTACCCACACTGTATTAGGGTATCATCCTACAATCCCTAAATGTTACTTTTTGGCTCTGTGGGTAGGAGCATGGTCACAAGGAAGTCAGAGTTACTGATTCAGTCACCATTAGGAGCCAGTTAGTTTCACAACTTGTCCCATGTCCCTGGATTGCATTCTTATCCCTGACTGCTTAGTTTAGATTAGAAATCATATCTAGAGAATCAGTTGAAGGAATTGGGTATATTTATCTTGGAATTAAGAAGATTTAAAGGGGATATTAAACTTGTATTCAGATATTTGAAGAACTATCTTGTAGAAGAGGAATTAGGCATTTTATATTTAGCCCAGAGGTTAAGGAGCTGTAGGTTGAAATTATAGAAACACAGGTATCAATTCAACATAAGGAAAAAAATCCTAACAATTAGACCAGTTAAAAAAGTGAAATGAGTGACCTTACGCAGGACACATTTTTTCATCATTGGGACCTTTAATTCAGGGATTTTATGGAGGGATTCTTGTTCAGCTATAGGACTTTATGAACCTCTGTGGTATTTCCAACGCTGAGATTCTCTGCTTCCTGAAATGTCTCACTTTAGAGTGCATTGAGAGAGTATAGTTGGCTAGGCATTAGCCTATAAACAATAGAATGAATGAAAAAGTATTTATTAAACATTCAATATGTGTCAGGCACTATGCTAAGTGCTAGGGATACAAATAGAAAAACATTAAATAGCTCCTGCTCTTAAGGAACTCATACTGTAGTTAGGAAAGACAACAAATAAGAGAAGGTTTAGTTGCAGGGCAAATGGAAAGGCACAGAAATCCTATATGTGCAGTGGTAGAGTAGACAACAAGTGTCAGAGGTCCTTAGGTTACATAAATTGGTTGAATGACAGTTCTGAGGGATTGGATAACAGATGGTAAGACCTGGAAGACTTGAGGATTCAGGGGCAGAGCAAGTGATAAGGTCTAGTGGTTTTCCATTTCATAAGAAGGAATGGAATTGTTGACTCCCATCTCATCCAAGCCCTGTAAATTGTCAAGCATACTGGGAGGAGGGAGAAAAAATGGGGAAGAGAGGACCCTTAATGGTGGTGGTTCTTCTCAGCATCCTGAATGGATTTTTGCATGAGGAAGATAGGCAATAGGATTGGGGAGTGGTCAAAGAGCAAAAACAAGGGGGAAAAGATCTCCCCCATCCATACTGGAAGAGGAAAAGAAACTCCAAATACTTGCCCTATTTATGTAAATTTTTAGAATTACCTCTCTATATTAAGTCCATTTGAATATTATAATCATAGGATAATAGGATTGATAACTAGAAGTGACCTTCGAGGTCATCTAGTCCAACCCCCTCAGTTCATATATGAAGAAACCAAGCTCCAGAAAAGTGAACGCCAAGAATCATATTTCCACGGGACTAGCTGTATTATGAAAAAAGAGGCTAGAATACTATAACAAATCAAACCTCATTTGAACATCACGTTACAGTATTTTGTATTTGACATAGCGCTGATGTCTGCTTTTTTCTCATGTGTTCCTTGGACTTCTGTTCCTTTGGTCAACTATCTTTTAAAAATCTTTATCTTCAGAAGTGACAGTTAACTTTCAAAAAGACCAAATATCTGTTAGGTTAAGTCTATCCTTGCCAATGTAGCCTCTGAAGCATCATCCCTGACTTGGCCTTACCCGATAAACACTCTACTGCCCCCTTGTGGGGCAAACAAAATGCTTTTTTTCACTTCTAGGTCTGAGATAACGAAAACAGAACATGGTGATTAGCGAATCTCCTGGGATGAAGCTGTTTTTTTATGAAGCCATTCACATTCAAATAAATAAACAAGCAAGTAAACCAACAAACTAAGAACAACAGAAACACTTCCTAAATTTTCCAAAGCAGAGACTTCCAAAGCAGAGCCTTTGTAGCTGTACAGCAAAAATAACTCAGTTTGCTGCTTTTCTTTGTTTCCACCTGACTGAAGAAAAAAAGCAAAAACCACTGCAAAACACAGATAAGTCAGAAGGACTCATGCCTGTGATTTTTGCAAAGTTCGTTCCTGATCCTCTTGGGATATCTAGGTGACCTAGCGAAAACTATTGGAAATCGCTAGTGGTAGAAAATTTGTCACTGGCTTTTACAGCTATTTATGAAGGAAAGCCTTCCCTATTCTGCCACAGCCCTCTCAATGAGCTCCCTTTTCCTTCTATTTTGCCTGGGCAAAGGACTTTTAAAAAAATAAATGCCACTTTTCCAAAGCATTCCTGTTTCCCTCCTCCTACCTCCTGTCTCCCACCTCCCCCACTGAAAAAAGAAAGGAAGGAACACAAAACCTTTCCATTACATAGGCAGCTAAGTGGAACAGTATATAGAGTGCTAGGTATGGCATCAAGAAGAAGACCTGAATTCAAATCCAGTCTCATATACTTTCTAGCTGTATGACCCTGGGCAAAGTGACTTAACCTCTGTCTGCCTCAGTTTCTTCAACTATAAAATGGGGATAACAATACCATGTACTTCCCAGGGTTGTTTTGAGGATCAAAACAAGTTGTCCTAAAGTGCTTAGTATAGTGTAAGGGACATAGTTGGTGCTTAATAAATGTTTGTTCCCTTCCCTTGCCCCTAAATAAGCACAGGCAAGTAAATAATATTTCCATGTCCAAAAATGAATTCCTTATTCTTCATATTTGTCCATAATCACTGTCACAAGGTGGATAGCATTCTTCTTCTTTTTTTAAAAAAATAAATCAGTTCTCTAGAAACATGGCTAATTATTTAGTTGATCAGAATCTTAAGTCTTTCAGAATTGTGCATTTTATAATGTTGATGTTATAGTATATATTGTACCTCTGGTTTTGTTCCCTTTTCTCTGCATCAATTCAAATAAGTCTTTGCTTGTCTTTTTGAAATTACATTTTCCCTCAATTTTTCCATTACAATAGTATTCAATTATATCCATAGGTTAAAATTTGCTAAACTACTCTTCAATTGATGGGCATTCCTTTAGTTTCCAGTTTTTTTGCCACCAAGAAAACAGTTACTATAAAGATTTTTTATATATAATTGACCTTTTTACCTTTGTCTTATCTCTTAAGTATAGGTAAAGACTCATCTTCCGTATCCCCTATTTTCTTTCTTCTCCCTCCCAGATAAGTTCTTTATATTTAGGCACATTTGACATTTTCCTAGTTAATAATTAGTCAAGTCAACAAGTCCACAAGAATTTAGTAAGTGTTTACTATGTGCTAGGTACTGTGCTAATGACTGGGAATATAAATACAAGCAGAAATAAAGTTAGTCTCTTCTTTCAAGGAGCTTTATGGTCTAATGGGAAAAGGTACATAAAAGGGAGATGAAAATGGTGTGAGAGAAGAGTTGAAGGTACTCCCTTTCACCCTCTATCATGCAGCAATTCCCTCTTTCCCTAATACTTAGGAAGGTCAAGGAGATTAAGTACATCCAGAGTCTGATACCAAATCAACTTCATCTAAGCAAAGGGGAAGAAGTAAGTAGGTTGAAGATAAGGGGGCTCCGTAGCTTGAGTCCTGATGTGCTAATGACACAACTCTAAGGTAGTGGAGAAGAATCCTGAAAGAGAAGGGACTAGATCATTATTACCTTTGCTCAAAGAACCCCAGGGTGGCCAAATGTCACTACAATTAGACTAGGGTGTATTTTTTTAATCTGGGATCTGCAAACTTTATACACACACACACATGCACACAAGCACACATGCGCACACAGATGCACACACACACATCTATATATTCTGATAACTGTATTTCAATATAATTGGTTTCCTTTGTAATCCCATGTACCTTAATTTATGGATTTTGAAATATTATTCTGGGAAAAAGTCCATAGGCTTCTCAGAGTGCCAAAGAAGTTCATAGCAGTGGGAAAAAAAAGGTTAAGGACTCTAGTGTAAGAGAATGTGTGGTATGAGAAATGCATTGCCTATGTGTGTGTGGAGAGAAATAGTTGGGATAGTCCAATCTCCTGCTAAGTAGAAAAAGTTCATCAAGTTTGAGGGAAATAAGCAAAGTAATTACTTATCATTTTTAATAACAGGAATATTAGTATTACTTGCAGTTTGCTCTTGATTATCTGAACCAATGGAGGGGAAAATGCTAACAAAACTAAAGTAGTAAAAAAGCAGTAAAAAAATTAATACTATTAAAGTAGATTTCTTATTCCCATCCATGGACATTGTTCCTTAAAGCTGGAGATGGGACCTGGTATATGCTGGGATTAAAAGCCTTTTGGTGAAGGTAGAAGGATGGGGAAAGGTTGATTGGAAAGGTTTCTGCTCACATAGGAGGTGAAAATACTGGATTGTTTCTGCAGTGCCTGAATTGATTGCTAGTGATTTGGAGTTCTGCTGAGGAGCCAGAGGCTGTAGGTGACATCTAGATGAGAAGAAGGAGTTGGTACCAGGATCAAGCAGAGTTTGAGGACTGAGCTAAGAGATATATATGGTGTTGGGAGTTGAGCTGAAGTACTAATATTAAACAGAGAAGATCTGAATTCTCTTCATGATTTCCAGCACCTAATATCTTGCAGGAGAATATGTTTTTTATGCTTGGTCAACTGAAGCTGATACTGCCTTTTGCGTTCCCTTCTTCCTGAAGCATTACTCTCAAAGAGAAGACAGAAAAAAAAACAAATTACAAGGGATGCTGAGAGGTGGGGAGCAGTGGAGAGGGAGGTAGGAATGCAGGTATTTTTCTCAACCTTTTGTTGTCTCCTCTCACCTTATCTTACACCAGTCAGCAAGACTGAGCTTGCTAAGCAGCTCACACAATCAGCCTAACTGACACCGTAATGAGGTATTTTCACTTCTCCTGTGTATGGGATGGAGTGCTTAAACAAAATTTGTGGAGGGGATAATTTAAACTTTTGCTAACAGCACTAGGACTTGTAACATTTTTCTTATTCTTTTCCAGGTTGGCCTAGGTTGGGGGGTCTGCAGGGGGTGACACTAGCCCATAGGAAGCTTTTGCGCTGCTCTGCAAGACTAGAAGGTGATGAAGCTTGGATGCTGAACAGAGGCAGCAATGGTGTCAGTAATGTCTTCAGTCTAGCCCTGGAAGAGAAGGAGAAGAGGGAAGACAGATGTGGTGATCATAAAGAGAGAGGATACATCCTTATTGTAGAGGCTGAGCCTTATGGCTAAGACTCCAATTATGAAGAATACTTTTGTGAGAAATGTGGTTAACCTATTTCTGAGAAGGTGTTCTTTTCAACTTTTTCTTCTCCCCACTAGTCACTGTCCGGCATCTATTTATGATTTGTTTCCCTCCTGTGATTAAAGCTGTCTGTTTTTATTCAGTTTCTCTTCACGTTCAATCTATAGTTGACCATGAGTGTTGTGAATTATGTGTTTGCTCGTTGATTGGAATACAAAGGGAGTCAATGGGAGGCACCAATGACTAGCTGAAATTGACATTGGAATAAAAAACAAATCAGTGGGATCAGTTCTGTTCTAGTAAACAGATCTTGGGTCTGGGGATTCAGAGTTTTTATTATTTTAAAATGAGTAATTCTATGACCTTCATAATAGGTAAAATTTTCTTTTCGCCTCTGAACCATTATTTGTGACTGGAGCAAGTCCCTTTAAATGCGGGTGTCTGGGGCTAAGGGATTTCTAATCCCAGTCTTAAGAAAGATAGGAAGAGCAGGAAGTGAGGACAGTGACCAAAAGAGAACATATGCCCCAATCCAAAGCTTCTTAGTGGAGATAGGACTGGTATGGGAGGACTCAGTCCTGCCCTTTTTCAGAGGGGAGAAGGGCAGTAGTGAGTGCAGTTCAGACAACCAACCTTGACAGTAACACATGCTGGTTACTACAAAATGAAAAAGTGAAGAGGATAAAGGGATTTAAAGTAAGACAAGTCAATTGAGGAAGCCAGGTTGATGTGAGACGGGTTTGGGAAGGAACATGTTTTCAATAACTAATTGTAGGTTTGAATTTAACTTTTACTATGGCCATACTCTGAATGGGCAAACCTAGCTAGAATTCAAACAAATTTTTAAAAAGCAGATAGTGGCATTAGAAATACCTCACCCAACTTTTTGTGGCTGAGAAAACAGAAATTCAGTAAGACTCAATGACTCTCAAAATATGATTCCTAGTTTTTCATCTTAGAGGTCAATGCCTCAGAAGTAACTTTCTTGACAGTGAAGGAAAGATTGACTGCTTAGGGGATTGGAGTTATTGCCAGTGGTTTACTCTCCCTATGTGGAAGGCCTGAGGCCATTAGCACATGATGACATTGATTCTTTTGCCACTATTGTGTCAATTTTGTTCCTACTTTTAGGTGAATGAGCATCGGAGATGGAATATACCTGACTGAACTGATTTTCAAAAAGTCAGAAGAACCACCAGAAGTTCAGTAGCCAACACCAATGAGCAGCCAGCCCTGAAGAGAGACCTGCTTGACCTGGCTCAGGAGTGGAATGCCCCAGCAGCTGAGATGTCATGTCTTGAAAAGAAGGAAGCAACTCATCGTTGAGCTATCCCTCAACTAAAAGTAGACATGGTGGTAGAGATGATTTGTAGTCACCACTTTAGGGTTGAGTCTACTTTCCTAAGGGACTAAGGAACTGTGTAGAGGGGATACAGTGCCAGGTTCTTTTTTGACATTTACTCATTTTCCACCCTATTTCTTAACTTTTAACTTAATATTACAGTTAGGCTCTGTTCCCAGGGTGGAAGGGGCACTGCCCCAAGCCTCAGGTTTTTTGTACAGATCTTTCCAGAGCTAATTCTGGAGACCTTTAAGTGTTCAGTTCTTCCAATGTGTGTTTACTACTCTCCTGACCTGTGCTGTGGTCTGTGGGCAACTGCAAGTGTTCTTTTCTAACCTGGAACTGTGACCAGGGTCCCTACTTCCCTATGATCATAACCTCTGGTGTGCTAGGTCTCCTCCTCACACTGGGATGGTGACCAGGATCCACATATGGGCAATGCAACAGAGTCCTGCAGCCAGTGGCATCAAAGAGACCCCTGTAATCTCCTTCTGAACAGTGGTCATACCCCCTTACTGTTTGTAGGCTAAGATGTGGGCTGCTGATGCTGATTGGTTACCACCAAGGCCTGCTGATGGCTTGCCAGGGTGTTACCTGTGCTGGACTAAGCTCCACTTTCACCACAATGCAACAGACCTTTCCTGCTGACCTTCTAAGCTGTCTCGGACTGGAAAATTGTTTCACTCCATCCTTTTGTGAGTTCTGTCACTTCAGAACTCATTTGGAGGTGTTATTTTAAAGTTGGTGGAGGGGAATTTGAGAGAGCTCAGGTGAGTCCCTGTCTTTTCTCCTCCATCTTGGCTCAGCTCCCAACTCCCTAAATTTCTAATTACTTTAAGGAGCTGATTTTGTTCCAAATCAACACAGGAAGCTGTTTCCTTACAAACAATTTATTTTTTTCGTTTGCTTACCATTGTTGTCATTATTTTTTACTCTATTCTTCCTTTACATGAATGGAAAAATCAGATAGCCACCACAAATTCCTGCTTATATGACTGATGATGACAGCAGATAGAGGCTGAAAGGGGGAACTTTTTGTTTTACCCTTTGTGAAACAGAGACACTATTCCCTTTCAGAGCTGGCTGAGGCACAGTGAAAGGTTTGGGAAAGTATTCTTTTTGACAATAGAGGAATATTTGGGGGAAAACTATTGTGGATCCCTAATAGGAGAGAGACATGTGAACCTAGACCATATTCCCTAGACTAGAGAAATCCCTGAAGCAAATAGAAAACCACATGGGAAGTCTCACTAAAGATAATGACTAGAGAATGTAGGGACTTTGGGGCTGTTGGGATGGTTACCATTGTCAGTATTGTCTTTGGAAAATTAAAGATTTTTAGCACAAAACCCAGTTCTCTTTCAGATCTCTCTTGTGAGGTTATACCATTATTATTGTTATTATTATTATTATTCCCCCAATATCCTAAATTATGCTATAACTGGTGATTCTAAGTTACACTAGTATAGAAGAAGACATGATTTTCTTCCTGGAGACACCAAAAGGAACATCTCAAATGATGTTCTAGGCTTCCCACAAGATCGACACTGAGCTTTTGATGTTTTTACCACTGGTCTCATTCTAAAATTCCATCTATATATATCAACAAAACTAAAGACACACAACTAAACAAAAACAAATTAATAAACCAAAACTCTTTTTGCTAGATATCAACAGTAAGGTTACATGCAGATACTTAAGGAATGCTTTGATGAACTCAGCTTTCCCACTTTCCCAGTTTTCTGCAGAAAAGCCTGCCTAGCATGGTAGCAAAAGCAGCCTGCACTGGGGTCTATTAGGTCCAAATTGTTATACTCTCTCTAGATGGTTTAGATTGGGTTTGTCAAGTCACCAAAAGCAGGCCTTAGAACCTTTAGTCAGTCAGTAATGCAGGTAGAGGTCCTGCATTGGAGCTTGAATGGCCTACATATTTCTAAAGAACAATACCTTACATGGTCTAACCTATATCCTCTTTCTGGGTTTCTGTCATATAAACCATTACTGGGTACCATGTGGCCTAGTGAGCTCCTTAGGGCCCATGGCTTGGGAAAAATGTGTGACCAAGCTTCTGACTGGATTTGGCATTTGCTTTTTGACTTGTGTTTGTCCTAGTTGGTTTACCTTACTATACTGCTTACAGAAATATGTCATCTTTCAAGTAGGGATAGTCCAAGGCAAAATTACATTCATGGGATCCAGAGTTGGAAGGGATGTTAGATACCATTTAGTTTAATCTCTCACTTTAAAAATGAGGAAAATGAGGCCTGGGTTGTTTGAATTAATGACTTGCCCAATGCCCCATGAATCCGTCAATTAGTAAGCAAGCATTTATTAAGTGCCTGCCATGTGCTAGGCACTGATGCAAAGAAAGGTAAAATAAAGCCCCTGCCCTTGACAAGCTCACAGTCTCAAGGTAAGCAGCAGGGCAGAGATTCAAGTCCAGGTGCTTGGAGGCCACATTTAACATTGTTCTATAATCAGGAAAGGTTTGTCTACTCTGTGGCATCATTGTTTCACTGTTCATCTTCTTCTCCCCTCACCCTTATGTTGACTACTTGTTCTTATTCTGTCTCAAAACACTTTCCTCTTAGCTTTCAATTAGTCCTTCCTATGTTACTTTTATAACCTATATAACTTCTTACCAGTATTTATATTTCAGTAAAGGCCTCTTGAAAGGCAGAAAAGCTAGGTATTGGCAGAGGAACTTTTGGGTAGAAGGGCCTTCCTAAAGCCCCTCAAATCAAACTAGGTTAGTATCTCTTTACTTGTGAATTGAACATTCTTTCCTGCCCATCTTTTGGGCTTATTGGTATATTTTAGATTTATTTTAAATGCCAGGACAATAAGAGTTGGGGAACACTGTCTTTTGATACTTAAGAAATGTTCAATGGCAAAATCTTGCATAAATGCTAGAGGTGTTACTGGATTGAGGCCCAAGAGTTGGCAAACCTGTACTATTCTCTAGCCTTTACCAGCCATTGACATTCAGGGCTGGCAAATGCCTGAATTCTTAGTCAGGGAAATAGGCTTTTCACTGTTATATTTATTGGATCATCCCCACTCCAGCTACTCTGAGGAAAGTGATAATTTTGGCTTTAGTCTAGGGTTTCTCCTAAAAGTATGGAAGTAAAAGAGGTGTCTAATGTATAAAATGAATTGGGTCTAGGACAGGTCATTTATTCCTACACAGAAAACCATGCTGAGCATATAAAAGAATCACAGTGTGCATCAATATATTGCTATAAGTACAGTTAGCTGGGAGGATAATATTAGACCTTTTTAGGACATACTTTTCCAAGACTGCTAATTAACCATATTATATTTTACCTCTGTTGGCACTGTTCAATCAAATAGCTGATTATGATCTTTCCAGTGCCTTCTTTCTGATATTGACACTTAGATTAGTTCTAGACTCCTCTTGAGACTGCTTAGATACTCTCTTTTCCCTATTTTTTTGATGCATACTAAGGAAAGGGAAAATGCTAGCTGCCATCACCACTGCAGACCTCTGGATGCTCACAACGTTGATATTAAAGGAAGAAAACATTCAAGAGAGGCCAAGGCAGCCAGGGTCCTTGGGACAAGCCTAGTTAGTTGAGTTCTCACTTCACAATAGGAGCAGTGGCCCCAGCTGCCATTATGTTGGGAATACAGAAGGATTGTTCTTCAAAGCTTTTTGATAAAACCATACCTTGTCCTCCTGGGGGTAGAGTGGGGGGAATGATATCCAAAAGGGCTGTCAGCTCGAAACTAGCCCTCCCCTTCTACCAGATGTGGCACCTAGCATGATGAATTCTTCTGGATCAGAAGCCAAACAGGAAACTCAGCAGATGAGTCATACACGGCCAAAAGCCAATACCTCAGAGTTTCCCCACATAATCCACCAGAACTAGGCAGAGAATATCTAGTATAATAGGGTGCTGGCCAGTGGGGGCCCAGTCTCTGAGCATGGGTGGTATACTTGGTCTGCTGCCAACTCATATGGTGGGCATATGTATAAATCCATGCTGATGCTTAATGAAAGGACCCTTCCCTGATTCAGAGCATGAGCAGGTATGCTGTGACTGATTCAGGTCTGCTTATTGAATGGCAAAGAAAAACCCTTCAATTAGCTGCTGAACCAGAGCTGAATGTGCATACAAAAGGCTCCAACTGAGAAACCTGATTTCTCTCTTTCCTGGTATTGAAGGAGGAAATGACTACTGGGTTAGGAGAGAGTTATTTCCAGTGGTCTACTCTCCCTACTTGGGAGGGTCTGAGGCCTTTGGTACATGATGACATTGATTCTTCTGTATCTGTTGTACCATTTTTCCCCTACTCTTAGGTGAATGAGTATCAGAGATGAGACAGACCTGGCTATGACCTTCTAATTTTTAAAAGGTTGCAAGAGCCAGCAGAAGTTCAGTAGCCAAGCCCAGTGAGGAGAGACCTGTTTGACTTAGCCCAGCAATGGATTGGCCCAGTAGCGGAGATGTTACGTCCTGAAAGGAAGGGAGCAAGCCACTCATCTATCAGTTATCCCTCAGCTAGAAGTGAATATGATGATAGAGATGCTTGGTACTCACCACTTAAAGTTAGAGTCTACCCTCCTAAGGGCTAAGGAAGTGTGTAGAGGGGAGTGTCTCCTCCATTTCAGAGATGATTGATTATACTTTGATTCTTGCTGTACCTTTTTTTTAGTGATTATCCCTTTATCACAGTTATTTGATATTAATTGGTTATCAATAATTTAAGTGATTTTGAATAGATTAAGTGATATTGGGATGCTATTCATTGACAATGATTTTAGGGGAACACATTGGATAGGGGCTCGGGGAAATAACATTAGAAGAATCCCACATCACTTCAAGGGTATCTCTCCAACCATGAGGGGAGGATGGAACAAGAGTCTTCCTCTGGGTGCCCAGCTTGTCAATGCTAGCATGGGCTGGGACAGCAGCTTTAGAATCTTTCTACATAGGCATGCTCTATACAATCCACTAGGAAGGACAAATCAAGCATCACTCTTATAGAAGCTTCAAGGTGTTTTTTTCTTCTTTTTTCTTCTTTTTAGAAGTGATGGGGATGGGGTGGTAATGATGGTGGCTTCTAATCTTTAAGAGTATTCACACATATCCCTCATCCTTTTTGTTAGGTATGAAGACAAGGGCTAAAAAAGTTCCTTTTCCTTTATAGCTGTCCTGAACAAGAAGAGGGAGAGAGGAAAATAACTGAGAACGAGTTTAAAACCTTAGAATGACAGAATGACAGAGCTGGAGGGGACTTAAGGGATCATATAGTATACCCTTCCCTGACTTACCCTGGCTCATTTTACAAATGAGGAAATTGAGGCTTAGAGAGGTGAGTAGATTTTTCTCAACACGCAGCTAGTAAATGACACAGAATACTGGATTTGTAGTCAGAAAGGCCTAAGTTAAAATATTGCACCAGACATTTGCTGTGTGGCCCTGGAAAGTCATTTAGCAATCAGCCTCAGTTTCCCTGTCTGCAAAATGGAGATGATAATAACACTTTCCAGAGTTGTTATGAGGATCAAATGAGATAATATATGTAAAATGCTTTATAAATTTTAAGGCAGTACATAAATGCTACCTGTTTTTTCTGGATCAAGTTCTTCATTTTAATGATAAAGAACTTGGGGCTCAGAGAGGTCTGATTTGACCAAAGTCAGACAATAAGTTGGTTTAAGAGCATGGGTCTCTTCACTTCTGGTTCAGCGCTTTTTGGGCAGGGGCTAACAAAGTTTCCATCCACCATTTCTCCCAGTGGCAGAACTGGGTATTTCCTGCTTTTCCAGGCAGATTGAAAGTTGGCACTTCTGTGCTGAGAGGAGATAAGATAAGCACATGCCTCTAGAGGCATCTTGCAATAAGAAGGGTTTGGTTGGTATAGAGAAAAAGAGGATCTTATAATTTGGGACTGGAATGTTTATCTGCCTATGATTTGGAGCAAGTATTAAAAATGGTGGAATTGGTTTGATGTGAATTGTATCTGAATACCTGAAATAAGAAATTTACTTTATCGCATAAATATTCCACCCAGCAATTTTTTTTAATGGATGGGAAATAAATATTTGGAAGTGAAGTTACCTTTAATGTAATAGGATCAAAAAACTATTTGGAATAAATGTTTTAGAACTTATTTCTTTCTTTTCATGGCTTCTGAGCAAATAGGAATGAGCTAAAATTCGCAGCAGGATTTAGTTCCGTGGGAACAACCCTGCTATTGTATATACTTTTATCTCAGCTAAGCCTACGTGGCTTATGTTATCGCTATTACTCAGGGAACTGGAGTGTCAACAAGATAATCGACACAGAAAACAGGAGTTAAAAAGAGAATGCCTAGTTTTCTGTCTGTTTCTTGAAGCCCCAGGAAGATCATTTCCCTGCCCATCAGGCCTGGCCTTGCCTTCCCTTATACACAAGACATAAAAAGCCTCACAGAAATTTAATCTTTACCAGGTCAAACATTTTAAAAGGCAGAGAATTTATTTTCCCAAGTTGCTGCGTGATTTTAGGAAAACATTTTAGGAGCTCATGATGTCTCAGCTTCCTGGATGTACTTTTGAAAAAAAATGTTACCACGAAACAAATGCACAATCGTTTTAATTAAATTTCAGTTCAATTCAACAATATTGATCAAACACCTGCTACGTGCATGACATGTGATAAACATAGAGGGAAATACAAGAATGAATGGGGCATAATCCCTGTTTTTTAGGAACCTGTTTCTGTAACTTCTGGAAAGACATTTATGTCTCCTTATTTTTTTCTTAAGTATAAAGTTAGAAAAATTGTCTTTCTGTCTGTCTCTTTTTCTCTCTTTTTAGGACTTTTTTTCCTGTGGTTTTCTATATGATTAATTATTAGTTCTCTATGGTAATGAATAAATTAATAAGCAAACTATAGCACTTTTTATGTGCAATAAACTATGCTAGATTGGAGGGTGCGTGGGAACGAGTAACAGACAATAAAAATATCAGGGATGAATATAAACCCTCAACTAATCCAAAAACTTTCTTTAGTCAATAGCTTTAAATAGCTATCCTTGAATAAACTACATTAGCGTGTCCCTTTAAAAAAATTGATAAGGGCAGCTAGGTGGTGCAGTGAATAGAGCTCTGGCCTTGGAATCAGGAAGACCTGAGTTCAAATCCAGCCTCAGACATTTAACACTTACTAGCTGTGTGACCCTGGGCAAGTCACTTAACCCCAACTGCCTCACCAAAAAAAAAAAAATTGATAGAGAATGGAATTTGGTATAAAGCAAGTTCATTTTGCATTCTCTTTTCCAGAGGGATTTGTTTACTGAAATATTAAGTATCTTCTTCTAACACAGTTTACCCCAATGGAAGTTTCCCTCATGGTATGGCTTTATTGCAAGGTTCCAATTTTAATAAATTAACCCCCCCCTCACTATTTTTAATCAATTTTTTTCTCCTCTTCTGTCTACCCTATAATGAGATGTCATTGAAAAAGTGAATTGGCCAAAGTGAAGGAGAAAGAGAAAGGAAAGGGAAAGAGTGAGAAGGAGTAGGAAGAGAAGAAAGATTAAATAATTAATAAATCAGAAAACAAAGCTCTAAATATATTACATTGAATATAGCATGAATCAGCTCATGAATTGTATAGTACAAACCTAAACAAACTGCTTCTGTAGTTGACCAAATGTTAACAATGCCCTTAGGTGATCAAAACCATTTAATTTTTGCAATACAGTTCTAGGTATTGAGAAGGAATACGAAGAACTTTGCCCTTGAACTTAAAAATCTGATGGGAGAAATTGTGTATAACATGGCTGACTCTGGCTCACCTCTTTGAGCATGAGGTCTTTTATATTTCATCTCCTGCACTGGTTGTCTAGTAGCTAAGGGGATTGGGAAGTCTATTTTCTCTATCATTAGCTCAAGGTTCCACCAATTGTGTTCCCTCCACTCTCCTCCCTTTTCAAGGGTCCAAGACGAGTAGGGAATCTGTAGCTTTGAGGTCACGTGTAGCCTTTAGGTCCTTGAGTGTGGCCTTTTGGCTGAGTCCAAGTTTAACAGAACAAACCCTTTTATTAAGGGGATTTGTTATATGAAATTTGGATTCAGTCAAAGGGCCACATTTGAGGACCTAGAGGGCCACATGTGACCTCAAGGCCCCAAGGCTGGTCCAGTGACTAGCACCCCACTTCCATTTAACACTGGATTAGCTTTTGCAAAGGGATTATTTCTTCAAAGATACAGCAAGAACATATAGACTCACAATTTAGCTGAGTTTTTATAAAGCATTAATCCCCCCAAGTTCAAGTCCAATGATCCACTAGGCTAGCATCCCCAGACCTTTGCTCCCTAGGATTTCATTCTTGGACTTGATGGAACAACTGAATTTGGTTACCAGACTCTTGGATTCCCATGTTGCTGGGTCAGAGACTCTATTCTCTACATCTAGAATGGAAAAAAGATGAAGGAAAAGGGAAATATTCTATAGCTTTTTCTTGGGATGATATTGACTAATGGGATGGAAGCAGCCATTAGTTCTCTCTTTACTATATGTTGCAAGTAAAGAAATCCTTTTCCCCTAGATTGGAATTCAGGAAAAGCACAAATATTCTCCTTCAATTTAAAAGACGCAGATAGTTCTGACTATGCAGCCAATGGAAAAAGGCTGTTCCATTCATGTGGTAACCAGCAGAGAATGTCCATGCCTGTCTCAGTCCTGCACACAAAAAATGAGTATGTATGTCTTCTAACAGAGATGTTAGACAGACTCAGAAAGGGAATATTTGAGCTCAAAAGGCCTGATTCATCTAGTCTGACTCCCTTCTTTTATAGATAAGCAAAGTCAGGCCCAGAAAGGTGACTTTTTCATTTCACAGAGATAGTAAGTTGCAGAGTAATGTGTAGATAGTATGCTTGGACTTCAGCAAGGCATTAAATATTTCTAATGATATCTTTCTATTCTTTTTTTTGTCCTATTCTGAGATTGTCATCATGCCACTTCAGAAATCCTCAGACCTCTGAACAACCCTCAGACCTCTTTCAAAGGAATTGTTGACTCTGCCTCTTCTTCATCCTATACCTGCATAACTATTTTTTCAATACCTAGGTGTTGAGCCTATTAAATTTCATTTTATTTGATTTGGCCCATTGGCCCAAAGATTTTATCAAGATCTTTTTAATATCCAAATCTTTTCAACCTATCTGTCTTTTGCAAATTTGTGTCATATACACATGCCATCTTTGCCTTCATCCTTATCATTAGATGCCAAATAGGCTCAAAAGTTGTGTTGCAATTAGAGACTTCCCTCTTTGTTGATGTCTGTATTTGGGTTAATACCTCTTTTGTGTCATTGCCACTGATGTTGCCATCTTTGCTTTGATGCTGCTCTATATCAGAGGTGGCCGTACCAGAGAAGAGCACAGCCAGTGGGAAGCTGGGACCATAACTTAGGAAGAGTGGCCATTTTATCCCACATATTGCTATGGGTGGGAATATGCCCCTGCTCTTTCCTCTTCCTTTCCCTTTTGCTGTTGGCATCTTGTTCTCCTCTTTTGGTGGCCCTCTTCAACACTTCAAGCACAAGGAGTTGGCTCTGGTGGAATATAGGCTGATTCTTTAAGGAAGTATGAGGCCATTTAACTTCCTTGCTACCCAGGTGAGGGGGAAGTCAGAAGTTTAATAGAATTTTTGTTGCGCATGGAAGCATGGATTTCTGAAGTGGCATGGCCAGTTGCTGTAGTAAGGCAGAAAGCTGAGTTGGAAAGGAGTTACATTTTTATAAATAATAGTTTATATTCTTTTAAATTTTTATTTTTATAAAGAATAGTTTATATTCTTTTAAACTTTGGAAATTGCATTTTTAAAGAACTCTTATTGAGAGTTGTTTATTGCATTTTATAGTCCATCAGAGCCTCAATTACTTGAGTGGCCTAAGGCTGATTAGGCCTGGAGGAGGCAGTAGGGATTATTCTGTAATGGCCTTATAGACAAATTAATTTTTTAAGTGGTGGAAAGATATTGTGGAAGAATGGGAGTCCAGGGTAATGGGGTGGTCAGATACGGGATATTGCTTTCATGTGGCAAAAATGGTGTGTGAGGTGTATGGGGAATCCTTTCAGTTGGATAAGAAAAAGCTTCCTTCCATTTACCTTGTGGGACTATCATTATGTATGCATGAGGAGCTTGATAAGGACAGTAAAAATATTCGCTCGTATTTACTGACAATTTTGAAGAGGCTGGATTGCCAATATAGGGAGAGTGAAGATAAACTGTCTTTGCACATTAGGCAAATAGAGGCAGTTGTGAATGAGCTTTTGATTTTTAAATATTGTGCCCAAAGGAAGAAGAACAGTTAGCAGATGATTGTTTGGTTGGTTTTTGTCCTGTCCTTGAAGAGGACCAAAATGACTTCACTATGTTAGAGTCAAGTTACAGTGTGTCTGACTGTGGCTGTTCAGACCAATATGAGCTTGGAATACTGTACCATAGGTCAGGCACAAATAATCCATGTGAACATTTGAGGTGGAGTCTCTAAATTTGTGTACCTTGTATTTCTTTTGAGTTACTTTAATTCTGCTTTGCTCATAGAGCACAACCCTTCTTTGATGAGGGCATGTCATGCTGGGCAGTCCTGTGCCAGTGTCTCCCATATCATGCAATCAGTTCCAAAGTTCTTAAGAGAGACCTTGAGAGTATCCTTGTATTGCTTCTTCTGACCACCATGTGAGTACTTGTCTTGTGTGAATTTTCTGTAAAATATTTTTTTTGGCAAGCATATGTTTGGTATTTGAACAATGTGGCCAGCCCATTGGAGTTGGTCGCTTGTCAGTTTAGTTTGGAAAAGGATCTCAGTGTCTGGTACCTTATCCTGCCAGGTGATCTTCAGAATCTTCCTAAGACAATTCAAATGGAAGCTATTCAGTTTCCTGGCACGGCCCTGGTATATTGTCCAGGTTTCACAGGCATACAACAATGAGGTCAGCACAAGGGCTTTGTAGAGCTTCAGTTTGGTAGTCATTCTAATACCTCTTCTCTCCCACACTTTCTTTTTGAGCCTCTCAAACACTGAGCTAGCTCTGGCCATGCATGCATCAACCTCATTATCAATGTGTACATCCCTGGAAAGTATACTGCCAAGGTAAGTGAACTTATCTACAGCATTCAAAACTTCTTCATTTGCTGTAACCAATGGTTCCACACATAGATGTTATGGTGCTGGCTGGTGGAGAGCCTCTGTTTTCTCAGTGTTAATTGTTAGGCCAAAACTCGCACAAGCAGCAGAGAATTGATCCATTATTTGTTGCATCTCATCTTCAGAGGCTGTATTGAATACACAATCATTTACAAACAGAAAATCATACACCAACTCTCCCTCCACTTTAATCTTGGCTTGTAGACTTTTCAAGTGGAATAATTTACCATCAATTCGGTAACTGACCTTGACACTGTGTTTGTCCTCATTGAAGACATTCAACAACATAGCCAAAAACATCATGCTAAAAAGCATGGGAGCACAGAGCCTTGTTTCACTCTCCTGGTGACTGGAAAGCGTGAGAGCATTGTCCATTATTCAGAACCCAGGCAAGCATGCTGTCATAAAACTGATGTGCAATACTGATGAACTTCTCTGGGCAGCTGAATTTTGACATAATTTTCTATAAGCTCTCATGACTGACAGTATTAAAGGCCTTAATCAGATTAGAAATTTCTAGCTGATGAAGAGGTTTGGAATACCATTAGGCTCCTCTCTTGTGGTAAAGCACCTGGTACTGATTCTGTTCCAGTTGAGATTTAAAACGTGGGGTGTCCATTGCTCATACAAAAGCTGACTGAAATTTTCTGCATTATATGGCAAGAGAAAGTTATTCCTTAGGAGTAGAAGGAAGCCTATGTTGTCCATCTCTATAAAGGTAAAGGAAATACATTGTGTTGTAACAAACACAGGGGATGGGGGTCTCTCTCAGTCATTGCTGCAAGATTCTTGCCAAACTTCTGCTTAATAGGCTGATCCTTCAGCTGGAAGATGATCATCTACTTAAGAGCCAGTGTGACTTCAGAAAGGGCCAAGGAATGGTTAATATGGTGTTTGCTCCCTGACAACTCCAGGAGAAATGCAAGGAGTAGAACAGAGATAGTACAGTTAGCAGATAATGGTAATAACATAAGTGAAAAGGGCATTGCTAATAGAGGCAGGGACTAGAAGCATGCTCTGCAACTCAGAGGTTTTACTGGACAATGTGTTAGGTGCTATTGAGGATATGGTTGTAAAAGAATAAAGCAAGAGCAGAAATGATGATGAGAGAGAACTGGGGCAAGAATTAAGTAAGCCTCTGGAGTATTGTACTACTGCACCTGGGTTACTACTTCCTAGGGAGTGACTTTCTTTATTGGAGAAGTCAGACAGTAGATGGGCTTTCACCACTAGGTAACCTGTAATGCTATAGGAAAAATTTAATCAGCAAACTAATGACTCATTAGAATAATGGCTAATAATTGGGGCAACTCAGAGTTTTTGTCAGTTGCCAAGTTCCAGTGTCTGGGGGAGCTTACAAGAGATTTATCCTTACAAAGTCAAATCAATTAGAAGCTCTCTGTCTCTTTTCCAGTAAAGTGGTAAGTAAGGACAGGAGGGAAAGGAGTGAAACTTTAGGAAAAGATGGGGTTGGTGGACTGGATTTGTTCCTTTCCCCCTTTCTATGCTCCTCCTTTCATTTCTTAGGGAGTTAGATGGGTGTGCTGGAAGGGTTGATTGTGAAATGTTCAGTGTGAGCATTTACACATTGAAAATTGGCAGATGTTACAAACCACGGCTTGATGTATTGCTTTGTTGATTGTCTAGACTTAAGAAAGTCTTGGAGAAAATGTTAACAATGCATATTAAACTTAAAAGTCTGTTGTGCGCACATTTTTTTTCCACCAGAGAACTGGTTTTAAACATTTACCAGCATATTGCTGAATTAAAGGAAGAAATGACCTATTGAACAAAGAAAGAATGTGTTAAAAGATGCTGAGGGAGATACAAAGGTAAATATCTTCTATCTATTTTGGATCCCTTCTGCTCTGAATTCATCTGTTATAGCATGATCAAATGGTTGTTTCTGCAGTGCCTGACACAGTATGATGCCTATTTTCCTTCTGATCTCTTCTGTATGTTGTACTTAAGGAACTTCTTGCTCTTATAAGACAGTTCTCAACCAAATTCAACAAACATTTATTAACACCAATAGATAGCTGAGGAGAAACAAAGATGATTAGACATAGTCCTTGCTCTCAAAGTGCTTATAATCTAACAGAAGAGATGTAGCAGATAAATATAATTATAAAAATAGAACATTATGAGAATGAAATATAAAGCACAAAATGACAACATGCTTTGGGTTTGCTTATTTCTAATTTGCAGCTGACTAGGCTAATTAGGGCCCTTCTTTGTTTTCTGCACTCAAGCAGTTTCTCTGTTTCTGGAAAAGATGCTTTTCCCCTTTGTAATAGCTACATCAACTGTGCTAGTTAACCATGCTGGGTTTGTTTTTCCTCAGTGCCTGTTATTTTTGAGCCTGCACACATTTATCTTGGGCTTCCAATAAGGTATTTTAAAAATCATCTTCAGGCTTCTTGTAGGTTATTGAATTTTAAAACTTTACCTTTTAGTTTTTCTTCCCTGTCTGCATTTTTTTAATGTTAAGATTAAAAAAAAAAAACCCCGAACAACAGAACTGAACAACTGTTGGATTGATTTCTTTTCTTTGTTCTTTCTTTTCCTATCAGGATGTTTAATTTTGTTATGACCACCATTACTTGTTGCTAGCCATGGGGGAAAAAGGTCTTCTTCAAAGGAATGATAGCTCCAACTGGTGAAATGTAATTATGCACTTTTAAAGCATTGTTTTACATTTTACAACTATGCCATATTTAAGGTTTATTAGGAGGAGCAAGTTGTTGAGTCATTTCAGTTGTGTCTGACTGTTTGTGACCCATTTGGAGTTTTCTTGGCAAGGGTACTTAGAGTGATTTGCCATTTCCTTTCCAGCTCTTTTACAGATCAGGAAGATGAGCAAAGCAGTGACTTGCCCAGGGTCAAGCAGCTAGTAAGTAAGTGTCTGAGGCTGGGTTTGTACCTGGGAAGATGAGTCTTCCTGACTTTAGGCCCAGCACTCTAACTACTGTGCCACCTAGCTGCCCCATAGTTTAATTTTAGAAGACCTGAAATGACAGAATAAATTAAACCAAAGACCAGATTTGGCTTGTATAGATCAAAGCCTCCCAATTTCTGTTTGTTTTGTGATCTATCCAAGACTTATTATATAAGAGCAGAGTGGCTGTGGGGACCAAATAAGTTCTCCTACAGAAGATCTCTTGCAGAAGATCTAAATCGTGAAGGAAACCAGGGACTACAAAAAGGAGACAAGAGAAAGTACATCCAAGGCATGGGGACAGCCTGTGAGAAGCACAGAAAAAGGAGACAGTGTTGGGTGTGGGGAACAGGAAGAAGCCCTGTTTGGATAGATTCCAGCATTTTGGCTGGAGTACATGGAGGAGAGTTAAGTCTAGAAAAGATGGAGCCAGGTTATGAAGAGTTTTAAAGGTCAAACTGAGGAATTTATGCTTCATTCTAGAGATAATGGGGAGCAACTGAATTTTATTGAGTAGGGGAGTAACATGGTCAGAATTGTACTTCAGGAAAATCACCTTGGAGGCTGCCAAATAAGCAAATTTAAGTTTAATCTGCGCTATTAACACTTTCCTAAGTCTAGGCAACCAAGAAAACAATAAATCAAGTCATGACTTGTCACATTCGCTGATTTCTGAGGCATAAATGCTTCCATTGGGTATTGAACAATCTGCTCCCGATTGGAGCTGACATCGGTATACCCTTACCACTAATCCAAGAGGAGTAGCCCACATAGTGGATTGCAAAGGGGGTGACTTTGCCCTCTCTCTTTTTCGCTTCCCATCTGCTGAGTGACGCAGGGATCTTCAAGCCTTTCCCTGAGGGAGTAGGGAAAGGTCGGAAGCCTTCCCCCACTCCAGGAATATATTGGTTGCAAGCACATGGCAACTAAAACACATATGTTGGCTAAAGTGAGCCTGAGCATGGATCTCAAGCTCCTGATTACATTTTCATTTTATATTTCTTCGTTAAGTAGAGATGACTGAACAGTGATCCTAAGAGGAAAATGTCTAGTCTTAGAGATAGCTTTGTGAGTTTGAGAAATTAGAAACTCCTGGATCTTCCATTTGTAATAGCTGCATTTTGGGAAGAACCCCCTAGCAATTATTCCAGTGTTTTTTGGAGAAGATAGGATAAACCCAACCCTTGGCTTGGCTTGCTAGAAAACATGGACCTGGAGGGATTTGTTTGGACAGTATAGAGCTGAGGTGAAGGTGAAATGCTATCAGAAGTCCTACAGATGTTTCATGCTTTGACATTTCAAGTATCAGCTCCTGGGAGAGAAAAATAGTAGTTATAAGTAATTACTGCATCTTATATCAACTTGTGAGTCACTTGTGTAAGGGTATCTTTTATTTGGAGGAACTAAATAGATAGGTGGTGCAGTGGACAGAATCATGCTGGGCCAGAGTCAAGAAGATCTGAATTCAAATCTAGCCTCAGACACTTTACTAGCTGTGTGATCTTGGACAAGTCATTTAGCCTCTGTTTGCCTCAGTTCCTTCTTCTGTAAAATGGGAGGTAGCATCTACCTCCCAGGGTTGTTGTGAGTATCAAATGAGATAATAAGTGTAAAGTGCTTCCTACTGTGCCTGGCACATAGCAAGCCCTATATAAATGTTAGCTAATACTGTTTACATGATGAATAGTATATTGAAGATTTTTCTTTTCATTTTGTTTGGGAAGACCCTGGATCTGTGCCAAACCTAAGTTTAAGTAATTTTTATTGGGGCTTTTGGGTGGTGGTATAAAGGGTGTTTTTTTGTTAGAGATCAGGCTTCCTCAGAGCCTGGTATTCCTGCTTAGTTCCAGAGCCAACAGGGACCTTTTTTTTTTTAAATAAGACTAAAGAAATGAACCCAGAAGTAGTTCTTGTTGTTGCATATTTGTTTATTTTAGTTATATTGGAAAGCAAGAGGTTCAAGGAAAGTATAGAACCACTATTATTAATGGGACAATGATGACTAATGAAAGACAGAAGGCAGAGCTGCTCATCTTTAATGTCTCTGTTCTCTCCAACAAGGAGAATATTCTTTGGACTAGAAAGGACAGAACAAAAATGATCAGTCATGTGTTGCTGCCCAAAAGAAGTAGAGATATTAGTAAGAAAATACCATGGCCAATTACTCTTAGTGACTTCAAGTCATCTGGCCCGGATAAACTATATTCCAGGTTACTAAAAGGACTGGAAAATTTGATTATTGAGGCACTTTCATAGATCTTTGATAAATCATGTGGAGCAGAAGGAGGTTGGAGAAAAGTAATTTTTAAGAAACAGAAGCAAATGGAATGTGCAAACTCTGGAGCAGAGAGCTTAATTTGATTTTTGGCAGAATTCTAGGACATATTATCAAAGGAATGATTAGTGAACATTCATAAAAGGAATCAGTGAAGATGAATAAATAGCACAGCTCGATCATAAACTGCTCATAGCAGACTAACTTCATTTTTTTGACAGAGTTACTAGATTGTTCTATTTTGGTTTTAGCAAAGAATTGATAAAATCTTTCAAGCTATTTTTTTGCATGCACGATGGAAGGATGTGTACAACTAGATGGACTTGGAATTGGTAAAGTATCCAGACCCAAAGAGAAGGCAATAATAGTTCAATGTCAACTTAGAAAATGTCTCCACTGACAGAGCTAGGCTTAGCCCTCTACTGTTTGACACTTTTTATCAATGATTTGGATAAAGGTAGAGATGGTATCTTTATCAAATTTTTAGATGGCAAAGCTAGAAGGGGTAGCTCACATACCAGATGAAAGAGTTGGTATCCCAAAGGACCATGGAATTCTTTTTTTTTTTGATGAGGCAATTGGGGTTAAGTGACTTGCCCAGGGTCACACAGCTAGTAAGTAGGACCATGGAATTCTAAAATATTGGGCTGAAACTAATAAAATAGGATAAATAATATAAAGTCTTGTACTCCTAAAGGAAGTTTACATTTTAAGAGGAGGAGACAATAAATATGTGCTTGAAATAATCAGCCACAAGGAATATCAGATGGAAGTGCAATTAAATTTGTTTTGCTTATAGCTATCATTTTTATAGAGCTTTTAAGTTTTGCAAAGTGCTTTACAAATATCATCTCTTTCTATCCTTACAACAACCCTGGGAGGTAGGTGGTATAGTTTTTCCTATTTTACAGATGAGAAAACTGAGACTGAGAGAGGTTAAGTGACTTGTCCAGAGTCACACAATTAGTAAGTATCTAAGGCCAGGTTTGTACTCAGGTTTCCCTTACTCTAAGCCCAGAACTTTATGGAATGGGCCATTTGGCTGCTTGAGAGGATTGAGAAGATGGTGATAGGTACAATTGGTGAAAATTGCAGTGAGTCACATTTCAACTTGATATAAAGAACCATCCCACTAATTTTTTCCCCCCACAAATTTCTTAATAATTAGAGCCATTGAAAAGAGGAACCCAATCTTGCTCCTGCATTAGGAGTTAGTGAGTTTCCTTTTACTAGAAGTCTTTAAGCAAAAGAGGTATGACCACTTGTCAGGTATGTTGTAGAAAGGGATTCACATTCGGGTACAAGCTGGAACAAATGACCTCTGAGACCCTTCCAAACTTGAGATTCTGCTCCATTCCATTCCATTCTCCAAATATTTATTTAGCATTTGCCATGAGCAAGGCTCTGAGTTAGGTGCTGGAGATAACAAATCCAAACAAAACAGTTTGTACAGAAAGAGTTTACATTCTCCTTTTCCACAAAACATTGGTGACTGAGGTTTTCGAGTCCTAATGTGTTTCCATCATTAGTACTGAGTACAAAAACCACTATAAAACACTTGCAATCTGGTTGTATTTCTCCTTCCGTTTTCATCTGAATGTGCTCTTTGGGATTATCTGATTTAACTGCATCTCCTTTCAAGCTCTCTCTTTAGGCCTGTTTTCTCCTCCACTGCTTTTTGTTGTTTTATGTGGCAATATTGCTCATCAGTCTCCACTGCAACTTTTTGTAAATGAGCTTGTATTCTGTATAATGTTACTTCTCTTAGATCAAATGTCTTTTTAGTAGGCTAGGGGAGTAATTGTTTTCTGGAGGACTTGGTTTCTTGACCATCTTTCTCTATATGGCAAACTACTGAGCTTGTAGTCCAAAGAGACCTAGATTCAAATCCTACTCTGAAGTTGACTGGGTATGTGATCCTGAGGAAGTCATTTTTCTCTCTGAGCTTTAGTTTCCTCAACTGTAAAATAATGCCCACTTTATAGGCTTGTTGTAAGGAGAATAATAATAAGAAAAATCCATTCATTTGACATTTTAAAGTTTTCAAAACATTCCTCCCAACAACTCTTTGAGACAGATAATGCAATTATTATTATCCCCACAGAGTAGATGACAAAATAGAGGCTTCGAGAAGTTAAATAATTAAACTTTAGCCAGGAAATTATTGTTTTAGGTAGGATCTTAATCCATGTCTCCTGATGTCCAAATCCAAGAATCAAATAAGATCAAATGAGATAACATATGTAAAGCACTTTGAACTGCTTAAAGTCCTGAATGAATAGGAAATTGTCAGCCAATTTCTTTACTTTTTCCTATTTTCTATTTTTCAGTCAACAACTTATTTAAATAGGTCAAGTTGGAGCTATTATAATCACCTGCCATTTCTCATGTTAATTCTTTCTTTGAATCTGATGTTTACTTTGATATGAACAAAAACTGAAATCTGAGGATATATTTGATGACAAAATATTTTGCATGAATTGAAGAGATTTGTACATTAATCAGGTCAGAGCAATAGAAATCAATAATTCTGGGTATTAGTCATAAAATTCACTGAGATATAGGCAAGACGCTCAACTTTTGTTTCGTTGATTCTTAACTAGGAATAATAATAATATATCTTAAAATCAGTCTATTAAAATACCTTTACAATGAAAAGGTTATTACAATTTACTATACATTTATCTTCGTCTACAGAGACATGCATTTTGAGGAAGAAAAAATCTTTCCTTCACACGATTCTATTATGTTCTCCTTTCCTTTCTTTCCTCTTCTTCCATGCTCTGTCCTTTAAGATTCATGATCTCACAGAGTGATGATATGAGTAGTGTCTCTGCTGGTACAGATCATTACCTATTCACATCTTTTCCTTCTATATGATCCTTGTCCAAGCCTTTCCATAAATCCTCTGCAGATAGCCCACCTAACATATTGGATGTTTTCTTCTAGGTCATTTAATATTTCATATATACTGGTACAGAATTCAGGCTGTGCATGTGGTATTTTTTACTCTTGCTATGTGATTGACTCTCTCCCTTTCCAATCATATATTTCTTCAATGTACTTACTCATGTAAGACATTAGTCTTTTGTACTACTTCCTGCATGTAAATCATCATTGCAATATGCTTAAGCCTACTTAAGTCCACCACACTTATCTACATTGTCATTTGGGTTACCTGCAATTTCAGTTTTTCAGGTATTATCATATTTCATGATTTGTAGCCATATGGCATCACTGGAATAATATTGGTATTGAGAAGTTGGTTTTTTAATTTAGAGAGCAACCTGTGATTATTGGAAGCACTGTACAGTTTTCTACAGTGGGTACCTGCACCCTGAGACCCACTCTCTTCATTGGTGAATCTTTAGCTTGGGCCATCATTTCATGAAGTACCCAAGTCATGCTCATTTCACTCCCACTGGCACTTTTCACTTTCCTGACTTCATCTTCATGACAGCAGTCTCATCCCTCCCCTCACTTCCTGCTCTCCTTTGTGTGCTATCTTTTCTTATTAGAATGTCATTTCCTTGAAGGACAGACCATATTTTTTTTTGGCCTGTATTTGTACCTTCAATGCTTAACAAAATTATTGGTATATAGTAAGTGTTTAATAAATGCTTGATCTATCTATTTATCTAGTCCAGGTCTTGTCCAAGTTATGTGTACTGACTAACTTAATTTTTTTTTGGGGGGGGTAAAGATAGGTATTGTAACTTTAGGTAGTAAAAAGTCAAATTTAGCAAATCCAAATAGATGCCATTTTCTGGGTGATATGCTTTCTTTTCCTTTCTTTTCTGATCTTTCTCAAATAGCAATGGATATTACTGAGGGGCCATGTCCTATTCTGCAGTCAGCACAGCATCACCCACAAATAAGAGCACCTGAAAAAACTCATGATCCATAGGAAACATTAGTTAAAATTATCTCTGTGGTTATTTCTATCAAGTAATCTAACGTGATCTCAACACATACATGGGTTATAACTTATTGGAGGAGAATCTTTAAAGCTGCATTTTTATTTTGCATTTTGTTATTTACATTAAAATCTTTTTTTGTAATTAATGGACAATGAATGTAGCGAATCTTGTGCATTTTATACCTTTCAGTTAATTGTATGACTGTGAAAACATGATCTAGCATAGAAAACATTTATGAACATTTTCCTGCCATATTTTCATCAAATTTTTGACTCATACAACATCCACCCTGTCCTAGGTGTGCGTGCTTTCTCTACCACTTCTTTCTAGGTCTCTCAGATGTCCCTCTTGTGCTGGGACCCAAGGGTTTCCGTAAGTACTGCCATTTCCCTCCCTTGCCCAAGTGCCAGGACAGGTGCTATGTGTGTGTGTATGTGTGTGTGTGTGTGTGTGCGTGCGTGCATGTGCATGTGTACAAACGTGCACGTGTGCCTGACCAGAATGGGCTGATAGTACTGGCAATGGCTCTTTTTGGGAGATTGATACTAGGACACCACAGGTTTTCACATCTTTCCCACTCCCCACATCTGTTTAATCTCCTCCTACAAAAAACAGTCATTTAATCTAAACTCTTTGTTCTTTGTCTAGGTATAACTTCTGATTTAATTTGTGCCTCTGAAAGTGTTTTCCCTTGATATAAAACCTAGTGTATATTTTGTAGTGGGAAGAGAAAATGGAGGATGCCAGTACCCAGCTATAAATACACAAGATTTAATTAGTTCAAAGATCTAAATCTCTGTCTAAAACTCTAGGATAATTATCTGGGGTTCCATGAGCTGAAGGTGAGGAGAGAACTTCATTGTTATGATTTTATTAATAAACTTCATAAACTTTTAAAGATAACAGAGATATGAACCACTGGAAAATTGTTAGACCAGAAGAACTTTCCCCAGACTAAAGAGTAAGCCACTGTCATAACTAGAGCCAAGTGACTTAGACCATGGGTGCCAGAAAAATTACCTGTTTCTGATCGAGGGACTTTGATTAAAGCTAGGATCACAATTCTAGTCTACATAGTGGGAAGAAAAAAATAGGCAGTTTGAAAAGAATCTCATCCTTACCTTTTCTGTCGGGTAAAGGGAGTCCTAGCCAAACTTTGGTCCATAGCAAAACGTGCTAGTTACCTCTTGTTTGTGGTTTATCTAGGCCTTTTAATTTCTTACTTTCTTTAGGAGCCTGCTTTTTTTGCCATCTCAATGCTCTGGTCAGTAATCAGTAAAGGAAATTTTTTAAAAGCTGCATTTTCCATGTTATTATCATCTCCTGATACTACCAACAATTTAAAGTTGGCTGTATTATCATAATAACAATTATGGAAAATGATGGATCAGTGATTGAGAAACACTTTAAGAATCTGAGGGGAAAGCGGTTATTGAAAACAAGTATGAAATGCTAATTTTCTAGGAACTCTGTTCAAGAAGGAATTGGGCTTCAAGCCATTATAAAAAATGGTAATGTAACAAGAAGGGTTGTTGAGCACATGTAATGTGCTTGGCTGATATAATTCCTGTGTGGAAGAGGCTAGGAAAGTTGCTTCTAGAAAAGTGTGATGATGTGCTTCAAAATTTGGAGCATGCCCTTTACCTGATTCTGTTCTGCTAGCCAAGTGATAAAGAAATGGACTATGGATTGACCATTGACCCAGAACTGACCAGGGTGCATTTCAAAAGTACTAAACAGGCATAGTGAGGCCATGTCTTCATTCCTGACTGGCTATGTTTAAGTGAGGAGAGAACGACTAAGCCCTTGGTAGGGAGAAAGGCCTCAGGCCTTTATCTTCCTGCCCAAGCCACCATCATATATGGTCCATGAGTGCATGGTCCCATTATTGCTTCTACCTCTGTTGTGTCTATTCTTGCTACTTTCAGATGAAAGAGTATAGGAGTTAGCTACAACCTTGTGAATTTTGAGGAAAGACACCGTAATTGGGGGTGGGTGATGGGAGAGGGAGAACCAGAGTCCATGATTGGTTTTTTTAAGAGTAGAAATTGTTTTTTACACTTAGCCAGCGTAGTGGTGAGGCCCTGAGAAAGAATCCAATGGACACAGCCCAGTGTTAGTTTTCATCCAGCAGTCATGACGCACTAGAAAGTAAAACTAGTAAATCTAGTAAAATGCTATGTAGAAAATGCTTTGAGTCTATTCTTTCCAGCGGATGAGGTGGTATGAAAGAGAATGTGCTCCAAGATGTTTGTACTTCTGTTTTTGTTATTTCTTTGAAGTATATATCCCTTTGTAAAAGCTAATTGATATTGATTAGTAAAATGGAACTGAAGTGCTAATAGGGCAGATTGTGGGGAGAAACACACCGGAATGGAACCTTTATCCTTGAAGGAGAGATCTGCAGCAGCCTTGTTCTGGGAGAGTGAGCCCTGATATTGCTATAGAATTGTTTTTTTTAACTGCCTAAAGTCGTAATACCTAGCTTTACCAAAAAAGTTGAAATATTTTTAACAGAGAAATTAAGTTTTAATTAGAAGTTCCGGGATAGAACTTCTACTTATTGAAAAAGTAGTGTGTGAAAAGGTCAGACAAATAGCAGAAGAGTATTGCAAAGGAGAAACTTCTCCATTCCTGACAGGGTGGTGTGAATGGAAGCCTGATGTAATAGGAAACAGAAGCAGAGTTCGACTTTGCAGTTAATGGAGCATGAAGCTGTTCTAAACTATAAAGGAGGTTGGTCTACAGGCTCAATTTATAAAGCTAGAACTGCCTGTCTTATGTTTAGTTTAAGATGAAAAGAAAAGGACACTAGTGTGTAGAAATAAAGTTAAAAAAAATACAGACTGTAGTTTGCACATCAATTGCAAGTTAATAAATCAGGACTTTTTTTTTTTAAAGCTTCCACTTTGTGGCAGGCATGCAGGTAGGCAGAGGGAATACAAAATACAAAAAATGAAACAATCTCTACTCTTAAAAGATATTATATCCTGACTGAGATAGACATATATAAGTATATACAGAATAAATATAAAGAGAACAAATACAAAGGAATACAAGGTAATTGAAAGGGAAGGTACAGGCAATAACATCAAAAAAGACTTAATGTAAAAGGTGGCACTTGAGTTTCATCTTCAGGGAAGAGAGGGATTTTATGAGGCATAGGTGAACGAGGAGTGCATTCTAGGCAAGCGGGATAGCCGCTACAAAGTTATTTAAATTTCTAAAAAAAAAAAAAAAGATTTTTTTGAAGACCTTGAAGGATTTTTTAGGGAGAGGGGGAGAAGAGCATAGGGACATGAATTTTCAGAGTCTAATCCCCATCTTGAGGAAAGAAGATGTTTGTCATTTTAAAGAAATGGCTATATCACTGGTCTTAGAGTCATAAGACATCTGTTCAAGTCTCAGCTCTGTGACTTGGCAGCTTATGTCTCTGTGAGCAAGACACAACCTCTTTGAGCTCAGTTTCCTCATGCATGAAGCAGGAATAATAATGCTTATGCTACCAACTGAGAAAGGATGTAATGAATTTTGTAGTGCTATATACATATGCACTATTATTATTTTAACTGGACTTGAATAAATGAAAAAGCAATTATTAAATGCTTACTATGTGCCAGGCACTCTGTTAATCTCTGGAAATATAAATACAAGCAGACAACCCTGCCCTTGAGGAGCTTACATTCTAGGAGTGAAGACAACATATAAAAGGAAGTTGAAAAGGAGTGTGGGTGGTACCTGCTTAGGAAGAGTAAAGTCTGGAGATTCAGGAGTCAATCCTGGAGATGAATGAATTTTAATAGAATTAAACTTTATTCATGGAGAGGTTCTTTTTTTTTTCTTCTAAAATTAGCTTTCCTAAAGCATAGGTCTGATTATATTATTCCCTTGCTAAACAATCTTCAGTGGCTGCCTATTGCCTTTAAGAGTAACTATAAGCTCCTCAGTGTGGTATTTAAAGCACTTCATAATTGGGCTTAGCCTACTTATCATATTTGTTTCACATTACTGCCCTTCAGATACTCTACATTCCAACTACCTCTCATGCCAGGAATGTATGCCTTCCACCTTTGCCTAGTAGATGCCCTAACTTGTATCTTTCATTATGGGTACCACCTCTACTGGGAAGCTTTTCTTGATCCCTGTAATTATTACAGCTTTTTCCTTCCTGAAATTATGTTGTATTAATATTTTTGTTTACATGTTTTATATGCTAGTAGAATGTAAGCTCCTTGAGGGAGGAACCTGTCACCTGTTTCTGTCTTTGTAGCCCCAGTTTAACACAGTGACTTTGCTGGATAAGCTCTTACAAATACCTATTGAATTCAAGTGAAGTGAATCAAATTGTATAGTACTGATTTATTGAGTTGTGTAACATAGCAGGATCTCCTCAGTTCAAAAGAAAGTGTCTTGGTGATCCTCACTTGGGAAAAAAAGTGAATGAAGAATACCTATCATGTGGATTGTGCCATGCAGTTGAATGGGAGGCCCATTGAACTAGTCCACTGTTATGTATATTTCTTTGACTATGTATCTGCAAATGTTCTAATGGATCTATGATTTCATCATTTCTGAAATCCATATCAAACAATGTAGATTGCAGCCCATCTACCTTTGCCTGTCCTGTGTGACTCTTGTTCATATCCTGGAATTAGTTCATCACAGAGGGTCCATCAAACTTGTAGACCTTTCTTGTTTTCTTTCATCTTTGTGAAAATACCAAAGGAACCATCCAACTGCCAACCTATAATCATTCACTCTCCTCAGCTCATCTATTTTTCTTGCATAAGATTTGCTAAAGTCATGTTTACTCCTGTTCTTTATTGCTTCTCATTGGTTATTTGTTGAATTCAATTCACACCCACCATACTCCTCTCAATTGTCTTCTGTATGATATTCAGTTTGAATTCTTTAAAGATTATTTTCCCCATGTTTTGCTGACATATAGCAACACCAGTAGAATGTTGGTATTTAAAAAAATGGACCTTTGCTTTCATGGGAACTTGTGATCATTAAAAGGAGTTTGGCATCCATACAGAAAAGACCAAGTGGATGAAGAATGCCTATTCCCCGGATTAAACATGCATTTCAATGGATATCCTATGGAGTTTGTTCATGAGCATGTGCACATTAGATGTATACTTACATTTACGTGTATATATGCATATACACATCTGGGATATATAATACAGATATTTGTTCCCAGAATTGAGCAGGAGAAGAGCAGACTGGATTGCCTTCAGGGAAATATAAAGCTCTATTAATGATTCCCAGCTTCCTATGAAAGGAAAAGCTCATCTTTTTAATATTAGTATATCAGTGCTGGTATATGTCTATGTATGTCTATGTGTTTGTTTATATGTGTACATATATAGGTATGAATGAGTGAACATGTATTTATTAAGGCTTACTAAGTGCAAAACACTGTGCTAAGATGGGGGTAGAAAAAGGAAAGCACCATAGACTGTCACAATCTAATAGGTAACCCATATAGGACAATACTGTTGCAGTCCAAATAGGAAGGCCCAGTGGACCTTAGGATGCAGCAGCAAGGAAGGCTATAATTCATCTTCTTTAGTATCATTTCCATTGATAAAACAGTAGCAATTCCTGATGTTGAACCACTGAACAGTGACAAGTACTTTAGTACTAAGAGCTTTATTTTATGTTTATGTTATGTTTTTTCCTTCAGTACCAGTGGATGCTAAGAGATCTGCAGGATCTTTAGAGGCAGTTGTTCATTTGTGTCCATATAGGAGTGATTCTCCCTAGCTGATGGTTGCAGGGGATGGGATGGTAGCAGGAAGCTAGGTAGGTGGCCTGGGTAGAGCTTATATTCCTGGGCCTTTTACTTGCATGATCCTGGAGTGCCTTCACAGTAGTCTATATATACATGGGTTTGCTCTGTCTGAATGACACTTGTGCTTTATCTCTCTGGGCACTCAGACAGTGGGGCAGGTAAAACCCTATATTACATATGTGCAGTTGTATACTAGAGCCAACTTGAAACTTTACGAGAATGATCATGGGCATGTCACTGAACTTCTCTGAGTTTCAATTTCCTTCTCTGTAAGATGGAGACAGTGATATCCTACCTAGCTATTTTGTGAGGTTGGAGTTAGAGAGGGGGTCTAGAGGGAGATGCCTGGGCTTAAACTCAACCTCTTATTTGACTTTCTTGCTGGAAGCAACTTTCTCTTCTCTTCTAGTTGGTATATTTCCTTCTTCACAGGAGCTATGTGAGGAGAGCACTCTGAAAACCTTAAAGTGTTATATAAATGTGAGCTATTATTACTTTTTATGAGCAAAGATCTTGATTATGAACTATAATTGGATTAGCTAGTTTTTGGAGAAAGGGCCTATATGTAGGAGATGAATGAATAGATGCCAAAGAGAAGAGACTAAAAAGGTATGTAAGGTAAATGGTGTAAATTAGAGACACACATACAAGCATCCCAAACCCCAGCCTTTTACAGAGGTACCTTTCTTGCCTTATTGTCTCGACCGCCTTTTTGGATTGGCAGTAGGGGTAGGAGTGATATTCCACTTATATCTCTGGTGTGTTGAGTCAAGGATGTGCTGGGGTCAGCTTGAACCAGCTCCTTGTTAAATTTCCAGTGTGAGCATTTATACTTTAGTAATTGGTGACTGCTACAAACCGGGACCTGATTTATTGTCTTGATTGTCTAGGTTTAAGAAAGTGATGGGGAAAATGTTACTGGGTGAAACTGAAAAATGTGTGCTGGGCACATCTCCCCACCCCAAGCCAGTTGTTAAACATTTATCAGCACAATGCTTGTTAGAGACCTTTTTGTTTAGGCTTAAACTACCATAAGAGTGAGGTGTTGATGGTAGCCTCCATGAGGGTTGGATATCAAATAGAAGGCATTGCTTCTTGATCACAATTTATGACCATGTGTTACAATAAGTCAGTTCTGCTGCTGAGCTAGGGTGGTATGTATAGTGAAAAGACCACTGGATTTGGGGCCAGATGTGAGTTCAAAATCCAGTTTGGCTATTTACTCCATGTTTGACATTGGGCAAATCATAGAGAAGTGGGGAAATTTTGAAAGTAACCTGTTGAATTTATTACATACTTAAAAATGTGGTATGAAATTGATATTCATGGTTTCATAAACAATCTTTTTTTATTAGACTTTTTTTTGCTCTGCTGTGTATATAGAAATGCTCTCTAATTTGGTGTTTAAGTTCAGAAACAAAAAATAAAGATGCTCAGTTGTGCGAGCTGCAGGGGTCCTGGATCCTATTTCTAGGAAAGAATGATTTGGGTTCTTGGCATCCCAACTTGATAGAATCTGTAACAAAGTGGGATGCTCAGACTTGCTCCAGCAGAACCCAGCAGCGAGGCTGACTACATACAAGGTAAGAAGCCAGTAGTGAGGAAGCAGCCAAAGCTAAATAGTTTTGGAGGATACTGGAAGTTCAGGTAAAGGAGGCTGTCCTTCCAAGATGATCTGTTCTGTAGGAGAGAAGCAAGAAGACTATCAGGATCTGTGGAGAAGCATATTCAGAGAAAGAAACCAGAAAATAGAGCCAAGGAGTCAAGATATAAGGAGATTTCAATAACATCACGAATTAGGATGTGATTACTAACAATGCCAAGAAGCTCAATGTGCATGTCTTGTGGACAACTCTCATGCAAAAACACTGCCCTCATTTGCTGGTGCATCATCTGACTCCCTGTAGCCATGCCAACAATAAGGTCCAGATACCTGCAGCTGGCCTTCAGAGTCAGAGTGGGAACCACTTGGAAAGTTGAAGATGTTGAACTGTCTGAGCTAAGGATCTATGGATCCTTTTTTCCTTTCATGTTTGTTGTATGGAAGCTTAATTGATGCCAGTTCCTGGGAGTGGCCTGCACCAAGAAGGATCTAAGGCAGGGAGTCAGACCAGTCATCTTACAGATCTGTCAGGTGAAAAAATATCTCTTATAAATATTTATTGCTTTTAGGAAGTGTGCTAGTTCCCCTGGTCCAGGGGTGGGGAACCTGCAGCCCCGAGGCCACTGTGGTCCTCTAGATCCTCAAGTACAGCCCTTTGACTGAATCCAAACTTCATTGAACAAATACTCTTAACAAAAGGATTTATTCTATAAAACTTGGGCTTAATCCAAAGGCTGCACCCAAGGACTTAGAAGGCCCGTGTGGCCTTGAGGTCACAGGTTCCCCACCTCTGCCCTAGTCAAAAAGGGATTCTTTAATTTATACACTCAATTTATGAGTATTCAACTAATAAATAGATCTCATCTGGAGCCCTAGATTTTCTCTCTTTACCTCCTCCCTTACTAAAACCTGTATCTTTCCAGCCTTCTTCTGGAATACTAATTCTACAGTAGCCATGACTTATTTTTTCTTCTTCCTTTCCTCTTGTCAGAGTCTCTGATGTTGGACCCTCTGCCTAGCTCCTGTAACTTCTGTCCTTGATCTTAGACATTAGCCTTGCTCCCCCCAACCTCCTGGCCCATTTGCCAAATGGAGTTCAGTTTTATCCTTAAATGTCTTTGGGATGATGGTTTGGCTTCATTGGGTCTGTTGCCAAGATTTCTTTAATTTTGTTTTTCTATCTCCCCACCTATTGATATTTTATATGGCAACATTGCCCATAGTTTTCTATCACCCTCTTCAGTAAGATTTTTTCATATGACTTTATATTCTATGAGTCCCAGTTATTGCTATGAGAGGATTGTGGTTGAGGAATTACCAAGAAGGAACATAAATGTTCAGAGGATCATAAGTCAGGCAGTTTATTACTTGTAGCTAAGTAAATACGTGTTGCTCCACCCCATCCCTCTTCAATCTTATGGTATACATCAGTGGCTCAGGCATATATTGGACTTACCTTCATCTGTTGGGTTTCTACCTTTATATCTGACTGTTTTTGCAGGGTAGACTCATGGGGATTGAGTGGGAAGGGAACCCTAGGAAGCAGTCAATCATTGGATGGTCTGGACTGGGATCTTTTTTATCAACCACAAGTACACAGTGATTAGTGAATTTGGCTAATCTTCCATATTTGGGACATATAGAGCTTCCTAACCTTACATTCTTCACCCTAAATGTAGCTAAGTGAGTTGTTGGGTACATAGGAACATCTTGGTTTATAGTTAGGTCAGTAAGTGGTCAAACATTGAGTCTCCTCTGGCAGTTAGGGCCTAGCAATAGGCCAGCCCTCACAGCTGTCCTCTCTAAAAGGTTATTGTCAGGACTGGAAATGCTTTTTTCTCAACATCACTGGTTAATGACCTTGTTCAGGGAAGGTAATGCAAAATCAGAAGAAGGCAGCCAGGCACCCAGGATTACAGACAGTCAGCACTTATTCCTGCTGCCATGTGCTTATAGCTTCCATTGCTGCTGGGACCTGAGGCAGGGAGAGAGAAATCCCTTGTCCATTTGTTGGTATTCTGAAGGGAGAGAACCTGCTGTCCAAGAATCCTAAAACAGAATGACCATAAAGAAGAAAGGGCATTCCCGTAGCTGTTTTAAAATGTCTATCCTACTGACTCACAAGAGTCCACCTACTTAACTCTTAGTGGCCAATTATCTTCAACACCCCCCTCCCCAGATATAGGGACTCACTGGGGGCAAATTAGTGCTTGCTGTGATGTCTCAACAAATGCTTGTACCATTCCAGTAAAGTGCATGTACTCAGCTAGAAGCCAGAGCATACTGAGAATATTTACCTCCATGGGAATTACCCCTTTCTGATAAAAGTCCATGCTTTGCAAACTTCTTAAGTAGTACTCAATTAGTCACGTATTATTCTGATTACTCCCTGTCATCTTCAGTTAGATAGTCAATTTGTTATTATTTTTTATGATGTTATTCAGTGCTCAACTATGTCTAGCTTTTCCTTACTGTTCACAAAGAAAGTATTCATGATACATTTGTGTATCCTCTGAATAGTCTATGGGATTTTAGGTTATTTTGTTTATTGATCTGGATACATATTTTCCAACATATTTTTTCACCATTCTATCTTATGCTCACCTTTGCATTGAGTATCTAATATATTCTGATTTAATTTAGAGGGTTTTATTGAATTTTTCATAGAGTTTCTCTAGTTCTTCATCTTTTGCAGTGAATGTCAGTGTATAAACTGACCTCATTTTCATGGTAGTGTTTTTGCTTATGCTCATCTTGAGCAGTGCAATGTGAGATAACTAAGGGTCCCGTGAAATGATATTTGTTGTTCCCTTTAGATTCCTAGATTCCTGTTAAAACCAATTCTGCCAACTCTTTTATTTGCTTTTCCAAGAAGCTGAGCTACTTATCTGCAATCTTCTGTAAAATATAAGTTCCACGAAGGGTGAGACCGTTTTCTTTCTTTTATCTCTGTGGCACCTTATACAGAGACTTGCATATAGTAGGGACTTAATCAATGTTCATTAAATTGAATTAGTCTGGTTTTATCCATACAAGAGCATCAATAACTTCAAATTAGACACAGATAATTCTATCTGCTAAGGAAGCTGAGGCTGGTGGATCTCTTGAACTTGGGAGTTCTGCAGTGGACTAAAACCAATTGGGTATCTGCAATAAATTGGGAAAAAACATGGTGAGCTTCTTGAGTGAGAGTCTACCAGATTGTCTAATAAGGGACTAACTGACTCAGGTTAAAAATGGAGTAGGTCAAAGCTGCTATGCTGATCAATAGGGAGATCAGGCCTGTGAGTAGCCCTTGCATTTCTAGCCAAGTTGAGATGGGGAGACCTAGTTTTGTTTTTTTTAAAGAATCTTTAGGGCAGCTAGGTGGTACAGTGGATAGAGCACCAGCCCTGGAGTCAGGAGGACCTGAGTTCAAATCTGGACTCAGATATTTGATACTTATTAGCTGTGTGACCCTGGGCAAGTCACTTAACCCTGATTACCTTGCCAAAAAAAAGTATCTTTGGTCATTAGACAAGGTAAATCAAAATTTATATATGGCTTAAAAACTGTGATTCAGAGTCCCATGTAGCCCCTTTTCTGCTACTCCATCACTGTCACTGCAGAGTAGAAGGAAGTCATTTAAGTCTGAGGGCCATTTTGAATTTTTATTTGTTTCATAAGTTGTCATGACCAAAGAACTCATCATATAGTGGTGAGCCTATTGATGATGAGTTTGGCTAAGCTGTTCCTCAGAAAACAAATACAGTCTTGGATTATTCTCATATAACTTGGCCTAGATGTGCCTCTGTGTGCTGGCATACCTTGGGGCAATCATTACCATTGGCACTTTTCCTGAGGCCATGTGGCCCACATTTGATGTAGTTCTATGACAGTATACTAAGCGGTTTTTAAGTATAGTAGAACCTGCCAGAGCTTGTGCTCTATTTATATTTCATCTAGGAACCAAGCATCATCTCTTCACCACCATAAAGGATCAAAGTCATCCTTTCTTGGCTGTAAAGGAAGCTTAGTAATGAGTCTTCATGAGTCTTATGAGGTCCAAGGGCTAAAGTCATTATCAATAGTGTAAGGATGGGAAAATCAGGGAAGACTTTATGGAAGAGATAGCATCTGAGTTGGACTTCAGTGGATTGGTAGGAATTTAACAGACAAAGGAGGTCATGTTGCATCAGCCTGATTTTTTAAAATAATATTTTAATAGTAGTAGAACTGGGTTTTCCCATTGAAATAATATAGCTGTGTTTTAGTAAGGTTTTTTTCATTTTTTTCATTTTTTTTGTCACCCAGGAAAGAAATCTCTAGTGAAGTACCACAAGGCTCTGTCTTCATTTCTGCTCTGTTCATCTTCTCTGTTATACTGTTAATGATTCTCTCATACTAGATATTTTCCCTCTCTTAGTTTACTTAGTTCTTTGCTCTCTTTAACTGCTCCTTTAATATTTCCTGTATTCTCTTTTTCCTTCATTGACTCCTCATCCTTTTCCTGACCCCGTTTGTTTCCCCAAAGGTCTGTGCTTGGCCTTCTTACCTTCTGTACAGTATCTCCTTCCTTCAAATAACACCAAATTTATATTTTCAGTCCTGACCTTTCTTCTGAGCTATAGACACAATGATTAGTGAATTTGGCTAATCACTAAACAATATTCCATGTTTTTAAGGAGCTCACAGTCGAATAGGGGAGACAATATGAAAAAAACTATGCACAAACATGATATATATGGAATAAATTAAAGATCATCTCAGAGAGAAGGCACTAAGATTAAGGAAGACTGGGATAGACTTCATGCAGAACATGTATCTTTAACTGAGACTTGAAGGGAGCTAGGGAATCCAGGAGGCAGAGATGAGGAAGGAGACGGCTCCAGGCATGAAGGGTAGCTACTAAAAGTGCAAGGAGTCGGGAGATGGAGTGTCTTGTGCAAGAAATATCAAGGAGGCCAGTGCAATTGAATCACAGAATACATGAGGACAATAAGGTATAAGAATACCGGAAGAAGCAGGAAGGTTCAAGTTATGAAAGGCTTTAAAAGTCAGAGAGAAAAATTTCATAATTGATTCTAGAGGAAATAAGGAGTCATTGGAATTTATTGGATGGGATGTAGGGTGATGTGGTCAGACGTGCTTAGAAAGATCAGTTTAACAGCTGGGTAGAAAAATAGGCTGAAGTAGGGACAGACCTCAAGAAAGGAGATCAACAAACAGGCTGTTGCATTAGTCCAAGCATGAGTTCATAAAGGCCTGGAAAAGGGTGGCAGCAGTGTCAGGGGAGAGTAGGGGATGTACGAGAGTTCAAGAGATGTTAAGAAGGTATAAATGATAGGACTTGGCAGGAGATTGAATAAGAGGAGTAAAAGAGAATGAGGAGTTGAGGATGATACAAGATGATTGCAAGATGGTGGCACTCTTGACAATAACAAGGATGTTAGAAAGAGGAGAGATTTTGAGGGAAAAATATTGACTTCAGTTTTGGACACATTTAGTTAAAGATAACTATAAAACATCCAGTTCTAAATGTCTCGTAGGCTACTGGAAATGTCAAACTAAAAGTCAGGAGAGAGGCTAGGGCTGAAAAAATTAATCTGAGAATCATTTTCATAGAGATGATAATTGAATCCCTGGGAGCTGATGAGATCACTAAGCAAAATAGTTTAAAGAGAGAAGAAAGGAAGGCCCAGGACAGAGCCTTGAGGGACACCTATGGGCACGGCCTTGCTGAAGCAAAGGGAATTGAAAAGGAGTAGCCAGTTGGGGAGGAGGAGAACCATGGATAGTGACATCAGGAGAACCTAGAGAGAAGAGAGTATCAAGAAGAGAGTGATCAACTGCGTAAATGGCAGAAAGATCAAGAACAATGGGGACTGAGAAAAAGTCATTAGATTAGATAATTGAGATTATTTGTAATTTTGGAGAGACCAGTGTCAGTTGAATGATGAGGTTGGAAGTCAGACTAAGGAGAGTTAAGAAAAGAGTGAGAGGAAAGGAAGTGGAGGTACTTATTTTAGATGACCTTTTCAAGTATTTGAGGCAGGAAAGGGAGGAGTGATATGAGTAGAGATAGATCAAGTGAGGGTTTTGGAGGGGATAGAGGGAGCATGGGCACATTTGTAGATACAGGCATATCTTGTTTTATTGTGCTTTGCTGATAGCATGTTTTTTACAAATTGAAAGTTTGTGGCAACCCTGTGTCATGTAAGTCTATTGGTGCCATTTTTCCAACAGTATGTGCTCACATCATGTCTCTGTCACATTTTGGTAATTCTTACAATATTACAAGCTTTTTCATTATTATGGTGATCTGTGATCAGTGATCTTTGATGTTACTATTGTAATTGTTTTGGGATACCACAAAGCATGGCCATATAAGATGGTGAAATTAATCAATAAATGTTGTGTGTGTTCTAACTTTTCCACTGACTGGCCTTCCCTGTTCTCTCTCTCCTCAGACTTCCCTATTCCCTGGGACACAACAATATTGAAATTAGGCCAATTAATAACCCTAGAATGGCCTCCAAGTGTCCAAGTGAAAGGAAGAGTCAATCAATGGGGCAAACTTCACTGTTATCTTATTTTAAGAAATTACCACGGCCACCCAACCTTCAGCAATCACCACCCTGATCAAATTAGCAGCCATCAATATAAAGGCTCAGATGATGGTTAGCATTTTTATTTTTAGCAACAAAGTATTTTTTATTTAAGATATGTACATTTTAAGACATAATACTATTACACATTTAATAGACTACAGTATAGTGTAAACATAACTTTTATATGCACTGGGAAATAAAAAAATTTGTGTGACTCAGTTTATCATGATATTTACTTTACTATGGTGGTCTGGAACCAAACTGCAGTATCTCTGAGGCATGCCTGTAGTTCAGAAGGAGTCAGTAGACTGGGAAAAATTAAAGACAAGTGAGAGAGTGGGGATAATAGAGAGGGCAGTCTACTAGAGAAGAAGGGATAGAATAAGATCATTTACGAATATAGAGGGGTTTGCCTTGGTAAGGAGAAGGGCCACCTTTTCATATGATGCATAGGTGAAGGAGGAGATAGAAGTGGAAAGAATCTGAATGATGTGAAATGAGGAGGAGGGGTGATTTGGAAGCTTTTGGTAAAAGTCCTCAATTTTTTTCAGTGAAATATGAGGCAAGGTTCTCAGCTGAGAGGGTAGGGGAATGGGGAGCTATGACAGGTTTGAAGTGGGATGAAAAGGTGGTGACTATCTATCTATCTACCTATCTATCTACCTATCTATCTATCTATTATTTATTTATCTACATAAATTCAATGAAAGAGAAATGTTAAACTTCATAGATGCAGAACATTATATTTTTTATTCAGCTATCTGAGTCTGAGCAATGCATGGTAGACACATCACTGATTCTGGCTCTATGACCCTTGTCAATTACTAAATCTCTTGGTGTTCTAGGTAACACTAAGACTTTATGTTTCAGAGAAGGTGCTGATTTGCATTGGTAGATAGAGTTTTCATATGTGGAATTTCTCTTTATCAATAAAATCACAGGTCCAGTCCTTATTCTATCAGAATCTGATTGGAGGATAATATATATATATATATAATATTATGTATACTTATATAATAATAGGTATATGTGTATACATGCAAATAGAGCTTGAACCTTTGTGAAAGGTTTTATATATCATGTAAAATATGGAAAAAAAGATTATTCTTTTGAATTTTTCTGAATTATAACTTGGTGTAATTTTCCCCCCTCCAAGATCCAAGTAACTTGGTTGATTTATAGCAAAGTTTGGTTGCAGATTAAGTGGTTTTTCTTTTTTTTCCCTTTCTTTCTATTTTTTTTCTTTTTGCAGTGGGAGGGTGGTGCAGAAGTGCAGAGGTAGGTCCAGAACTATGATTTTTTCAATGTGGGAAAACTTCTGCTGTGGAATCTCCCTCTATTGATTCAGATTGCCAACACCTGTAGTTTATAGTGTTAGAAAGTTGCCTATGGAACTGAGAGGATTAGAGACACAGGTAGCACAGATTAGAGATAGAACACAGGCTTTCCTGATTCCAAGTCCATCTCTCTATCCATTATGCCACTCTGCTTCTTACAGAAAAAGTTAAAAGTAAATAAATATAAAGAAAAACACATTGTGTAAAATTTAAGTATAATGAAAATGCTGAGAAGCATTTTGGTTTTGTTCAGTGTTTCCAGCCAAGAAAAGAAGCACATATGTAATTGTTAATAGACTTTCAAACTTTTTTTGGTGAGGTTTCTCACTTGACAATAGTGGTGTCTTATCTGCATTGCCAGAAAAAAAAAATTGGTAATATTTTAAAATCTTCTGTGGGTCAGAGAACTAAGTATTTGTTTGAAAAAAACAATAGGAAAGAGGCATTAATAGAAGTGGGAAGCTTAAAAAAATCTCAAATTGAATTACAGGAGCCATGAACATGATAAATTACCTTAATGCAAAACTGAGGCACAATAATTCATATAAAAAGGACATGGTCATTAAATATTGTTTGTATTATTGACTGCTCAACTTGTCAGTTTTGTTAAAGATTTTTTGTGTGCCCTTTTCCTTCTCTAAAAGACTCTCTTTTTTCTTCCTTCCTTCCTTCCTTTCTTCCTTCCTCCCCTCTTCTTTCCCCCCTTCTCTTTCTCCTGGACAAAAATACAGTCAGACTTGATATACCAAACATAATGAGCTAAAAATAAGTCAATCATTACTGCGGACTGGTAGTTGGGCAGAACAAATATGCATTCTTCACAACCAGGTGTTTATTTTAGTCCCAGAAGAGTGGTGGTCAGAAGAGTCTGGACCTGTGCCCACTCTTCTTGTCTAAGAGCTCCTCCTTAATGACTAAAGGAGAGCTACTGTGTCATTTCAGAAAGTGCTCTGGTCTAAGCACATGCATAAGGTCTAAGCACATACCACACACACCCCTCCATCCAATTAAAATGTGTTTTATGTTATTTTTAGCCATTGAGAGGGCAAGCATCTCCCACAAAGTCAGAAGCTTTGCCTAGAAGCTCTAAGTTAACTGTTTTGCCAGCTCTACCCTTTTAGCTCTGGCCAGGATCTTAGAAGCCATTCAGAACATTGACTGAACCAGCTGTTACATTCAAACACTTAGAGGCTCTTAAACTGGTTTGAAGTCTGGTGCAATTTATCTGTACAGCTGCTGCAGGAAAAAGCCATTAAATTTTCATTTATTCTGGAGTCCCACTAGAGGCATTCTAAGCTTCCTATAGCTGGAAATGATTGCTCTCTTCAATGATAACATTCACCATAAATTCAAATCTTATGGAAAAAAGCAGCAACATATAGGCAACCATCCCATTTGTCCACAA
>NW_020954585.1:30033933-30105011 GCF_900497805.2 Vombatus ursinus
TTTTTTCCATTCTGTGTTCTATTGTGGCAGGTTCATTAAGTAATTAACCTCATTTTTCATTTGAATAGAAACCATTTCTGAAATACAACTTATGGATACTGGCAGGCCTTACATCATACTTTACTACTGTTGCCCTTTTGACTGCTATTTGTTGAGGAGGATACTGATAATCTCTTTACTTTGAATATGCCCTGGTAATATCAGATGAGACTTCAAAGTTCAGAGCTTTGCAAAGATAGGTGGGCAGTTTTTGTGTGGCAGAGTATTGCTGTAAAGTCCTCATTGTGTGATTCAAGGTGCTGGAAAAATGAATTACTTATATCTGATTCATGATACCATTAAGCATTGATATATTGCCCAACGTAGGAATATTTTACAGAGACGAGGGTGAAGGTGAATCTGGGACTGCTAGTAATCTGAAAACGTCTATGCATCTTAGGAGGTGGGGGCACATCATTACTTATAGCTTCTAGTTATTTCCAGGGTCTGTTTAGGAACTGTCAGGATATGCTGTCTTTGCTGGTATTTGTTAAAGGTATGGTGATAGAAACTAGCCCTGGGTGTGTGGAAGGAGGTTCAAGGGTCAAAGCGACTGAGTTGGTGTGGAGAATAGTATCATTAGTGAGAGTGATAGAAAAAGAAAAATAGCATGAGTTGGAGTCTGTTTAGCATGTGTGTGAGAAAAATGGAAGTTTGGGAATCCCAGTGATGTGTGTGTGTATGTGTGCGTGTGTGTGTGTGTGTGTGTGTGTGTGTGTGTGTACAGGAGTCATTCAGGAAAGTGTATGGGAAAGAGAGCATGAGGGGAGTGTATGGAAGTTCATATGGAAAAAATCAGTGTATGTGAAAGGGTTAAGAGCTGTAGACCTGAGTGGTCCCCAAACAAGCACTAGGTGGGATTTAATCATTTTTTCACAGCCCCCCAGCTTCCCTGGAGCATCTTTCAAGTCAGTCTGACCTCCGCAGTAAGTTTTTGGGTCAGGCAATTTTCTAGCCACATAAAGCTAGGTTCAGACAATATTAATAAAGGATAAATAAAGTATTTTCCCCCCACAAACTGAACGTAAGGAACTAAGCCCAGCTCCACTTTTACAGATGAGGAAATGGAAGGGAAGAGACTTGCCTGGGTTCGCAGAGGTAGGAAATAGCAGATTCAGGATTAGAATTTTTGGTTCCGGAAGCAGTGCTCTTGCCACTATATTATACTTTGTGCAGTGACTTGGTACAAATGGTGGGGGGCTTTGGGCTTTGTTTTGTTCTGAAATATCTGCTCTGTGTGGTGACATTAATTTGGGGAGTCATGGTAAGAAAGCCCAGGCAGATGAATAGATGAATGGCAAGTTTCTGAGCTTCTTGGGTGGTGGATACAGGCATGAATGAGATCAAGTGATGGATAGCAAGTGGGTCCTCTGTTTGTCTTGTGGGAAAACTGCATCATCTGGCTTTTATTTCATGTAGTTGCTTTAATCTTTTCTGTATTGGAACCTATGTTCTCTGAAGATGGAGTTCAAAGTTGAGGGGTGTGGGGGGTAAGCAATATGGGATCATTGAGGCCTTATATTCAAAGGGAATTTCACAGCAATTTTCAGTATTTCAGTATGTATTCAGTTGAATAAATCAAGGGAAAAAGTCAAGAATTCTAAATTCTCTCTAAAATTATAATAATAATTGTACTTTGAAAGGCAGCATGACTTAGTGAAAAGAGAACAGGTGGAAAAGTCAGGAAAACTTGGGTTGTGTGACAATCAGTGGGCAAGCCACTGAACTCCTCACTGCCTAAGGTGACTTTCTAAGAGTTCAAGTTGCCTTACCTAGCTGACTTGCTCTGAATTGGTAGATTTTCCTTATCAGAAGCTCACCACATCAATAAAATCACAGTTCTGAACAAACATGTACAAATACATATAAATACACATACACTAATGCACATACGGGTTTGCCTTTCAATTATATATGTACATATTTACATATATATATACATTTCCATATTTATATATGTATATTATATGTATTATCCAAGTAGGTTATGTGTATGTGTGTATGGGTTTGTCTAAAAGTGACTCACAAGAACATATAGCAACATATGGGCAATCATCCCATTTGAGAATAGTTACTTTACCTAACTCTATCCAAGGGACACTTTAGTTCTGCAGAAGATTGGGGCCACTAGCCTGGCTGCTTTGGTCTCCTCAGAGAGGATATAACTAACTACAATTCTATCTGCCTCCCTAAATAATGTTAATCTAGGGGAAATTATTTTTCTTAGGTTCAAGCTGCTTCCTTTGTTACTGTCCCTTAAAAGGCAAATAGTGTAGCTTATATTTGAAAGCTTGACTCCTTTCCACCATATGCTAGTTACACAAAAGACCATCACAAGTAAACCATACATTTATACAGATAGCAAACAGAAATCAGAGAAATTACACAGATTAGAATATACTAGACAGTACAGAGCAGATAAGCTCTCCCACTGGTGTGAGATATTTCAATGCCAATGAAAGAGAAGAGGTGAAATTTCCCAAGTCTCTAAGAAAGCAAGCTGGAAATCAGGCCCTCCCTTCCCTATAGGTCTCCCTTCCCAAAGTCTGTTCTCCTTCTCTTGGAGATTTCCTCAAAGAGGGTCTGGAACCATATATGTCCTCTCTCAAAGCTGGAAGGTAAGAAGGACTCTCTGCTCCCAAGATCTCATGCCAACTCTGTTCCTCAAACAAGCATGCATGGTCAAGTAATCATACTTTTCACCAATGAGAAGAATTTATGCAAAGGTATCAGGCTTGAACCCTGATACACATGCACAATACATATAAACATATATATACACATGAATATGTTATGTATTTGTGTAAACATATATATACATATACTGATACATGTATAGAAATATATGTGTGTATATAGACATATATGTATTTTATGATTTTTTTCATTAGGTATAAGAGAAATAATATAATGTATTAGACAGGTCAGCCTTGGAGGAAATCCCAGGTCCAAATCTTGCCTCTGATATCTGCAGTGTGACTGTTGGCAAATCATTTCAAATCTCAAACACTCCAGGCAACTCTGATTTTGCAAGCTGCAGATGAGCTGTGAATATGCATCAGTTGGGGAATTTTTCCCCTTTGGAGCCTCTCACACGTATGAGGTAACAGATCTGTTCTTCAGTGTTTTAAACTGTCTGCGTTTTTGTCAGTGATCTTATAATAAGATCAAACTGAGAAGAGGCAAAAGTCATATGCTTTTTTTTATACGTTTGAGGAGCAATATGATGTAGTGAAGAAAGTGTTGGATTTGAAGTCAGGAAGAACTGAATTCAGATCCTACTTCTGGCTCTTAGCTGTGTGCCTGTGAGCAACTTAACACCTCTATGCCTCAGGTTCCTCATCAATAAAATGGGGATGATAATATTTGTTGTTACATACCTCACAAATTCATATTTACTGTGAGGGTCAAGAACTTTGTAAACTTTCTTAGTATTATTAATATTAGAAAAAAAACAACTTGACACATACAAGATGGAGAAAGAATGGCTAAAAAGCAGCCCGTATGGAAAAGATCTAGGGATTTTCATGGGTTGAAAGTTCAATTCAAGGCAACGGCAATATCGCAGTAAAAAACAAAAAGTAAAATTATTCTTAGGCATGAACCCAGGTTCTCTGACTCCAAATCTGGTGCTAGTACATTTATTTATTTGTTCAATCAGTAAACACTTATTAAGTTCATGTTATGTGTGCTGCATTGTGCTACTTGGACTTTTTCACATAGTAGTCTGTGGCATAATCTGTTGGGCAAATCAACATGTCGTCCAGAGATAATGAGATACTATCTGTAAAGCCCATTGCAAACCTTGAATTGCCAGGTAAGTGTGAGCTATTATCATAATAACTTTTTTGAATGTAACAGAAATCAGGCTACAGGCCAAAAAGAAAATTAATAATTTTGTCATAGGATTATAAATTTAGACCTAGAAGGGATCTTAGAGGCCATTTGTCCAACTCTTTCATTTTACAGATGAGAAATCTCTACCTCAGAAAAGCTAGGTGACTTGCCCAAGGCCTCACAGGTGTCAACTGACAAGGTTAGAATGGGAATCAAGGCTCTTTGACTCCAAATCCAATATTCTATTAGTATGATGATACAGTAATAATTTCACATAGAAAGGCACTCCATTTCAGGAAAAAAATCATTGGATCATTACTGTTACTGTTCCTCATCTGTCAAATGAGCTGGAGGAGGAAATGGCAAACCACTCCAGTATCTTTGCCAAGAAAATCCCAAACGAGGTCATGAAGAGTCAGATACAACTGAAACAACTGAACAACAGCAACAACAAAATTACCATAATACAAATCAGATTATTACCTTCTTATAGGTATCAGTTTTTTATTGTTGTTAAGTTTTATTTTTCTTTAGGTTACAATAGAAAGAATATTTCTTGAATAATTCACTATTTCAGCACATATTTTCTTAGTCCATGTGCAAGTGCTATACCACCAGCAAGGAAGTATTCTATACATTGAGGGAGGTAGTGAAAAATATAGGAAATAGTTCCTGATTTTGAGAAGACAAGATACAGACACAAGAAAAGTTAAATAACAATACAGTAAATGATAAATGAATGGCGTGAACGATTTGGACTCAGGGTACCTCAGAAAAGAGCTGAACTGGAAAGAATTAGTCTGGGAGAAGTAATGGAAGCCATAGAGCACCAAGGATAGGAAAACTGAGCTTAGAATAGATTTCAGACTTCAGTGACAGAATCCCATGGTCTGAAGTGCTAAAATGGAAATCAACTCAAGGGGACAGAAGTCCCTCAACAACAAAATCCTGTTAATGAGATTTTAGTGATTCTGATGAAGAAATAAAAGGGAAAGGTTCTAAAGAGATCGATGTAGTTGAACAGTTAGCTTATCAATGAACTTACATTTTAAAAGGACATGAGGCAAGAGATGGAAGCAAGGTTCTATTGCTTTCCATCATTCTAAGAGATATCAAAACTTAGGAGCTAATAATTTTAGAATCCTGCCTAATAATCCAGATTCCCAAGGAAACCAAACTAAACATGAATAGAAAAAGAAAAGAAAATATAAGAACTTTCTAATAGGTACATTGTCTGATTATCATAAGCCCTAATTAGATTTTTTTAAGACCTTGTATAATGATCAATAATAATTTTAATGGTGGACATATACTTCAAATATTTTATTTTTTAAAACAAATCCAAGTTGAATACTCCTAATATTTTCTCATATCTTATTATAATATTTTTTAAATTAGTTTTTCCTCTGAATGTTTTCTAATTTCTATATATTTCTTTGATACAACTCCAGAGACTAGCTTGATTAGGAGAGAATTCTCTCTCTCTCTCTCTCTCCTCTTCGGCTAGTACCGCCTCATAGTTCCTATATAATACACATCTTCATAATTGTGGTTTCTTTTGAGATAATAATACTTCATGGCTGACTCACAGTCATTTTGTTATTCATTATAATTCTATAATTTTAAATTATGTTTATACAGAACCTACTTGTTTCATAATTGTGTAGCTTGTTTCTCCCCTATCCCCTACATCTTCCAACTTTTATTATAAAAAATGTGAGCTTTGAACTTCACATCACTGGGAAAGACATCACATAAATGAGGACCACCCTTTGTGAAACAGCATTTAGAGTCCTATTTTACCACTGACCCATTAAAGAATCTCTCTCTTCTCTTTTATTATTGCCTAGTTGTGCAGTCACTTATAACTTGCAGCATTTTTACCATATTTTCCCAATTTGCTGATGAGCCTATTTTATCAAGACAGAATCAAAAGTCTGGTGGAGTGTATCAATTTTTTTCTCTTGATTAGAAAAATTCTGCCATAGGTCAGTGTAATTTGACAGCTTATTTATCAAGAAATAATGATTATTTCAAGGTAAAATGATGGTGCTTCCAGAAAAGTCAGTTTTTTCTGCCAGGCCCAAAGAAGTCAAAATGTCACAGTAAAAGGAAAACCAGCACGATATAGCAGAAAGAGCACTGATATTGGAGTCAAAGGGCCTGGGTTTGAGTTTGACCTCTAACCTTTACTCTACGTATGACCCTAAGCTACTTATTTAATCCTCCAAGTCTAATTTCTTTTGCTGTAAAATGAGAATAATAATTTTTATATTATCTACTTTACAGGATTTCTATTAGAAAATATTTGGTAAATCTTAAATTGCTATTTAAAAGTGAACAAATAGAATATAAACTCTTGGAAATTTCATTTTTATACTTGTATTCTCAGGGCCTAGAAGAGATTCTGGCATATAATAGGTGCTTAATAGATGTTTGTTGGATTAAAATTAAATTACTGTCATTATCACCATCATCATCATCACCCCATCACCACCATCATAAATCATCTTCACTATCCTTATTCTTATAGGCTTGCCCAGACCTAAGCTACATTTCCAATGAAACATACCACTTTCCAATCATATACCTAGAATAGGACATATCCCTTGGTAGGCCTACTTGAAGGTTACTCTGATGACTATAACTCCTCATCCTCTGAATACATTGTATGAAGTGGGAACTCAAGTGCCCTAAATGTTGGTTTGATACTTTTCAACTTCTGATATCTGAATATGAGATCAACAGAGGTTCACACGCCAAACAATTTTTTAACTATAACCATATGGGTAAAACATTACCAAATATAAGCTTATAAAATAGCATATATTTTTTCAAGGGATTCTTTTTTTTTAACCCTCTCTTCACTGTTTAGAGCTGCATCCAACCCTTTTCCCCCCAGTTAAACAACACCAAAAAATTGGTTATCAAGTTTTTGGATGATTGACAGAATGAATACCTTTTGGGAACAACCACTTCTTTGCTACCAAGGGACTATTTGCAAAGTAATTTAAAGCATCATCTTTCTCCCCCTCCCCCATGTATTTATTTTGGTCTGAGTCCATAAAATGTAGAAGCCAGCATCTAGCCAAGCATTTTTATTTGCCTTTATTGGCTTGCAAAAGGAATATCAAAATTCTTTACTACACCTGGCATTTCCTGTGTAGGAGACTGTAGCAGAGTAGGTGCACTCAGAGGCAGCTGCCTGTGTAGCCTGCTCCATTGGCTTAGCTGGTGTTTTGTGACCTTTGCTACCAACTCCTTCTGGTTTTTATAACAGCAACAGGAGTTGATTTACTTCATTCTTCTTTATTTTATTGGCCTGTCTATTTACAAATGAGCAATGTAACCCAAATGTCAGAGATACCACTGGGACAGAGGCTGAGATTACTTCATCAGTTGTGATCCTTGTGTCAGTACCTGGTAGAATTCTTAGGGGACCATGTTTTTAGAGCTTAGAGGTTGACCCTGGCCAGAGGAGCCTACCATGTACTAACTGGACTCCCCCACAGGCAGGGCCATTCACCATGAAATGAAGGTGCAGCCCCCCTGGGAAGTGTAACAGGTGTTATACTCCCCTAGTCTGAAGCTTTCAGTAAGAAAACCTGAGAAATTCTGCCTTAGGTATCAGATCAAGTTTTGTTAAAAGAAAAGAAACATAAATTTTATCCTAGAAAATGCAAATCATAGCAACTTACCATTCCATAAGTCTTTCTTTTTTCACGTAGAGGATGTCCCACAAGTATTCCCCATAGCCACTTCATCGGATTTATCCTAACTTTTTATTTAAAAATATAAAAGCTGCTAGCTTTCCAGCTGTACAAAGATATGTGGTGGGCCAGATTTGACCTTCAGTCCAAAATTTGCTGACCTCTGATCTACTTAATATAAATAGTTGGTTCTTGTGTGACATAGTGGATAGGGTGCTAGATTGGAGTTGAGATGACCTGCATTCCAACTCTGCCTCAGATACTTTCTAGCTATGTGACCAAATCACTTAACCCTTCTGTCCAGTTTCCCCTCCATGGATGCTACAATCCAGCTATACTGGCCTACTTCTTATTCCTCACATAGGACCCTGTCTCTGTTCCTTTGTACAGGCTGTGCCCATTACCTGGAATTCTCTCTCCTTCCTCGCTCCTGCCTGGTAGCTTCCCTGATTTCCTTTAAGAGTCAGATCAGATCTCGCCTTCTGTAAGTCCATTGTTATTTGCATGTTGTCTTCCTTCCTCCACACCATTAAAATGAGTTCTTGGAGAGCAGGGACTGTATTTTTGGCTTCTTTGCATCCCCATCTCTTAGCACAATGCCTGGCAATAGTGAATGTTTAATAAGTGCTTGTTGGCTTACTGCCTGACTGACAATCTATGAAGGCTTCAAGTGCCTTGTGAGAACTCAATTGGTCAGGGGCCCATGATCAACCTTCCCCCACCCCCTGCCAACAACAGAAAGAAGGAAATAAAAGAAAGAGAAAAAAAAAAGACAAAGACAAAGAAAAATAGGCTATTCAATTGAGGTCCTTTTTTTTTTTTTTTTTTTTTTACTTCACCTTTTTGTTCCCGAATAATTTTCTTATCTGAAAAATGAAGGGATTTGATTAGAGGTTCTATAAGGTGAATTCCAGCTCTAACATTCTATGAATTCTGTTCCCTAGAATTTATAATGAAAAATCTTTAAAAAATATTTCTAATTTTCTCTGCAACTGGAGAGCTGGACCTGGTGGCAGACAGTCCTGAGTTCAAATTCATCCTCAGACACTAGCTGTGTGATCATGGGCAACCACTGTCTGCCTCAGTTTCCTTAACTATAAAATGGGAATGATAACCTTACAGGGTTATTGTGAGGATGAAATGAGATAATATTTTAGAGCACTTAGCACCATGTTTGGCCCCTAGTAGTGCTAAATACTTTCAGAGCTTTAGGCAGCTAGTTGGCACAGTGGATAGAGTGACAGGCCTAGAGTCAGGAAGACCTGAGTTCAAATCCAGCCTCACTGTGTGACCCTGGGCAAGTCACTTAAGCCTGTTTGCCTCAGTTTCCTCATCTGTAAAATGAACTAGAGGAGGAAATAGAAAACCACTCTAGTATCTTTGCCAAGAAAACCTTGAATGAGGTCATGAAGAGTCAGACGTGACTGAACAACAAAGGTGACAAATACATATTCATTTCCTTTAATATTTATTGAATGTCTAGAGTATATGGGGTGTTCAGGGAGGACTAACACCTCTGGTGCGAAGGTTTGTCATCCCTTTTCGGGGCTGGTCATCCACCTTTGGTGTCCATCTTCATCCAACTTTCACTTGTGGCTCCACAAAGCTATAGCATGTGCAGACTACATCCCGGAAAACTGTCTGGGCAGATGGTATAAGCCAGGTTGAGGGTAACTGACTTATTGTTGACTAAACATAAATAAAGTCTTTATTTAAAATCTTATCATTGATAGTCTTCATCATAGGATAAATACAAATATCCAAATATAAAATTTGGCCTGGCTATGACATATATAAATGTGGCATGGTACTATAAAGAGGAATATTCAGAAGCTTAGAATGAGTTAAGGCTGTCAGGAAGATAAGGATAGCAAAAAAGAGTTTAAAAATATCTCAGAAAGAGGAGGATAACACATTCACATATAAGTAAAAATAGAATAAATATAAAGAGAATAGATACAAGATAGATAAATTCAAGGTAGTTTGAGAGGGAGGGGATCAGGAAAAGTTTCAGTAGAAGGGAATGATTTATATTTGAGCTGTGTTTTGAAGGAAGGGAGGGATTGTGGAAGGCAAAGGTGAGGCGAGTGTACACCCCAGGAATGAGAGACAGTCAGTGGAGAGGAACAGAGAAGGAAAACTGAGTATTGTATATGAGGAAGATAGAGAAAGGCAGTTTGGTTGGATGGAAGAGGGGAAATAATGTACAACGAGGCTGGAAAGATAGGTTGGGGCCAGGTCGTGAAGGACTTTAAAAGCTAAACAAAGAAATTTATATTTGATCCTGGAGATAATAGGGAGCTTATGGAATGTGATGGTGACATGATAAAATTTCTGCTTAAGGAAAATCACTTTGGCAGCAACACAGAGGATGCACTAGAGAGGGGAGAACCTTGAGGCAGGGAGACCAATTAGTAGGCTGTTGCTGTAATTTAAGTAAGAGGTTATGAGTACCTGAATTAAGTTAATAGTTGTATGAGTATAGAGAAGGTGGGGTTACTCATTTTTTATTTGTTTGGTTTTCTTTGCTGAGGAGAATGGTTTTTGGAATAGAAAAGATAGAACAAAAATTGCTAACAGGGATATGGATCCCTAGAAAATTAGGGAGCAAAAGGATAAGAGTGCAGCCTTTTATAAATTCAAGTTCACAGGATCAAATGAAATACATTCCATGATACTAAAAGACTTGGAAGATATGATTGCTTAGCCATTCTCAAAATGATCCTGGAGAAAACTAGAGGTGTTAAAAAGGTAGAAAGATTGGTTGGTTGTTGTCCTTCTTTCTTGAAGAGGACCAAAATGACATTACTGTGCTAGAATCAAGTCACAATGGGTCCAATTGTGGCTGATCAGACCAATATGAGCTTGGAATGCTCTGCCATAAGTTGGGAATAAATTGTCCATGTGAACATTCAGGGTAGATTCTTTAAATGTGCACACCTTGTGTTTCTTTTGAGCTATTTCAATTCTGCTCTACTCATAGAGCACAGCACCTTCTCTGATGAGGGCATGTTATCCTGGGCAGTCCTGTGCCAGTGTCTCCCATGTCACATAATCAATTCCAAAGTTCTTCAGAGAAACCTTGAGGGTGTCTTTGTATCGTTTCATCTGACCAGCATGTGAGCACTTGCCCTGTGTGAGTTCTACATAAAATAGTCTTTTAAGCAAGCATACGTTTGGTTGAAAGATGGAGGACTGGAGAAAGACAAATGGCTCAGTCTTCAAAAAGAGGAAAAAGCATGGAATCCACAAACAAGATGCTGGTGAGCCTAACGATTTTAGGAAACATTCTAGAACACAATATCAAAGGGATAGTTAGTTAAAACCAAGACAACAAAGGATGACCACAAAGAGCCAGAGTATATTTTCACCAAAAATAGGTCAGAACAGAGCAGCTACATTTTCTTTTTGATAGGTTACTAAACTGGTAGATAAAGGTATTGTTTACCTCAGGTATTGTTTACCTAAAGATATAGTTTACCTCAACTGTAACAAAGAATTTGAAAAAAAAGTTCTTTTATATGGTTTTTGTGGAAAAGATAGGGAAATGTAGGCTAGATGAAAGAACAGATAGGTAGATTCAGAACTGCTTGAATAACTAGACCCAAAGAGTAGCTATTAATGCTTCAGTATCAACTTTGGAATATGTCTTTAGTGGAGGGCCTCAGTGATCTGTGCTATTGGGCATTTTTGTCAGTGACATGGATAAAAGTATTATAGATAATGTGCTTATCTAATTTGTAGATGACTTAAAACTAGGAAGGGGTGTTAACATGTTGGATAAAAGCTAGGATCCCGAAAGACCTGGAGAGACTAGAATGCCTAAATCAAGTAAAACTATTTTGTCTGAATTTAATAAACTGAGATTTGATATTTTTAATGTGAAATTTTAACTTATGTTAAAATCAACTTCACAAGTACAAGATGGGATATGATGAGTGAGATAACATTTCATTTGAAAAAGAACTGGGGGCTCCATATTTTGATGGTAAAAGACCACATGAAGATAGGTTGGAAGACAAAGGAACATTTTATCCATTAGAGAAGAGAAGACAGGGGAAAACGATAGTTGCTTTCAGTTATTAGAAGGGCTGTCACATGGAAAGAGAGATTAAACTTGTTTTGTTTAGTCTTAGAGATTAGATCCCAAAGTGATTGGCAGAAATTACAGAGGCGGGATTTACCTCCTCATAATTAAATCTATTCAAGATGAAATAGTTCTGGTAGGCAAGATTTCACCTTATTATGCTTGGAATTAGGCCTTGAATCCCCTCTTGGCCCTTTCCATGTTGCCTGACCTCAGGTGGTCCTTTTCATTCTACTCCTACTGAATTCTGAACTCTGCTACTGGGATTCTGGGCCCTGATTGGTGAGATTCTGTCTTATCTTGCCTAAGGCATAGGCGATAGTGGCATAAGGTCACTTCCAAACCATGTCACCATGATGTATTCTCCCTATTCATATACTTTCTTGCTCACCTTTTGCTCCCTCTGATTAAAATGTAAGTTGTTAAGGTCAGAGATCGTCTCATTTACTTGTATTTGCATCCCACACACTTAGCACAATATCTAAAACATAGTAAATGCTTAATAAATACTTTTTTTACTTCTTCATTTATTGGGAGGTAGTGTATCTTTCTTCATTTTTGAAATTCAAGGAAATACAAGCTGGTCACTTGTTGATTGTATTCTTGCCTGCATGGATTTGGTAGTTGGGCACTCAAATCTCTGAGAAACTGATTCTTGGACAATGACCGTCAGACATGTTCATTTGAATGGGATTTCCAGCCTGAGTGGTAATATAGGAAATTAAAATGGTTAGTATAGAATGATAATTCAAAATATAACAGAGTTCCAACAAGATATTCTAAATCCCTTCTCAGGCCCCACACTATGCTTCATTCTGATCTGTGGTCTCTAGTACACTTTCACTCTTACCCTGAGCTCTGTTCCTCCTCTTCAGGTTCTCTTTTGATGTAGAAAAGGTAGAGGCATTGGAAGAAAACATTTTACATAGCACAGCAGCTAGCCAGGCACTGCTAAGCTGAAGATACAGGGGTTGATAACCTTGACAAGTGTCTGTTCTTTGCATGGACTTGCAGTTTGCAAGGGTTCATTGTTGTGGGGTTGACTATCACCTCCTCAACAGGGAATCTAGCCTCCCAAAACTTCAATCTCCCCTCCCCCAACTCTGATTCCTGAGGAACAACCTTATTTTTGGTTCTAGTCTAAAGAGAGTTTTCCCCAGCAGAAAAGTGAACACCTTACAGAAGGTACACTAATTAGACACGTGAATCAGGCATAGAATTGTCAGTTTTATTAACACGCAAGAAAGGGGATGCTAAGCATTTGAGAGGTTAGTATTCAAGCCTCCTTGGGACATTTGTAGCAGGGCTGCTCATTAGCTAGTGTATATTTCACCTACGTTGAGTACAACCCAATCAATGCCAAGTGGGACCTTTCTTCCTTCTCTCCTCTCTCTCTCTCCCTCTCTCTCTATCTCTCTCCCTATCCCTCCCCCTCTTCCTCCCTTTTTCCCTCTCCCTCTCCCTCTCCTTCTCCCTCTCTCCTTCCCTCTCTCCCTTACCCTCTCTGCCTCCCCCTCTCCCTCCCTTTCTCCTTCCCCCTCCCCCTGTCCTTCTCCTTCTCTCTCTCTCTCTCTCTCTCTCTCTAACTTTTCTAACTGCCTAGGTTGCCTCTGTAACTGCTCTGATAGTCAATACTTCACTATTCAAGTGCCTAGAAAGGAGAATATGCCTGCTACCTTTCAAGACCTCCAAGGTCCTTTACCAAAGAAGAAGACAAACAGACGCTGTCTTATGTTAAACATAGGCTTGTCTAGGAGTCATGAGGGCTTCCCCCACCAAAACTCTATAATTCAGAGAGTTATCTTCATATCTAAAGGCAGAGAGAGGCCTAAAAGGCAGGGATTACTCTTTTAGTATGTCCATGGAGTTCTGGTTCAATAACCAATTAAAGAGTCATCATGGCAGACAAGACGTATTCATGCTTTGAAGTGGATGGAGAAGGGCCCTTCCATCATGTATCTTCAAGGGGTTGCTACACTTAGGAATATAACAAAGCCCATTTCCTCCCTTCTTACCAGGATGGCTCTTACCAGAAGAGCCTTCTAAATAAAGTTCATAATTGTTAAGTCTAAGATTCCTACAGCTTCTGAAATGATAATTGTTAAAATAATTTTAACCTTCACATAATCTTTTTTAAGGTTTAAATGGGATTTTAGGGTTTTTTCTACATTTTGAGAAAGTCTTAAGGTCATATATCTCATCCTGTCACTTCTTTATTTGACTCAAAGGTGCCACAGTTGCTGTTATGAAGATAAATGTTGTTATTTTCCTTATAATCATCATTGGTTTGTGGCTAGACAATTAATTCATTCACTTGTCAAACATTTATTAAGTTCCAACTATGTATAAGGTATCATGCCAGGTGCAGGAGATAAAAGATAAAAGAAATGGCATAGTCCTTGCCAAGAAGCTTAAATTCTAATGGAGGTGGGTATACACCATATGCAAAGATAAAATAAGGTAGGGTATGATAGGGGCAAAAGAGATTGAGACAACATATTCTAGGGAAATCTGAGGAGGCAGAGAACACCTTCAGTTGCAGGGGCTGGGAGAGTATTAGGAAAAGCCTCGTGGAGGAGTTAGCATCTGATTTCAGCCTTAATGAAGGAGGACTCAGCAGACAGAACCTGGGGACACTTTCTAGACTGGGAGAATCACTCATACAAATGCATAGAGGTGATTTGTTTTTGGTTATTTAGAGGAAAGTGTTCTGTAAACCTTAAAAGGCTATCTAACTACTGTCAACTGGAATAAACTGGTCTTTAAGTTGTGGATGGCTAGAGCTGAACAGAGTAAGCCAGATTCAGGAGAGTCAGGAATCAAACAGAAGTTTAATTTAAAAGGAGGGAAACAGCTTGCAAGCAAGGACACAGGTGCAGGGGGGGCCCATCCCAGTGGTGGGACCCAAGGCAGTGTGGAGAGATCTCAGTACTTATAGCAATGGCTATGCAGTGAACTGTAGCCCTGACAATAAGGGTAACAGCAACAATGAGACATGTTTGATTCATAGCAGGCCTTCGTGACCAGAATATGGGTACTTGTTCAAACTTGTCTGGTGCTTGTCCAAACTCAGAGAACACCTGGTGCAGGTCAAAACAATACAATAATTATTTGCCAAAGGGTGAGATCACCATCGAGAGGGTGAACTCAAAGGATTGTTGTTATGCCAAGCCCAGGGCAAAGCTTGCTTGCTGGGCCTTCGCTTTGGAAAACGGGGTGTCTCCTAATATCTTGACACTACAAATTGTTATTATGATTGTGACCTCTGAAGGCTTCTTCCTTATTTAATGATTCTTATTAAACTTGCTAGAGGCTCTTTATTATAACAGTTGGTCACAGACTCATCTAATTTTAAAGTTAGAAGGTACATTAGAGATTATCTGGTCTAGTCCTCTCATTTAATATAGTAAGTCAGTGGACATGCTCACATGTCCAATGCTGGTGACAGCTAGAAGTCTAATTCAGATCTCCTCACTAGAAGTCCAGTGCTCTTTATACTACATTGCCTAATTTATAGCACTTAAACTTTGAAATAGAATATAATTTTAACATAAATTTTTCAGCACATTCATAATCAATTGAATCAGAGGAATCAACTAAGAACTGCAAGATAGCCAAGAATGATGTTTTATTACCCAAAGTTACAACAGTATTTTCTTCAATGGTATTAATTTGCTTCTGGAAGTGACTATTTAGGATTTAGCCTCAACTACTCAAATCATGATGTCTTTGGCTAATTATATGACTTCCAGTTAAGCTAATTAGCTCATTTTGTAGACTACATATTGCATATAGACTCATAAAATCACAGAATGTCAAAGTCGGAAGGGAGGAAGCTTAAAAATCAACTAATACATCCCCCTAATTTAGAAATGAGAACATTAAGGCTCTGATAATTTACAAGCCAGTCAGTTAATACATATTTATTAAGCATTTACTATGTGTCACACATTGTGCTAAGTTTAATGGCTACAAAGAAACAAAAAAAGCCGGCTCTCAAGTGGTTCACATTCTTAAAGAGAATAAAATATGCAAAAATTGTATATACATGATATAGTCTATGTGAGTGGAAGATAATATCAGAGTGAAGATGCTAACAAGAAAATATTGTATAAGAGAGGTACTGCATATCGCAACCTTAAAAATTATGGACTCCCAATCTCTTCAAAGAGTCAATCAATCAGAGGTGTAAAATAGGTGTGAGCAAGGCCTAAGCAATTTTCTTAGATCAATAAAACAATCAAAGTCATATACCAGGTGTGAATAACACTACCCCCCCCCCCCAAAAAAGGAAGCGAAATATTTTTGATTTTTAGATGAAAGCCAATGATGACAACAGGAAATGATTTGTGGTTGGTCACACTCTGTGAGGTTTGGGTAAAAACAGTAAGTTGTTTGGAATTCAGCACTCTAGTGGCAAGCTACCTTAGAGGAGAAACAGCTCTAGCTAAACTCCTGGAGGGAAGAGTTTGGGAGGGGAGAAGGGAGGAAAGGTACTCTGTCTCCCTTTTCTCTTTGACCAGCAATGACTTTGGGAAATCTGAAAGGTTGAAATATTTGGATTTTTTCATCAGCTTTGTTTTCAGGGTCCCGGGAGCAGCAGTGGCCTGAGGAGCAGCTAGATCCCTTAACACTTTATAAGAAGCTCTGAAGAAAGCTAGAGCTAAGGGGTACATCATCAGGATCCCATGAATGGAAAAAAGGACTGCTCCAGCAACCAGTTATTAGTTACTTTTTTGCCACGCTTTCTCCAAGATTGAGCCAACTTTCTCCTGACCTCTAAGTACTTGTGGGTGGGTGAATCCCTGGTTTGGATAGATATTTTATTCCAGTTGTTCTTACCATTTCACATTAGTAAATACCTATTTAAAACTCTGGCTATCCAGTAATCAAAGGAGAGCATACTGGTTGGGGCTCATGAGTGATAGTATTAGAAAAACTACATGAAACTCCTTGGGGTTAATCCTATTCACCTGCCCTCTGGGGACCCAATCTCCACTATGAATGATGGTTGGGAGAAAGAACTCAGAACCTGTGCTAGTTTTAGAAGGCAAATTGAGGGAATAGTGTGTGACTTAAAAATTCTTCTAATGGAGGAAGTACTCTCTTAAATGCTCCACTGAACTTTTATGGTTTAAGTAGTTCGTTAAATAGTTCATTCGCTGTTTTAGTAATGCTGTTCCCTAAACTCTGTATATTTTAAAGTTATTTTTAATGGGCACTATCCTTTCTGTTACATTATGCTTACTGTCATATAGATTCTTGTATTAAAGGCCTTTTAAAATCTTACTCAAAGCTACCTACCTTCATATAATATTACTCTCCTTCATATACTCTATGATGTGAAATTCTAGCACCAATTTTCATTCTGCTTTCTCCTGCCTCTGTGTCTTTATTCATGACATTCCCCAAACCTGGAATAGATTTTTCCCTGAATATCATTTGTTGGTTTCCCTTCATTCCTTTAAGGGCCAGTTCAGATGCTATCTCCTCCAGGAAACCCTACCAGGTGACCCTACCAGGTGAAAGTTATCTGTATATCCTTAAATTTTTCATACCACTTGCTTGACCTCTTCTTTGAATTTATTTCATCCTTCTTTGGTTCTTAGTTGTGATATCTGTCCTTCAATACAATTAAACAAACATTTATTAAACACCTTACAATGTATGAGATGCTATGCTGGGTGTTGGGGATACAGAGACAAATATAAAACAGTCCCTGACTTCAAGGAGCTTATACTCTACTGGATGGAAGACCATGGTCTATACAGATGAGGGAGATAGGGTAAAACTTCAAGGAAGAAGTGAGAGCTGAGCCTGAGGGAGATCCTTCTTTCATTCCTATTTTTTTTTGTAGTATTATCCTATGTCTTCCAAAAAGAAAGTTGTGGCACTCTAAAATACTTGCCAGAGTAGACATACTCAATGTAGACATACTCCTCTGATTGTTGAGAGCTCTCTACATCTAGCTGGCCCCAGACCTACACCACTGTACTCTGACCATCTCCTGCCGTTTTTCTCCACCCCCATTCCTGGAAGAGTGCATTAGTCCACTGCTCCATGATTCTACTTTACATTCCTCTGACTTCTCTGGCTACTATACCACTCTCTGTTTTGTCTTTCCCTATAAGAATGTAAGCTCTCGTCCAGCCATCCCCTATGGATATCTTGTCATCTGTCCTACCAACACATGTGTACTTCTCCCACCTCCACCTTGTTCTTTACTCTATTGCCCTTTGCCCTCCTCCTTTTTGCTTTGAGTACAGTAATCAAATCAATATTACCATTGCTTCTGCAAAGAGTAATGACAACTGACTGCCCTATAGTTCCATTTATAATTCCTCTGTTCTCCTAGACCAAAATTTCCTTCCTTGATTCCTACTCCTCTATATGTGTTGGCTTTTTCCTTTACAATGTCTGCTCTTTGTGGGCAAGGAACATCCCACATTTGTATCTGTATCCCTCGTGTTTAATATGGTGCTTGGTACACAATGGGCAATTAAGAAATGCTTCTTCATTAATTTGATAAATATAAATACATATCTCACATATGTTTAGTGTTTATTAGTATCCCACAAAGTAGTCTAATGTAGTAGATAGAGTGATGGAATTGAAATCAAGAATCATGGGTTAAAATCCTGACTCTGATACCAATTAGTTGTGTTACCATGAAAAATTCTCTCAAACTTCCTGCCCATCAGGTAGTTCTCTAACACTTTAAATTATATATGAATTATAATTCACATTGGTGGATAGAGTTCCAACATGCCAACATGGATGAAAGTTTTTTCTTTTTAACATTTACATATTCATGGTATTTTTTTTTGGTTCTAGTCCAATGGTACAATTGTTATATGGAATTTCCAGTGTGGAAACTCCCTCCATTGATACTTAAGGACAATTATTCTGCAACTTATTGTCTTACAGAATTTCTTGAGGGCCCTGAGATACTGACTAATCCAATCTCACAGAGCCAGCATGTGTTAGAGATAGGACTTGAACTCAAGTCTCCTTGGCTACACAGATAGCTTTCTGTCCACTAATAATAGCTAGCATTTATATAGTGCTTTAAGGTTTGTAAAGCCCTTTACATAATATTATCTCATTTAATGCTAACAACAACCCTGGGATGTAGGTGCAATTATTGCCCCAATTGTATGGGTAAGGAAACTGGGGGCTATGAACTTAGTTCTTCCTGACTCCAAAACCAGCTCTCTATCTACTGTACCACTTAGCTGCCACTACACTATGATGCTTCTCATTAAAGACTGATGTATTAGATCTCACTGATCTATGATCTCCAAAGGACAAATTCAAAGGATTTTGAACAATGTATTAATGTCCCTTAATCTTTCACTATTTTTCAACTCAATACTTCTACCACTTCACTAACTATGAAGTTACTCCTGTGTTTTCGTAGAATGATATCACTGTGAGAATGTGCCTGGGGCATACCTGCTTAAATTCTACATTCATCATGCACTTGGCCCTTTGGATTAATAATGGTCTGTCCCCTACTATTCATTTTGGCTGCTAAGTATCTTGGATGTCCTTTATACTGTGTGAACTTAAAAAGTCAAACCAGCACAGCAGAAACATTTATGCTGACTTGCTTGAAATCGGAGCCTTTTGGACAACTATTTTCTTCCATGTAAATCACCCTGTGCTCACTTTCCAATATCAAAATGAATTTATGAAACCCCAGACTTTTAGATGTTCACACTGTTAACAAAATTTTTACTGAGCCAGTCTCTAACTTGAGAATGCTCAGAGTCTCATAAAGCAGGCCTAGAGACACGAGTACCAGCAATCCAGTAGTTTAATTAATTAGTTTCAGAGTGAGGAATGTTCTTTTAGCTGAAGTAAAAGCACAGGTTACATATTTAAATCACAACTGGAGAAGGTGGATTACAAACAATCCTTTAGTGGTTTCCAATGAGAAACCCGTAAGTCCCACAATACAACAATTCTGGAGTCAAGTCTTTGGGGGTTGTGACCACCTTCCCTAAAGTACGGAGCCAGAGTTCTGTGACGGGAACAGGTTCTACAGTCTTTGATTCGCTTCACTTCAGGTACACAGGCAGAAGGATGCCAGTGATTGTGATTGTTGTCAGAGTTTTGATTAATCAGTTTAGGCTGTGTTGTGAGCTCTGACTCCCAAGCCAGAGAGGCAACTCTTGAGAAAACTAAATTATTGGTATATTCATTACACATATCATATTGATTAATATGAAAATTATAAATTTTTCTCAACAGTCAGTATCACCGTTTTGACTTTTTATTCTCCCAGAAATATCCTTTCTTCCCATCAGTGAGTGTTAACCTATGATTGTTTCTGTTAAATGGAGTTAATGAATCAGTTGTTCCTTACTGAGACTGAATATTTAACAGGAGAACTTTGTGAATGATTATGATTCCTAATTCAGAAAGGAATACAAGCCTTTTAGCTTGATGGGCTCTCTGATATCATGAAAGCACAAAATAAAGGTTCTCTGGCTTTTCTTAACTGAATTTTTAAAATAATGAAATGCTGGCCTTGCTCATGTAAATTTATGAACAATTTGAAATTATCCAGTATTTGGTTTCTTTGTAAAGAAAGTGCCAGACAACATTTTTGATGAGAATGCCTTAAATTGATAAAATTTAAATATTTTTCTGTAAGGTACTCAAAGTGTTTAATGCTTTACCACACTGATCTTTACAACATTCTTGTGCAGAAGGTAGGGGGTCATTAATGAAATCTGTGTATTAGAAGTGTATAAAAATTAAATGAACTCAAGAGCAGGACAATGTTAGCACCTAGTTATCTGTAAATCTGTAAAACTCAATAAATCTCAATCAAAAATAAGAGTTTATATGCAGGGCTGAAAATTACGAAATGTGTAAAATAAATAGCAATCATTTCCATGTCAAAAGGCATACTATGTAGCAACATATATTCATGGCCTACTCAAAAACAATTATCTTTTTTTTTTTTTATTCTCTGGCTCCCATAACAATTGCTTTGCCATTAAAGTAAGACAAAATCATACTTACTATCAGCAAGTTCAAATATGCAGTGGAATTGCTTATCAAAAGATTTATAGTCACCTCAGGTCAGCTTATTGTGTATTTGAGACCACTATGCCTGAACCAAATGGGAATCTTGACTTTTTCAGTGATGAAGCCACTGGCAAAACACCTGTGAACATTTCTCCCATCAAGTAGGAGAGGTTACTTGAAGATGCCATTTCTAAGTCACTTAGCTTGTCTTCGTTATATATGAAAAGTAGTGACTCTTCATCCTGCTCCTACGCCCTAAGAAAATAATTGGCCCTTTTTAAGAGCTGAGAGAAATTTGCCCTATTTGGACTATGGGTAAATGAAGAGAGACACAACTCTCTTTGACTTTGTGTTCTCTTTGCAGAATGAGTTACTGTATTCTGGTCTTTTGCAATCCTTTCCCTTTTTATGAAACACTAAATGAGAAGGTGACTATTTTTTCCCCTTTTATCTCCTAAAGGAGTTGTAGTAATAAAAGGTTTTGTCGATGCTGTTGTATTGGAAACCCTAAGGCAGGGGTGGAGAACCTGCAGCCTTGAGGCCATATGTGTCCTAGGCCACAGGTTCCCTACTGCTGTCCTGAGGAAATCACTAAATAACATATGTGATAGGATCCTAATATTACTCTCCCCCTTTTTTCCATGCCTTACAATAAGCATTTTAAAAATATTCTTTTGCATCTTGTTTTTAAATTTTTAACATCAGTTCTTTCTAGTAGAAGACACAACTTGCTATACATGAAAATCAAACAAATAAAGCAATTTTTAGCTACACAGTGAATTAAGGCACTATGAGTTCCCTGCTAAGGAAGCTTCCCTCAGATACTCCTAGGAGTCCTTGAAAAGTGACTTATTTGGAACATTCCTTTACACACAAATACACAGTCACATATTTAAAAAAAAACAACTGAAATCAAACTGCTACTTCAAATGGGAAATAAAAACTACATTATTTGAATTTCTTAAATGAAGGAGTCGGAGCTATCATGGAGAAACAACAAATTTCCTGAGAGTTATCAGCATCCAGATGCATTGTGGAATGGAAACTCAGGCCTTGAACTGTATAAGAAAGTACATTCTTTGCCTGAATAACACTTGAGATGTCTCCTTCCTGAAGATAATATACTGCATATAAAGCATTGTCCTTCATAGATGAGGAGATCATTGCCCTGATCCCCAGCAGTAGAAAGCTTCTGAGTTGTTTTCTACCCTCCCTCCCTCAAGTACCAGTGAAGAGTTGTGTTGATCTGTTCTTATTTCCTTACCCAGTCTCCTTTGTCACTAATGGCACGCATTTATGTGCTAAGTGGGATCATGAAATGGAGTAAAGTTAACTGACCCTCATTTGGATAAAATCCAGAACCTTGGCCTCATTAGCACTGGCTGTAACTCACTGGATTATTTAGGAATGCCTTTCCTTGACATTCCAGGGGATGACAGCCTCTGGCATTCTGCCTTTGCCTGTGGTCTTTGTACCAGTATAAACGGTAGCAGATGAAGATACTAACATTAGCCATTTGAAATAATGATTTTATTAGCATGTATAGGTACCCACTGTAATTATAAGAGGAGGCAAAACAAACAAAAACAAAACCAGAAGACAAAACTCCTGGTTTAGTTATCCAGTTGAGGGAGACCAACATTAATGCAAGTTAAACTACTAAATAACAATTACAAAGCAATAGGTGCCCAAAACATCCATAAAGAGGAATAGCTTAACAATTTTGCAAAGAAGAACATCTTGTTAAGAGCCTGTCAGCTTGATTATCCTTAGTGATAATTTCATTGTTGACTAATACCTATCTCCCTTTTAGCTTTTTGGGTTGGGATTATAATAATGTTCCTTTCAGTGATCTGGTCCCAACAGAGGTCTTAGCAACAGTGCCAGGCACATAGGAAGCACTCAAGTTCTAGACTGACTGATTGGGGAAATAGATAGCAGTAGACTGTGTGCTTAGATTGAAGCAATGGCTCTCTGCTGTTAGCAGGGTTAGAACTTCTTATACCCTAACTGCTCCATTTAAAAAAGAAAAAGTGTTCCTTCAACTGATGTGAAAATTCACTTCAATTCTGTAATTTTTCTCCAAACCTTACATCATGCTGAGAAACAGATTCTACCAAGAGGCAAGGTAACATATACATGACCTGAGTAGACCAGAAGCAATGGGAATAATATATAGGAAACACACACACACACACACACACACACACACACACACACACACACAGAGTTTGTCTTCTCTCTCTTTCCCTCCCTCCTTCCCTTCTTTCTCCCCTCTCTTTGTCTCTGTCACTTCCTCTCTCCTTCTCTCATTCTCTCTCTCTTTCTATTTCTCCTCACTCTTTTTATACCCAATTCGCAGATCATATGTCTGTCATACTACTTTTCCTCTAATTTTCTACCAGAAGACATACTATTGTTCTTGAATGCCCTCTTTTTATTGACAGCCAGAATAATGGTTCAGCTTGAGCTTTCCCCTTTCCCCTTTTCCTCCTATCTTCGTCTATTTTTCTTTCTTATGGACAGACCAGAGGTGGCATTATTCTTGTTGTGGAAGGTTTCTAGTCAGGCACATTTTTTTCTCTTTCTCCCTGCTTGGTTTGGTGCTGATGGACTGTATGACTTTATGTTAAGTAAGTCCAGGCCTGCTGGGCTTGAGGAACGCTATTGAATTTACTGTCTATTTCCATCCTATGAATTAGATAGAAAATTCTATTCACGTGGCTTGTGTGTCTGTATCTTTTGTGTTATTTTTAAGAATTATAGCCTCAATTTATAGAAGTCATTTTTGATAGATTTACATGTTTTATCGAGCTATAAATTTCCCTTTGTCTATGTACTTGAAAGGCCTTATTAAACACTCCTCTCAAGAAGTATTCCTAATAGATTGAGACCATAGAATGAATCACAGGTTTGAGTTGTTCACCTCCTCCAATCCCTTCATTTTATAAATGAGAAAAGCAAGGTTAAGGTATATTAAATGACTTGCCCAAAAAAGCAGGTCCCTTCTTTACAAAATAAGGCCAAGGAAAAGAATTTCACATCAACTCTGTCCCACTAAGTTCTACCCATCTTTCATCATTCCAGAGACTAGATACTAGCACTCTGGGATATTGTTCCCAAGAACCCTGGAAATAGAAGCACCTGATCGCATCTTAGTCTTCATTTAAAGGAGCTACTCTTGTGGAAAAAGTGCCCGCCACTCCCACCAGCAAGATCTGGCCAACTACCCTCAATGGATCAGTAAACCTGAGGAGTGCAGGAAGAGCTGGTCTCTGACAGATGGTTGTTATTGCTTTTAGCCTTGGCCCTACATCTATCATTAAGAAAAGCAACCATTATGACTATGTGACCTGGCAATTGCCTCTGTTGATGTTACAAGTCTCCCTCTCCTCATCTTTTTACCCTCAAGAGTCACAGCTGTTAAAGACTGAAAAAGAACAATTCAAAAAAGAAAGGAATGTGATTTTAGCAATGGAAATGACGTTAAAGAAGATTTAATAACACCTACTTTGCCAATATACCCTAAGGACCATGGAACCTTTCCATCTGACTTTCAAATGAAGCCTCCTGTATATCTTGTTTCCCTCTATTAGAAGATGAGCTCCTTGTGGAAGACTGTCTTGTCTTTCTACACTCAACATTTAGCAGGAGCAGAATAATAAATACATCTCCATCCATCCATCCATCCATCCATCCATCCATCCATCCATCCATCCAATCATCCATCTAACCATGATGAAAAGCAACTTAATACTATGACTTGGAAACAGTTGGTGTTCAACAAATGTTTTTGAAATGAATAAATGATGTTACCTAGAATGTTGGAGGCATCATTTATAAATTATAGTTTTTGCTTTAAGTACTATTTAAGAAGTTTCATTTATCCATTCATGCATATTTCATTCTGCACATCTAATATAATTAGTTAGTATCATGAAGAGGCATACTTGGTAGGTGGAATAGAATTTTCATATATAGATGACTTTAATGATATTCAACTCAATTTCAACAAACATTGAATACTTACTATGTATAAGGTATTGCGCAATAGGGATACAAAGACTTGGCCTTCAAAGAGTTTACATCCTAGGGAGGCAAGGACATACCATGTAAGCAAATACATGGCAATATAAAGAGGAAAATATCATTAACAATTAACACGACTGAGGAATGATAATGACAATGATATCATGATAACTATCATCTCAAAACCTAACTGATTTTATGATTGTCCATATTATAAGGGTGGGGAGCAATATCAAAGTAAAGGAATGTCAGTCATGGTGATGTATGGCAGGGATTATGTGGTCCTTGATTCATTTAGGGGATCTATGAAGGCCTGAAAAGAACCCTGAACTACTAGTGGTGGTGATGCCACAGGGTTAGCATCCTAGCCTGTGGGATATAGATGCTTCTATAAGAAACTGATGAAGTAGCAGAGGATTCAAATATTCCTTCTCAGGCCTATTTACACTGTGATCATGAGCAAAACACAACCTCTCTAAGACTCAGTTTCCTCATCTATAAAATGGAGACTATAATTTCTATGGTACAAAACTCATAGGAATGTCATAACAAATGAGATAATATGAGAATCTCATCAAATGAGACAAAATGAGAATATGTTTTGATCCTTCAGGTATTTTGTAAATATGAGCTATTAGTATCACCATGGAGTAATGATGTTCTTAGTCGTCGATCTTGGAGGAAAGTAGAATTTGGTCAAGAGTTTTATTTTATTGTGCAAGGTCAAGAGGCAGAGCTGAGGAAACCCCCAATAAGAGGAACCAGGACACAGCAGAACCAACAACTTGGCCTTTGCTTGCATTGCATTGAATTTTATCCCATTCCTTACATAAACATTGATTAATTGCTCATTCTTCCTAAGTCCCTGTGCAATGTGCTACAGACCAAAACAATGCAGTATTTGCCTTCAAGTAACTTACTATGTAAAAGGGGATATGTCATGTACACAAATAAGTATGACATGAGGTAGAATGTAGACAGGTACACAGAACAGATGAGAGATGTAGACATCAAGAATATGTAAGGATGGAGAATATCACTTTCAATTGGAAGGCTTCATGGAGGAGGTGGTACTTGAGGTAGAACTTGAAGGAACTGAAGGAATTCATTAAATAGAGATGAAAGCATTGCTGGCATGCAGGAATTTAGTTTTAGTCAGTATGTATGCAGGTAGAAGAATGTAGGATGAGACTGAGGAACAATTAGTAGTCCAGGTTGACTAGAATATGGAATATATGGAGGGAGTAGAAGGAAAAGGATACAGGAGTAGAGGATAGGCATTTATTAAGTACCTACTATTTGTCAAGCACTGTGCTAAGTTCTTAACAAATATTTTCTCATTTGATCCTCACAACATTCTTGTGTTGTAGGTGTCATTATAATCTCTATTTTATAGTTTAGGAAACCAAGGCAGACAGAGGCTAAGTGACCTGCCTAGAGTCAAACAGCTAATAAGTGTCCGATACTAGATTTGACCTAAAATATTTCTCCTAAATTTTTTTTGTTTTTGTAAATAATATTTTATTTTTTTCAATTACATGTAAAGATAGCTTTCAACATTTATTTTTTTTAAATAAGATGTTGAGTTCTAAGTTTTTCTTCCTTTCTCTCTTCCCCTTCCTCCTCCCCAAGATGGCTAGTAATCTGATAAGAAGTTACACATGTGCAATCATATTAAACATATTTCCACATTAGTTATGTTGTGAAAGAAGAAACAAAACAAAAGGGAAAAATCATGAGAAAAAACAAAGAACAAGAACAAGAAATAAGAAAAAGTGAAAATAGTATGCTTTGATCTAGATTCAGACTCCATAGTTCTTTCTCTGGGTATAGATAGCCATTTCCATCATGAGTCTTTTGGAATTGTCTTGGATCATTGTATTGCTGAGATACAATGATAGTTGATCATTGCACGATTTTGATGTTACTGTGTATAATGTTTTCCTGATTCTACTCACTTCACTCAGCATCAGTTCTTGTAAGTCTTTCCAGCTTTTTCTAAAATCCACTTGCTCATCATTTCTTATAGCACAATAGCATTCCATTACATTCATATATCATAACTTGTTCAGCCATTCCCTAATTGACGGGCATCCCCTCAAATTCCAATTCTTTGCCATCTCAAAAAGAGCTGCTATAAATATTTTTGTACATGTAGATCCTTTCCTCTTTTTTGTGATCTCTTTAGGATACAGACCTAGTAGTGGTATTGCTGGATCAAAGGGTATGCACAGTTTGATTGCCCTTTGGACATATGAGCTCAGATATTTCTGACCCCAGACATAGCACTGTATTTTCACTGTGTAACCTAACTACCTAATGAAAAGATGAAAATCAGATTGGAAGATGGTAGAGGACTTTAAAATTCAGGCTAAGGGTTTTACCTTGATCATATACTTTGAGATCTTTAGGATCACATATTTAGAGCTAGACATGATCTTCCATCATTTATTCCAACACCTTGATTTTATAATTAAGGACACCAAGGATCAGAAAGCTTATGACTGGGTCAAGGCCACAGAAGTAGCAGGTTGCCAACCTGGGATCTGAATCTAAGTCTTTAGCTTCTAAATTGTGTGCACCATTCATTTACCTTACAAACAATTGGTCGTAAAAATACACAGAGATATCCATCATCTTTGTTTTGATTGTCAAAATTTCAAATTGGTGAGGTCAAATGAATGGAGTTGTGATAGAATTTATAGCTGCTATTAATGAATATGCTATGGTGAGTATTAGTTTATTGATGTTGAATAGGTAGCACAATGTGATTTCCATGTAGATGCTGCCAAATTATAATAAATCAAAAAATCAAAATAAATGTATCAAATCATTCCTCATTTAGATAGAATAATTATAGTTCTCTATTAACCCTGAATTTAGAGGCATTTCAGTATGTCCAACTGCATGAGGCTGTAAATTGCAAAGACAGTACAGTGTCATCCTAGATATAATTTCCCAGAAGGAGTATTCATAATTTTAAACTTCTCAAAATCATGGACAATTTTCCAGAAGTTTATGTCAAGTTAGCTTTATTTTTTAGAACAACAAATTTAGATAAATTGGATTTAAACTTGAGACTGATCATTTTCTAAAGCAAAGTAGTTCTGTGAATCTATCTTACTTAGCATGCAGTACTCCAAGTACTTTAGCCTTGCTTCTTCTAACTCTGGACTTTATTTATTCTCATGGTAAAAATGATATTGTTATTGTCAGGAATGTTCCGTGAACCTAGAGTGAGTAGGGACTTGAAAATTCAGGAACTACCTTAAATTTTGGAAATTCTACCTAGATTGATTGATCAGACATGATATGTTTCCATCTTAGGAAGATACAAAAATGTCCTTTGATCAATGTAAGAAAGTTGTTGCTCAGACATTTCAGTTGTGACTATTTCCTTGTGACCCCATTTGGGGTTATTTTGGCAAAGATATTGGAGTGATTTGCCATTTCCTTCTCTAGCTCATTTTACAGCTGAGGAAACAGAGGTGCACAGGGTTAAGTGACCTTCCCAGGGGCACACATCCAGTAAGTGTCTGAGGCCAGATTTTAACTCAGATGTTCCTGACTCCTGTCCTGGCACTCTAACCACTGTACTATCTAGCTGCCCCAATATAAGTATATACTTTATCCAATTAACTGTTATAATTCAAATCCTCCCGAGAAGTAGTTTCTCATTTTCTGTTTGAAAGAGAAGAATAATTCAGTCTTCAGTACTGAAAAACTCTTGCTCTGTGGTCCTGCTCTCCTAATTGGTGACTGATTTCCCAGGCCAATATTTCAAGAGGCTACCATGCTTTACTTCTCATTTCTCTCCCCTCCCTTCTCTCCTTCTACTCCTCCTCCCCAAATCCTCCTCAAGAATGGGGACTCATTATCTACTCCTACAACTCTCAATCCTGCCTCTAACAAGTAGCAAAGAAAATCATTAAGGAATGATAGGGCAGAAAAAAAGATGGATTGGTCAAATGGCAAAGCAAGAGATGACAGGTGAAGAGCCAGAGTCTTCCCATGGTACCTTCATGATGTTAGTGAGGGAAGCCTCCAACATGTTGCATGGACCATCTGGAGTGAACTTTTGGAAGAGCAGTGACAATAGCACAGGATGAGCAAATGAGTTTCCGTTTGTACTGTTGGAGGGAACTCAAATCTATGAGATCACAGGCACATTTGAAGATTTGATCGGGTCTTATAATCTTCCAACATTTAGCCACTTCAGCCTCTATGAAATAAGAATATTCAACATGATGGCTTCAAAGGTCCCTTCCAGCTCCAAATGTATTATTCTCCTACAAATTGAACAGCTTTATCTTCTCTCTGTCGTTCATCTATCTCAACAAGGGGCCCTATCCCTCTTCTGATCCTTTTCTTGTCCTATAGCTTTAGAAAACAACAACAACAACTGGGACTAAATAATTTTATCTTAAAGAATTGATATCATTGAAATGGTGACTTAACCAAAGAAAAACAGCAAGAGTAAGACAACATACAATTCTCACCTGTAACAGGCGTCCATGTGGAGACTTCCAGTCTTACTTCCCCATAACACTGAGGTGTTTTCTTTGATCCCAGGATAAAAAACTATATAAACTTTCCCAGCTCTAAAATATGTTCTTTTGTTTTTTTATTGTTTATTTTTATTCCACCTCCTTCAGAAATGAATTTGCACTTTGAGAAATATTATCCAATGATAATTAATCAAAATCTCATTTGATATAATTAGGCAAAGTAGATTTGTCCAATAGTTATATATTAGTTTTGGTGTTCAGGGTACCCCTGGTTATTAATGACAACATATTCCAACCAGTCATATGCAGGTGTGCAACATGGGATACTGAATCAGACTTTTCCCTGTATTGACTTCAAAGTTCTATAGTCTGACAAATACAAACAAACAACTGATTCACAGAAACTTGAGGCAGGCTTTATCTTGGGTAAATACATTGTTGCTTTAATTACTTTTCTAGGGTAAGCCTTGCGTTTGTTTTTGTCTTCGCCTCTTTCATCATCAAAATCGTCAAAATATGAAATGGTCAGTTCCCTACACAAACTTAAGTGACTGGATGTCTTCTCTTTCATTTCTGTTTGTCTTGGTGTTCATTTTCCCCTTAGGATTTACGTGAACAAATGCACCTTTTGGATTGATTGAAGGGATCTTGGGTTATCATTGGAGTTAGTTGTATTTTTCCTAATGGCATAGTGGAAAGAGCATTGAATTTGGAGCAAGTGGATGAATGATTCAAGAATCCCGTTCTGCATTTGCTATCTGTGACCTGATAAGTCATTTAAGTTTTTCAAGCCTCTAGTTTCCTTACCTGAAATATGGAGGTATCAGGCCAGAAAATTTTGAGATCCATTATAGCTCTAAATCATGATATAAATCTTGCCCTTTGTGAAGATTCTGAGTGTGTTTTTCTTTATATATGACTAAGTACCCTTAAAGGTGAGACATAAGTCCTTTCCATCCTTGGTATGGGAGTAGTATGTTACCTTTATTTTTTTTCAGAGTCTAATTATTGATGAAGTTTTTTATTCTCTATAAACTGAGAATTGACTATGTTCTAAATGAATAATCCTATCTCTGATCATTTTGAGCAAAGTTAATTTGTCTGCTCCTTTCTTTTACCCTTAGTTCTTTAGAGGCAATATGATATGGTGGATAGAGTTCTGCAATTGGAGCCAGAGTTCAAATCCCATCTCAAACACTGATTGGCTATATGTTCCTAGACAAATTACTTAACTCCTCTCACCCTCTGTTTCTTACTTGTCAAATGGGGATAATAATAACCCTCTACCTCAAGAGATGTTCTGAAGATCAAATGAGATAATATATCTATAGCACTTTGCAAACCTTGAAGTAAAATATAAACTCCTCTGTTAGGCATTGAAAGCTCTTCATAAACTATCCCCTTCTTTCTTTCCAGTCTTCTCTCTTCTAAATTCTCTGTGGCCCAGAAAAACTGGCTTACTTACATGCTTTTCATATATGATGTTCCATACTAGTTTGTCCCCCATGCTGAGAATGCTTTCCTTCCTCACCTCTGCCTCTTAGAATCCTTGACTTTCCTCATGACTCAATTCAAGCAACATCTTCTATAGGAGGTCTTTTCCTGGTTCCTTCCCCTCCCCCCACCCCCACTGGGCAAGTTACTTAACCTCTTTGTTTCAGTTTCCTTGGCTGTAAAAGGGGGGTAATAATAACATCTGTCTCCCAGGGTTGTTGTGAAGACCAAATGAAATCATATTTATAAAACATTTAGTACAATGCCTGACACATTGTAGGCACCATATAAATTCTTCTTCTATCCATCCATCTTTCCAAGATATGTAGGGAATTAACACAAATATTTAGCAACAAGAGTCATACCCCAATGGATATGATTAAAGAATGTCAACATATTTTTGAGAATTTTCTATATGCATATCACATATATATATATAAACATATATGTGTATACATGTGTAAATATGTGCATGTATATGTACATATATATGTATACTACATTGCCATGCATGATTTGTTCCTTCTGACATGAATATTTTTTACTATTCAACTGAAGTTATACAGGATTGTAGAGAGGTTATATTACTTTGGCAATGCCTCAGAATGGTATGGAGGTGATCTTACCTTCTCACAGCCCAGGATAGCAGAACACAAGCTGGAAAGGCTATGAATGCAGACCATGGTAGTGTGTATTACCTGGCTATTATCTAAGGATAAGTTGATTACATTTGGAGAGGTATTTCACCGCATTGATTATAGGATGATGAATGATGTTGGTCGCCATGACTTTTGATATACATCTACTAAGTTAGAATAGGGTTGAGCTCTGTATCCAGTGAGGGAAGACCTATACTTGTTATACATTAAAGTGTTCATTACTCTGTTCTTATTGCCAACTAGACCATAATTTCCCTCCAGAAGGATTGTGAGTACCTTTGTTGATAGACAAAAATCTCCTAAGTATTGATAAGAGCAATTAGAGGCATAAAATTGTGTGGATTTTAACTTATTTTTGCTTTCTTCTTAATAATGAACAAAATGGACTAAGGAATAGGACCTTATTTGGAGCCTAGGGGGTAAAGAAGCTCAGAATTTAAAAAGTTTCACCTCAAATATTGCCTTTAAGCACTACGGGATAGTAGTTACTAACAGTGGTTATCAATAGTGCATACCTGTCTACTAATACAAAAATCTTGAAGAACCCACTATCAGTCTCTAATAATAGAAAAGACAAACCATTATTTCTCAATAGGTTTTGAATATCAAAGGGATTTTTTTTTGAACCTAGGTCCCTAGACCTTGGATTTGACAAACTTAAAAGTTGTAAAAGAAATTTTGAAAACTCTCCACAGATTCTTATCTTTAGAATTTCATGGAATAAAAAACCAAACAAACTTTGAAGTTAGAAAACAAAAGTTGCCATATGGTGTCTTCGAGATGGCACTGAAACCCTATGGAAAGGACTATTTGAATAGAAGAAAACTGCTGCAGCACTAATCCTATTTCAAAGTGTGGTAATAATGGGTGATCACTTATTCCGATATCCTGTAGTTCAGGGGTATAGCAGGGCATAAGAAAGAGAAGCTTGTCTAGAGGAATGCACACACACACATCAGAGTCTTTGTATGGTGTTGAAAAATATTTTCACTTGTAAGAAAAAGAAAATTAGATTGTTTTCAGGTATTCACTGAGACACTGAGGAACATTAAACTTCTATGTTCTGGTCTCAGAGAGACACAGAAAATGCAGAAGTCTCACTTCAGATCTCTGTTGTTACTGCTGCTAATAGCTGCTAAGAGCAAACGCTACAGGAGAAATATTATGCAGATAACTTTGATTTCCATTCCATAATTTGAAGTAGGATGTGGATAGTAAGTGAGGGAAAAGAGAAAAAGCCCAAGGGATAGAGAATATAGTGTACATGAAGTTCATATCACTTATGGGAAAAATTCACTGTTCTTTGCCAGAAAAATTCCAAATTGTTTCCAGTGGTGTGAAGCAAAGAATTCTGGCTTTGTGGTCTGCAGATATAGGCCTGAATCTGGATTGCCATTTACTCCTTCTATGACCCTGGGCAAACCATTTACCTCTTTGAACCTCAGTTTGCTCATCTATAAAATGAGAGGATTGAACTAGAAACTTCTGAAAACTAGAACTAAACTTATACATTTAATAATTTGGGGGTTATGCACCTATGATTTTTACAGATGTAAGAGGCACCCTCTACCAGTGCAAATCAGCAACTTTGTCTGCAACTTATAGTGTTAGAAATTGTCTGGGGCACTGAGAAGTTAAATGACTAGCTCAGGGTCACTCAGGGCAGATGTGGCACTTGCACTCTTGTCTTCCTTTCTCCAAGGGTAGCTCTTTATCCCCTAGACCAGCCTGTTTCATAACAGCTTACATTATTAATCTATAAAGGTTTAAAAATTACAAAAGAATCTCATTAAGAACTTGTATATGCTTAAAAAGAAGCCATGGTGTCTTGGTTATTTGCATTATCCTCACTGATTAAAATATGAAAAATTCATTGGGGTCTACTTCCACTATTTGGGATACAGCTTATTGTGTTCACCTCAGAAAATTATATTTTTAATCAAATAAGTAGTTTATTAAAATAAAAGCTTTCCTTCTTCCCCCTCCCTTTTAAAAGAGAGACATTATGTGAATATGAAAAATGACAGTGGGATAGCTACGCAGCATTCATGTGTGAAGGCATAGAAAGCAAAGAAGAGCAATGACATTCTACTCATTAAATATTTCTGCGAAGGAAAAAGTGAAGGACATCAAAAGCAGTATGCTTTCCTTGTTGAAAAGGAGGTCTAGAGTGAACTAACTTTATCTTTCTTTATGGTCAGTTGGGTTGCCATGTCAGGGGGTTGTAATTGTTTTTCAGGTATGGAAAAATCTTTCTAATAAGTAGAACTATCTAAGAGGACGATGGCCTGCTTTGGAAAGTAGTGGGTTTCTCCTCCCTGGAGATCTTCAAGCAGTGGCTGAATAATGACTTGCTGGAGATGTCACTAAGGGAATTCTTGTTCAGGTACAGGTTAGACAAGGTGGGGTCTGAGGTTCTGTGACTCATGGCTTGGCATGACCAAAAAATTCATCACCTTTTGGCCAGTCTATTGTTGTTGCTCATCTTTCAGTTACAAAGAGGACTAATGACATCACAAGGTGATGTCCCAAGACATTCCCAGGACTTATGAATACGACTACAAATGACTTTATTAGAGAAATAAAAAAAAAAAAACTAATATGAGAGATATTAATTGCTCATGGCTGAGCCATTCCAACATAATAAAAAACATTCCTTTACTTAGATTAATCTTACAGATCTGATGCCATACCAAGCAAACTAACAAGTGGTTATTATATGACTAGGTAAAATAATAAAAAATTTTACCTGGAAAAGCAATGTGAAAGATTTCATGTGAAATAATGAAAAAAAAATGTTAACAGGCTTAGCAGAACCAGGCCTCAACTTATAATGTCAATAGTAATAATTATTATATAATATAGTTTAATATTATATATCTTATATTAACATATATACATATAATATAATGATATCTTACATATAATAAGTAATTATTAAAACAGTTTGGTACTGGTTGAAAAATGGAAAATTAAATCAACAGAATAGATAGATAAAACTCAGAAGCACGCAAGCATAGCACTGTAGTGTTTGATCAACTAGAGAACTACTTAACTACTTTCTGGATAAAGGATTCATTTGATAAAAATTTCTGGGAAAACAGGAAATTAGTATACTGAAATTAGACTCAGACGAAAACCTTATGGTATATACCATGATAAATTCTGGATGAAAATGAAACCTAAACATAAAAGGTTATGTCATAAAAAAATTGGAAGGGAAAAGAAGATATTTTTTGCAACTATGGCAAGAGAGAGTATTCTTATTTAAGCAAGGAATAGATATGATCATAAAGATAAAATTCAATTTTATTATATAAAATTGAAATATCTGCAGAAGCAAAATAAATGCAGTTAGAATCAAAAGGTAAATAATCCATTTGGGAAAAAATTCATAGCAATTTCTCTAATGGTGCTTTAATATCCAAGATACATAAAACTGATACAAAAGTACAAGGATAAGAGCCATTACCCAACAGATAGGTTGCCAAAGAACATGAACAGGCAGTTTTCAAATGAAGAAATACAAATTATCAACAGCAATATGGAAAAATGCTCCAAGATTAATAATAATTAGAGAAATACAGATCAAAACAAATCTGAGATTTCATCTCACACCTGCTAGATCTGCAAATGTGATGAAAGAGGAAATTAGCAATCATTGAAGGAAGTATAGGAAAACAGAAACATTAATGCACTCTTAATAGAATAGTGCATTGGTTTAACCATTCTGGAAAGGTAACTAACCTATACATAGCCTTTAATCCAGTTATCTTGCTTTTAGGCATATATCTCAGGGACAGATGGAAATGACTTGTATAGCGCGTTCCCAAAGTCTCAGTTCAGTTTTAAACTTTAGTAGCTTAAAAATGCATTAAGACTTTTGGGAGGGGCAGCTAGGTAGCACAGTGGATAGAGAACCGGCCCTGAATTCAGGAGGACCTGAATTAAAATCCAGCCTCAGACACATAATACTTGCTAACTGTGTGACCTTGGGCAAGTCACTTAACCCCATTGCCTAGCCCCCCCCAAAAAGACTTTTGGTACACATTATATATGCAATAATATTTATAGTGGCCCATTTTGTTGTTGCAAAAATGAATAAACAAATCAACCAATCCTGGAAACAAAATAGCTGTCCATCAATTGGGAAAGGGCTGAACAAATTGTATTATATGAGTGCAGTGTAATTCTATTACTTAAATGAGGAATATGACAGAAAAACTGTGGAAAAACTTCTTTGAACCCATATAGACTAAAATGAACAGAAACAGGAAAATAATATAAAAACTTGAGCAGTGTGAGAACAGTACTGAATTTAACTTAGATCAGTGACCAAACGTGAATTTTGAAGACTGATGATGAAGCAAATCTTGCACTTCTTGGTAGAGATATGATAGACTGGAGGTATTAAACAGATATATATATATATATATATATATATATACTCATATATAATTTTGTTATTCTTTTTTCTTGACTATACGTAATTGTTATAAGGGACAACTTTTAATTGAAGGGAGGTGGATTGGTGGTCCCTGATACCTACAAAAAAAGAGCATCAGTGAAGCATTTTAAAGTTTTCAAAAGATTATAAGCTTGATGAGGGCAAGGAATCTATTCCCCTCTCCCCCTTTGTATTCCCACCAAGATCTGGCAGGGTCATCTTCACATAATACAGGTTTAATAAATGGTGAATTGAATTGAACTTTTAAAGAACAAGCATCTCCTCTAGACCCACTTCTATCCATCGAGTCTTACTGGCCAATGGCTAACTCATTCTATCTTTACATTTTGATATTTGCATTTATGGGAAATTATATATAGCTGAAATGGATTCTTCCCTACAGCCTGCTCCACTTTAGGTGTTTAGTCCAGAACTTAAGATACTACTATTTTAATTAATTATTAAATTCTAAATGATCTTACCTCTAAACATGACTGGATTATCTCCCAAATCTTCTCAGCTTGAGACAGTAACAAGAGTCACTATCATGGGTTTTATTTCAGTTTGAATGGCACAGCTTGCATACAACTATAGGGAAACTGAAGGGCTCAAGTCAAACCCACAGGATAGTCCAAAGATCTTTAAATATTACCTAAAACATAAGGGGCTATCTGCTTTCAGTATCCTATGAAAAGGGTGATGATCAAGTTCTTTTGATGGAAACAAGTTATAGAAAAACTACTGTCAGAATCCATTGAAATGATCCTTGGTTATCATGGGTCTCTTTATAATCCAGGTGCTTACAATGAATGAAACCCCAAAACCATTTTCTAGGAGAAGAAAAGTATTCTTCTTTCTACTTTTTGAAGGGTTAGAGGTGGAAAAGTTTCCTGGTTTATTTTCCTTGGGAAAATAAAATATAGCAAAGAGGCATTTTAGGCCTTTAATAAGATTTATTGAAATGTCACTCTCTTAGCGGTTCTGAAGCTATAAGAAGTCTATGAATAAACAGCAGATTAGCATTTAGACAATATTCTGGCATTGTTTGACTGTAGAAAACAACAATGCTGAATGAAATTAATTTAGAATTTGACAGGAATTCGAATAGTGGAGGTAAAATATGCAAATAAGCAAGAATTTGAATCTTGCAGGAACATTAGAATAAATGAAGGAAAAGCATATGTGATAAAAATCCCTTTGGAGGCAATGCTAAGTACATGACAAACTAGTTTGAAAGCTTGCATTTATCTCTTATTTCTCTGAAATAAAATAAGGGCACATTTCTTATCAGGATTTTTAAAAAATCATCATTGCAAATTAGAAATAAAGACTGTATCAGTAATAGCCATTGAACACTTTGTAATCTGTTGGTAAGGCATCCAGGTTAGAGGTGAAATGAGTTCAAACAGCTTGTGCCCAGTTTCTGTCATGTGTAGATAACAAATGACTTTTTTAGTAGCTATTTGGAGCCTTCACGATTGCCTTAGATCAAGAAGGGACACATCATTTTTAATAGGAAGCTCTTCTCTACACAAAGACCTATTTAGATAATTTAATTAGTATAGTTTATAGAGCATAAATTGTGGACAATTCAGCTCTTTCCCTTCTCTCATTTTAGATCTAATTAGAACTAGATGGCCTATTTAAATGTATATATGCATATGTACTGATAGTAAGTGGCAAGATGAGTTTTTAAAATGACCTAAATTAGGAAGCCATTAATTTTACTGTTGAAGACTCCAAACACTGCAATGAATCAGTCAGATAATATCACCACATGGAATTCGGTTTTCTTCACTGAACTGGTCTCATACCCTTTTTTGATGGGTGTCCTTTATGGCTTTGTCCTTGGTCTATTTGTCTTTTCAATCAATCTTCAAGCATTTATTGAACACCTGCTAAGTTCCAGGGTACTGTGTTAGGGAGACAAAGACAAAAATAAAAATCTTCTGTAGGTTTTATATTTTTCATGAGAGCTCTTATCATCTCTCATGGATTTGATTATATTCTCCATGCAAATGATTTCCAAGTCTGTATTTCTAATTCTAATTTCTCTCCTGAACAATCATCCCACGTCGATTGCCTACTGAAGAGCTCTTTCTAAATGTTTCATAGCCATTTCAAGTTTGACATGTCCAAAACAGAACCCGTGAAGCTACCCCTTCTTAAAACTTTCCTATTTTTATTAAGGTACCAGCATCCTCCCAAGGTTTAAAACCTCTGAATCATTTGCAACTGCTCTCTCCTTTGATCCTCATTGCCAATTAGTGGCCAAACCTTGTCCCAAGCATCACATACTGTCTTCTCCTCTCTACTCACGTAACTACCACTCTCATTGAGGTCTTATCACTTCTGGACTATTATAATAGCCATATATTTGAGCTTTTCCCCTTGAGTCTCTTCCCTTTCTAATTCACAGTTAACAATAGGGTGCCTATTGGGTACATTATAGGGTATAACAAAGGTTAGGAGGTCAGGATGAAAATGGTGTCCAGAATTGCTCCTCTTAACTCTCTTCTACCTTCTTCCCAAAGTTGCCTTGGGGGCTTGCTAATTAATCAACAATGAAAGTCAGGCTCTTTAAAATCTTAGGGAGTAAGATGCTGAGTTGCTTTGGAAACTTCTGATTTTGGGAGCTTGTAGAACTAGTAGCCTCTCCTCTCAGCTAAAAGAAGAAGCCCTAGGCAGGCTTAAATCCCATGATTCATCCTGCCAAAGTAAACTCAGAAATAATTGCTGAAGTTGCTTCTTTTAGGTATGAGAAAGAAGGAACTTCAGCAGTTACTTCTGGCTTTCTGAGTCCACAAACCTTGACTTGCACAAGCTGGGCTTCCTTTCACTTTCCTCTTAAAACCTGGTCCTATTTGACTTTGGCTTCCTTTTCCAGTTCAGTGTAGGTGTCTCCTTCTTCCATGAAGTCCTTCCTGATGCTCCTAGTTAATTTGTTACTTGTTATATCTGTAATAACCTTTGGCAAGGGTTGGTTGGCCATAAGACCCTTGGAATTTTTAGTTTTTCCCAGTTTGGGGAGATAGGAAACCCTATTTCCAAGAGAAACCTTCAGATGGGGTGAGGTTTTCACGCATGGTAGCAAACAAATTTTTGGAGGCTTTTGAGGAGAATAAGGAGAAGAAAGAGGTGACAAGTCATCCCATGACAGCAGAGTGACCATGAAAGCAGTCCATTTCTTCCCTATCTGTAGCTCTCTTTAGAGCATGAGAGATGGCTTCCAAACGGACAAGCTGGGAGACGTATGTGGCTCTGTATTTCTATGGTAGGTACTCAATCTAGTAGCAGAGCACCGAGAGAAACAAGCCAGGTGGGAGGAATGAATGAGCAGGCTCTATCCTACCCTGGTCTTACTTCTACTTAGTTGTGCTTTTATAATTTATTCTGTTAAAGAATACATTTGCTGGGTTTAATATTATTTCTTATAAACACCTGTGGTTGAACATGACCTTATGGTGCTGGGTGTCTCTGTTTGTGGATGAGGGAGCAGTAGCAGTCACATATGAGAGAGTTCTTAACCCCCAGTTCATTGTTAGAGAGTTTTTGAACTATAACTGGGGGCATAAACATGAACGATTTTATAACTACCCTTTAAAGTACAGAATTACAATGAATTTGGGTCATATTTTATAAGTCTGCCTCATAGAAATAAGCCAAGGTTACATATCTGTAAGATAAATGTAAACTCTTGAATAAAAAGACTGTTTTTCGTTTTTGTCTGTGTAGCCTCAGTATACAGTAGGTGATTAACGATGTTTTTTGGATGAATTCATTTAAATCATACTCCTCTTTGTATAACAGTACCTAAGATTAATTTTGCATACATTGTCAAAAACAGGATCTTGGGACAAATTGGTAAGCCGAGTTTCTCAAGTGTGTATTTTGCAGCAGAATTGCAATGTACCACAATCTGTGAAACTATATAAATATAGAAAATAGTCATTCACCTACTTCCCAGGCACCAGTCTCTCTAGCCAGAAGAGTTGGATTAAGGAGAATCTATATATTTAGAGCATTTTAGGAGGACTAAATTTGGAAATTTAACATAGGCTTTATTAAGTGAGTTAACTAGTAGGCTAAGCTGTACTAATTCTGAGATGGAAGGAATCAGAAACAAATATTAGAATGGCCAAGTGATGGGGTGGCCTTAGGGAAGAAGTGAAAAGAACACTAAGAACAGTTATACTTCCACCTAAATAATAGAGGTGCTTTGATCAGAACTTAGCAGTGCAGGAGGCAGTCTCAACTTCTCACCTTTAATTTTTTTTTAAATTTCTGAGGGGTTTACAAAAGATTCATGATGTTCCTGTTTTATACCAGGGAGAAAATGTGGATGGGACCCAAATAGATTAGTCTTAGGAATTAAATTCTGAATTAAAATCAATTCAATAAGCGTTTATGAAACACCTATTAATCAACCAATATTCAAGGATTTGCTAATATTTTAGTCTTAGTACTAAATTTGTTAGTTATTTAATGCTAAATTAGTATTAAATACTGATATTTTGGTTACTTTTTAAGCATAATTACAAATTTCTTTCCTTGATGGGTGGAACAATTATCATCTCTGGCAACTGTAGTAGTGTCTCCCTTTTATTTTTTCATTTAAGAAATTATTGATAATTTTTGTTTTTATATCACCCACATTTTTCATAGCATACCTCCTCTTCCCCTTCCATAGGGCCACCTTTCTCTTGAGTTCTATATTAGATTATTTCAATATTGAATGGGAAATCAAAGGTACATTTGATTCCCATAAATATGTTCAAATATAGAGACAATACCAATAGGAGATGCTCTTTAGATCTCAGGCCATTTATTAGGGTGACTCAAAGAATTTTACAACCTTCACCTAGAGATTCAGGGAGAACTTTACAAAAAAAGCAAAATAAGGATTAATATTTCACTCTTCTTAGTAAGTTGAGCTCCTGTTCTAACATTTCAATTAAATGACACTTTTGAAAGTTTAAGTGGGAGCTCAAAAGCCTCTTTCTTATATTTCTCTGTATTTAGCATAATAAATTGTCAATATTATTTACCTTTCATTATCTTTCTTCTATCTCCTGTCCAATAAATGCTTTAAATCCTTAACCTTACCCCACTGACCTGGTGCTATAAAATTCTTTGCACTTTTTCTTTTCAGGCTGGCTGTCTCAGAGTACTAGATTAAAAGCCAATCATTTCTCCTAATGAAAAATACTTTTGAGTGAGTTAAAATATATCCTGAAACAATTCTGGGATTCTCATAATAGTTCACATTTCTGTAGTGCTTTAATGTTTTCTCTATACAATTCTGTGGGGTAGATAGGTAATTTTTATTTCATTTTATAGGCAAAGAAAAAGGTTTAGTTGGATTAAATGATCTAAATCATATTACACTGCTAGTAAGTTGTGGCGCAAGTGTTCTGACTTCAAGTCCATGGCTTTTTCCATTTAATTTTTCAATACTGCTAGGTATTTGTACAGTGCACATCTTAAACCAGAAGAGTATTATATCTAGTAGTGATACATTTATATAACATTCCAAAATTTATAAAGTACTTTCCTTATAGCAAACCTATGAGGTAAGTTTGAGAATTACTATTGTTATTATTGTTGTTGTTTGATAAATGAGGGATTTGAGTCCCAGAGATGTAAAGTCCATTACCCGGCTAGTATGAAGATGAACTAGAACTTGAATCCAGATGTGGAATCCAGCCCTCCTACTCTGATCTCCTCAGTCTAGGTCTAGTGGTACACCAGCTTCCTCCTTGATGCTAGTTTACTTTCAAATAACTCCAACAGATTCATGCTGTCACTGAGATGAGAATTCCATCCTTTGTTGGAAATTAAAACCCAATCAGGCCTTTTTAGCCTGGGTGATTCTTATTCATATTCTCCTGTAGGTCCCCACAGAATGTCTAGATCCTTCATATTATGTAGGCATCACTTCAGCAAATGAACTGTCCATCTGTTATCATTTCTTACTTTTATTCCCCACCCAGCCCACTTCCCTTTCCAATCATAAATTGGAATTATATGCATCACTCTGCTTATTGTACATTATTGGAAATATGCTTCAGCCTATTTGCATTCACATGATCTTATTTGGACCCATCCATTGACCTTTGGGTTACCACTGATACTTCAAAGATTATAGTGTTCCAAGCTTCAAAACATACAACTTCACCAGGAGAACAGCTATGTTGAGTAAAATATTGCATAAAAAGTGGGCAAAGAATTTCCTTGGAGGAGTATTTCAGTGTCTTCAGTTATTTTTTTTTTTTATTGTATGATTGCTTTGACTTCATAGAATTCTGAGTGAAAGGAAAGTTAACCAATGAAACTATAGCAACAGCTTGGGAGTGATGGGGAAGGAGATGGGTTACTCTCTTCAGTTAGCAATTTAATGAGTCTGGGGAGCAATGTCCTCTTGTGTTACTCTATGTGGTTCTCAAACTTTTTGGTTTCAGGACTCCTTTACAATTTTCACATTTGTTGAGGGCTCCTTTATACCCTTAAAAATTAATGATGACTCCTAAAAACTTTCGTTTATAGGACTTACAGCTATCAATATTTACTCAGAAATTGAAACTGATAAAAATTTAAAATATCTATTGATCAATTTATTTAAAAAAATAAACTGATATGAATTACATATTTCATGAAAAATAACTACATTTAAAAATAGTGAGAAATGGCACTGTTTTACATATTTAAAAATTCTTCTTAATGTCTGGCTTAATTAAGGGACAGCTGGATTCTCATATCTGTTTCTGTATTCAATTTGCTGTTTTGGTGAAACATATGAAGAAAACATGGCTTCACACAGTTATATAGTTGGAAAAGGGAGGAGCATTTTAATAGACAAACAATATCTTAGTATTTTTATGAAAATAGTTTTGACCTTGTGGACCCCTGAAAAAGTTTCAAGGACTCATGAGTGTGTGATCTTTGAGAACTGCTACTCCATGCTGTTTTAGGACAAAAAAGATTTCAGAACATTTATAGGAGAAGATTTTTTCCTTCTTTCTAGTAGGCATGAGGGAAGGGGAGCTGATTGTGTTTCCAGGGGATTTCATTGTAAAGGGATTTAATAGCATGTTTAAGATGATGATGTCTGAGAATAGGATTTGGGTTTCTGGAGTAGGGCTTAAGATGGAGGAATGATAGGTATCAAATGCATCTAACAAGATAGGTAAAACTTTATTTGCCTGAAGACTTGTAGATTTTATCAAGAAGGCTTTAATCTAGAAATAGAAGGAGGGAGAAAGCTACTCACCTACTGTGCTTTTACTAAAGCAGATGCCATAGAGAATAGCATAGAAGAATATCAATAGAGAGGTTCAGTAAATCATGGGAAAAAATAAACAATAGAATCATTAGGATCATCATGGCCTCACATAGAAAGAAAAGTGTTGTATATATATTTAGATATATGTATCTATATGCACATATATGAAAAATATGTATGTATACTTGTATATGTGTATACTGTATTTTGGTTTTGACCTGTAACTTGATCAACGTAAGGGAAGTACTGATATGGAAAATCCTCTCATAAAGGCAGATCAACATCTCTTCCATGAATTAGAGAATTAGAGACATCTTGGGCACTGAGAAATTAAATTGCTTGTCCTTGGTGATACATCTAGTAGGTATCAGAATCAGGACTTGAACATAGGATTTCCTGACTTCAAGATCAAATGTTAAAACCTCTTATACAATTAACTGATAAAATGAACTAAACATATCAATGCAAGGAGGCAACTTTTGTCTCATTGGTATCACTGAGAGTTTGTGGAATGTGATTCATGATGATAATAATAATACATAGCTTTATATTGCATTTTAAGGTTTGCAAAGTGTTTACATGAACTATTTAATTTGATGTGATTTGCCCATGATATCATTTCTTTGGGTCTCAGGTATTGTACTATTTAACTACTTTTAGCTCTAAATGTTATGGTTCTATGGCTATTTTATGAAAATATAAGGCTACACCTTATTCAAAAGAAAGAGGTCCATCTTTAGTCCATACTGTTTCAATTTTATTAATAACTTACATTAAGAAATAGATAACATGCCTATCAAATTTGTAGATGACAAGAAGCTAACCCATTGGATGATATCAGAAGTATCCAAACAAATGTCAGCAGTCGAGAACCTACTAAGATAAAATTGAATAGGAATAAATGTAATGTCCTGTACTTGGGTGAAAAGTGCAATTGAAGAGATGTTCAGTTACTTGTAAAGAAACTTTGGGGTGTGTGAGTGAACTGCAAATCCATTATGAGTCAACAGTGTGATAAGGCTGCCATTAGCAGAGGCACAGTATCCTACACATGGCAATTGATAGCCCTTCTGTATTCTGTCCTAGTCAGAGCACATCTGGAATATTGCTGTTGGCCTTGGGTCAACCATAATTAAGGAAGACTCCGACAAACCGTACTTCATCCAGAGGAAAGTGAACCAGGAAAATTGGTAAACTTTATATCTCTCTGGGTGCCCTTGTATGTGTTGTATAAATTTTTATGTGTCTTTTCTGGAGTTATGGAGAACTAATTTGCTTGCATAAACCTTGAGGAAATTGAGGATCTAAGAGGAGCCTCCTCTAGTCTTCTCTGTCTGTGGGTTGTGGGGACAGATTGTTTGAGAGACTTGAACCAATTGTGGTCACACTCTAGTGTTAAACCAGATGTTAAACTGACCTCAGGTTTGGCGTGTGTCTGAATAAGTTGAGGCAATTCTAAGGCAGTCTAAGTTGAGGCAGTTCCTTAGAAGAAGCCTACTTCAGTGTATAGGGTGCTGGACTTGGAATTCAGAAGAACCACATTGAACCTTCACTTAACTTCTCTGGAATTCAGTTTCCTCATCTATAAAATGATATGGTTGGATTCAGTCACAGCTAAAGACTCTTCCAACTTGTAAGTCTATTATCCTATGATCTTTCCTTCATAGTCAGAGGGCTGACATTTAGGAACAAGAGACTTCTGGTAGGAACATTTGCTTCTGTCTCTTGTTTTTGTTAACCCCTAATAGATACCAGCTAATCAAATTGATCCCAATTTTCTGACTAGGGAGATCAATCAAGTCCAGAAACAACTTCAAGTAGATGTGCAAAATCCTAACCAGTTAAGAGTAGACCATTAAAATAATAAAAAAAAGATTATTCTTGTTTTGGAGGGCAGGTAACTGACACTGAACTGGCTAGGCAAATCTAGAGATAAGCCTCTAGTTTGGGAGAGCCTCAAGTTTCACTGATAGATTTCAGGGCATAATTACATTTGGACAGTCTGATCCTCAATCTGATTGTAATACTTCTGCTCAAATCTAGATAAAAGATTGGTTTCAGAGTGACCTTCATTATTATAAGGTGCAATCATTTGTGCCTAGTGCTACAGAAGTACTCAGAGAAGAATGAATAAACCTTTAGTTTATTTCAATAATAAGACATTCTAGCAGATGCTAATTGTGCAAATTTCTGGAGGGGCAGAACCAAAATGGTGGAATAAAGGCAGGGATTTACCTGAGCTCTCCCAAATTCCCCTCCAAAAAACTTTAAAATAATGCCTTAAAATGAATTTTGGAGTGGCAGTGACACAATTTTCTAGCCAGAGATGACTTAGAACATTGGCAGGAACTATTTCACTGGGATGAGAGTGAAGCATAGTTCAGTGCCCTGGAAAGCCAGGAGCAGGGGTTGAGGGTGTGTGCATTGGTGGCAGCTTCTGGAGTTCTCAGCCCACAGATGGTAAGGGGCTGGACAACTGATCAGAAGAGCATAGGGAGCCCTTTGCTGGCACTGGGTGTAGGACTCTGTTGCATTGCCCATACTTGGTTCCAGGTGTCAGTCTAAGGGTGAGGAAGAACACTAGCATTTGCATATCCAATGGAGCAGGTGCCCGTTTCACAGTTCCAGACTGGAAAAGAATGCTTGTGGTCACTCAGAGACCCAAGCACGGCCCAGGAAGCAGTGATCACACTTCTCTTTAGATCATAACACCTTGGAAGACCTGAAAACTTACAAACCCCCAGAATTAGCTCTGAAAACAGCAGCATGAAAAATCTGAAACTTGGAACAGTGCTCCCTCTACCCTGGGAACAGATCACAACTTTAACATAAAGTTGAAAGTCAAGAAATAGGCTGCAGGTTCAACTCCAAGCTGTGTAACCTTGTGCAACTCATATGTAATCTTTTTGGGCTTTGATCTCATCTGTTAAAAAAAAAAGGAGGTTGGACTAAAGTTCCTCAAGGTCTTCTTGCTATGATTACTGTGACTAAATGACTTAGGCATTCAGATTTATACTTTGTCTAAGCACAGAAGATTTGGGTGACTATTAGTCGACAAGGTGATGTCTTGACTGATTTCTTGGCTGAAATGACTGATCAAGTTAGCTGAAGGAATCAAACTGGATGGTGGGTTTGTAGATATGGCCAGAGTTATAGTATATATCTTTTGTTTGTTTCTCTGTGTCTATGGACAGTGTTTGTGTGTCTATGCTGGACTATCTGCCCATCTGTGTTTGGTGATTGTTTCTTTTCTTTATTTGCCTATATGCAGAAATGCTGGTGACTGTATCACTTTTTTAAAACTCCAAAGATCTCCAGCTGTTTGTTCTGCTTCTGTCTACTTGATTATTTGAATACAGAGTATGAGGACAGAAGACACTCAAATATTTGTTAATGTAGTGAACAGTTGATTTTATTCTTTCCTCTGCCTCAACATGTTACTTGACAAATTAGGTCAAAACATAAGTATTAGCTGTTCCCTTTCCCACGTCATTTTGTTTGTTTACAACACTTGTATGATAATAAATTAGTGGTTTTTGATGGAGGATTAATAGGCACACTTAATGGCAACTGTATCCCACTCTATCTTGGCATCAGATAGGGCTCAAACTACCTCATCCCAAATCTACACAGTCTCAATGACAGTCTAGAGTTATAGTCCAAAATACATTAAAAATGCTTAATCTTTTAGCTCCAATGTCTATTTCCCTAAGGCTTTTTCTCAATCATGAGTTTGAATACATAGGATTTGATAATTAATTGCTAATAGGAAACTGTTTTATTAACATATTTAGCATAAGAATTCAAATAAGTAGTAACATAATATTTCAAATAGTAGGCTGCAATTGAATTACGAAGTAATTTCGCCCCCATTCTGATTGTCCTGCTCACAACCAAACAGGCAGTATGACTCTCTCTACCATTCTGTCACAGGACAGGAGGAACATGGAAGTGTGGGGTAATTTGTCACTTTCTCTATCTTGCAATCATGATAAAAGGAGCCATTGATCCAAGAACTCTGGAAAATGTATGATCACACACATTTCCCTAGGGGCTCACAACATTTCTATTTTCCTTGGAAAGTACTCCTTGGAGATCTTTCTTGGATTATATTTGATTATCACTTTGGACATAACCCCCCTCAAGGCCCTTCCCTTATCTTTCTTCTCTATTTTTCTTTTAGGAAAAAGCTAGACACTGATTAACTTATTATTACATCAAAAGGAAAAATATAAATGGAAAACTTTTATGAAGTTCAATCCTAATTAAATTGTATTTGATTGTTGGTAAAATACTGATGAGGTCTAGAGGTTTAGGGGTGCTGGGACTCTGAGATCACAATGTGTGGGCCCTGCCTTAATGAATTCAACCCAAATCTTCTTTCAGCCAGAGGAAAAGTTTATTAGAGATAAACCACACAGGCCAGACTCTTAAGGAATCTGAACATTGGTAATGCCCATAGGGATGAAGGGGCATGAGAAAGTCTCAATGTTTAAATGGGGGCCAGGGTGGATCTTATATACACTCAAGTAATTTTGGGTGACCAGAAGAGGGGCTGGGAAAAGTGTCTAGGTGACTTAGGGAGAATTCCAATTGGAAGGTCTGAGAGATTGAATAGACAATGGGAATAGATAATGAAGGGAACTGGAAGGAAGAAGTTTGAAAGACTTCTGAATAAGATCAAAAGGTGGGGCTAGGGTTTTCAAAGGGAGATAAGGAACCTTTGAGACCAGAGTAAGAAAAGTTTAAGGGCTTTCTGAGACCCTTAGACAAATGGGAGCCAAATTCCTCTTGGGGCAGAGGCAAAGGTCTGGGCCTGGGCCCATACCCCATCAATAAAACACAAACTAACTAGACTCTTGAAGGTGAAAGATTAGGTAAATAGGAGATACTTTCAGAAGTATAATTTTAATTCCTAGAGATTTCTAGATTTTTTTTGTTGGCATAGTTGAGGTAAGGAAAATGAAAGAAAAAGATAAATAAATTTGGATTCAAAACAAGTAAGCTCAAGAATAGCTAGATCTTTATAAACTGTGGACTTCTTGACACAGTACACTCTTTTAATATTTTATTTGTATATGTGGAATGAGTGGCTAAATCTGAACCAAGAATCATCTATGGTTAAATCCTGAGATTCAGTAATAACTTTGGGAATTTCCTACTAGAAATAGCAGCCCTTTTGGATGTGTTTTGAGATGTGGTATCAATATTTGAAAATTTGCTGTTATTCTGTGGTTTTTGAGACCTACTCTGAATTATAAAGCCTGTCTTTCAAAGAAGAACAACTGGGTAAAGTATGAAGAATACAGACTGACAGGTCAAGCAACACATATAAAAACAGCAAATTACAGTTTGAAAGGACCTACTTATAGTGTAGGAGTGAATTTCAAATAAGTCTCAGAGGGATGTCACATGCTAATCTTGAAGCCAGAAATGATCCAGTTTTTTTCTCCCTAGGTTTGAACGGGAAAAGGATACTGCCAGACCTTTACTGAAATGCCATAGTATTTACAATGTGGTATTATGGACTATTCAGGGAACTGATTTCATTCTTTGCTCAGCCTCTTGCAATGTATTCCCAGACAATTTAGGCTAGTATGTGTCCCTTAAGTCATTTTCCTGTAAACGGAATACAATCACTCATTTACATGACTTTTATAAGACCTAAAAAGTATAAACACTTTAGCTACATGAAGCTTTAAGCATAATCCTTTTTCTTACAATCTATGTTGCCTCTAACTGCTGAGCACTTTGGCAGAAGGGAAAAAAACCCATCTTTTAAAGAAGAAAATTTAGGAAAGATATGGTCTATGTATAGCATAATTTCTTTTTTTCTGCCCCAAACTTGAAAATTGTTGGCAACCCTTGGCCCGTGAGTTAAAGAAGCCCTGGGTCATGGCAGCTGTGAATTGAATTAGTTGATATTTAAGTAGCCAGCTCTGGAGGTCAATGTTTAACCTAGTACCTTCATTTCATGCAAATGAATTCTTAAAATTCATAATGGTAACTAGTCAACTTGTCGTCTTTCTCTCATCTGTGTGAAATCTATAGATTGGGCAAAACAAAGTTGTATTAAATGAACTTTTCCTAAAACTAGACTTATTAAACTTGAAGGGTTGTTTACTCAGTTCCAGTCAATCACTTCAATATTAGCTGAATTTAGAGTTTATCTTGGCCTATGGTATGAAATGTTGGTCAACACCCAATTTCTGCCAAGCTAAATTTTAATTTTCTCTGCATATTTTTATCAAATAGTCCTTAATCCAAAGCCTAGGGTCATTGGGTTTATGGAATACTATGCTACTGTGTTTACTTCTTTCTGTATATTATGCATCTAATCTGTTCTAATGATTGATCTAATTTTTAACCAGTACCAATTTTTAAAAAAATAATTGTCATTTTGTAATATAGTTTTGATGAGGTTTAGGGGTGCTGGAACCCCAAAAACATGGCGTGTGGGCCCTGCCTGAAAGAATTCAACCCAAATCTTCTTTCAGTCAGAGAAAAAGTTTATTAGAGACAACCACACTCTTAAGGGATCTGAACATTAGTGATGCCCAAAAGGACAGGCGGGTATGAGAAAGTCTCAGCATTTAAATGGGGGCCAGAGTGGATCTTATCCATCAATCAAGTAATTTTGGGTGACCAGAGGAGGGACTGGGAAGAGGATCTGTGTGGCTTAGAAAGAATTCTGATTGGAATGTCTGAGAGATTGAATTGACAATGGGAATAGATAGATTGAATAGATGATAATGAAGGAAACTGGAAGGAAGAGGATCAAAGGTGGGACTGGGGCTTTCAGTGGAAGATAAGGAGAGTCTATAAGGAAAAACTATTGAGTGGAATATAGCCTCAGGTTTGAGACCAGAGTGAGGTCAAAAAAAGTTTAAAAGTTTTCTGGGGTCAGTAGATGGGAGCCAAATTCTTTTTTGGGGCAAGGGGCAAAGGTCTCGACTTGGGCCCATACCCCATCAGTTTGAGATCTGGTACTTAGGAAAGCCTATGTCAGAATTGTTCCTTTATTCATTTTCCTGGTACTAGAAGCCACTCCTGTTTCCCTTGCTTGCCACTTTCTTTCATTATTATCCTTTAGATTCCTCACCATTTGTTTTGCCATCTGAGAGAAATTTCCTTGTGATTTTATTATTATTTTTCTAACTCTATAAAATCAGTTTAGGTAGTATTATTTTTATTATATTGTCTTGATCTGTCCATAAGTAATTAATATTTCTTTAAATATTTAGGTCTGTCTTTGTGCAAAGAGTGTTTTATAGTTCACTTCATATAGTTCCTGGATATTTCTTGGTAGTCGCATTCTTTAGTATTTTGTACCTTCTGTACTTACTTTTAATATAATTTTTCTTTATAGCTTTTCTTGTTGAGTTTTTTGGTGATATACAGGGATGCTGATGACATATGTGGATTTATTATATGTACTACAACTTTGCTGAATTTATTAATTGTTTCAATTCATTTTTTTCTGTTGACTTTTTGGTTGACTTTTTAGTGTTCTCCAAATAAATCATCATGTTATCCACAAAAGTGACAATTTTGTTTCCTTTGCCTATGTTTATTGCCTCAATTTTTCTTTCTTGTCTTATTGCTATAGATAGCATTTCTAAGACTATATTAAATCGTGGTCGTGAAAACTGGCAGACTTGCTTTATCCCTGATCTTCTTAGAAAGCACTTAGAACAGCGCTGGACATATAGTAGGTACTTAATAAATGTTTATTGATTTATTAATTGATTGAAAGGCCACTAAGTTTTTAATGTTTGCTTTTGGTTTCAGATAGCTATTATTTACTATGTTAAGGAAAAGTCCCTTCATTTCTATGCTTTCAAAGGTTTTTAGCAGAAAGACGTGGTGAATTTTTTTTGAAGTCTTTTCAATATCCATTGGTATAATCATATGGTTTTTATTACTTACATTGTTAACATAATTTATTATGTTTATAGTCTTCCTAATGTTGAACCAACCCTGCATTCCTGGTTTAAATCCAAACTAGCTATAGTGTATAATCTTTCTAATATGTTGTCATAGCCTCTTTGTATTAGCTGAACATAGGAGGTATTTTACTGATCTTTAATACCATCCATAAGTTTATGTCCCTCACATGTTTTTAATCTTTTCTACTCTTCTTTAAATCTTCTCATAAATTGTCCATAGGGGCTGGTGGTCTGGTGGCCCCCCTTTATTTATTTATTTTTTTAGTTCTCTAGAAATGATGTGAAAACAAATGGAACATGAGCATAACACAAGCTATTGCTTTTGCTTTGTGATTTTCCCACCTCCTTTCTTAGTCACACATCTCACTAATGACATCTTTTAGTCCCTTTCTCTTGTATGATCTATCATTGGTAAAATATTTCAGCTTACACCCAACATATTTCTCTCCATTTCCTTTTGGGTGATCTATAACTTTAATTCTTCATAGTCCTTGATATTCAGTAACTCATAATCGTATAATATCATCATGTTGTTAAAAGGATGGGCCTTTATTTTTAGAAGAAACCTTGGGTCACTAAAAGCACTGCACAATCTTACAAAGGTAATTAATCCAACCCATTCTCCATTCCTTTTAAATTCTACAATCAGTTCAATGTCAATCTGCAGGATCTGTACAAGATATATTACTGATGTACTAATTCTATGTAATGTTCATCTAATTTCATATCTTTTCCTGGAAATAGATATTCTTTATAAATTTTTTTTTCTGAATGATTATGGATCTCATTGAGGAGACTACAATATTCAGAGCTTGATAGAGTTTTGTAATTTCATGCATAAACTGAAACATCATCTAGGGAATCTTGCTTCAATATATACTCTATACCTGATGTCTTCTATGACAATGGCAGACACTTGGAAACCATACATCTTGATTTTATGCCTTTATATAAACAATCAGAGGTGCATTAAATGAAGTTGCAATGGTTGCTGCATTTTTTCAATAAATCACCTTTGATTTTTTAACAGATGCCTGGGAATTGTCTTTTTGGAGGAAAGCCATTAAGTCAAATTTTGCCCTTCTGAATCAAATGCTTCTTCATTAAAAACAAACAAAAGCAAACAAAAAACAAGCAATAAGTACAATTTTTAAAACAAAAAAGAAATACTTAAAATAACAAGTACAATGGGATCCTTTATTCTCTACATGTCCCTTTTTGAGTCATACTGAGGACCATGATTATTTGCACACCTTTGGGAGCTTTGCTTCTTTCAAATAACTAAGGATCAATTCCTAAATAAATCTACAAATGCTTTCTTCGGATATCAGTATGTATTCTAGTAGACACAATCCCTCAAAATTATATAATCTCCAGCATGATACTACTCTGTCTTGTCCAATTGCTCTCATCATCTTCATTTTTTTTAGTGCTATTTTCACTTCCTCAATATAGTATATTGAGGGCTATGATGTTAATATCTCAAATATGGTAGCTCCATTATCATTAATGGAGAAATAAGTTATAGACATTCCAATGAATTTTTTCCATTTTTTTTCTTCTGTTATTTTTCTTCCTTCCACTTTCCTACTCAAATAGTCTGGATTAGTTAGGCATTTTACCCAGCTTTCTGTATGTTTTTCTTTTCATTGCTGCTGGCCATTCTATGAGGTAGTACTGTTCAAAATCTTTCATTATCCTCTTCCATTACATTTAACAAAAGCATTTATATTCTAAACTGGCATTGTTCCTTGTTTGCCATATTTTACTAGTTAGTAAGGAGAAAACTGTTTGCTCTCTGAAGTACTTCTAGATTCTTTTTGTTTTTTCATTGTGATGATTGATTTACATTGTTTAAACTTTCTTAGGTAATCATGATAGCCTATGTCAATATTGTTCTTTTGTCTCTTTCCCAATTTTTGTAACTGTCTATCAAGTTCAGTGCTTATGGTCAGAAATCTGAAGAAAAAGATATCCATGAAGATAAGTATAGCTTATGTACCAACTATACATAACTGTATATTCTATAAAGGATAAAAGGCAAAGACATTTCATAAAGAATTTGATATAACTCTTCAAATTAAATCAATATATATATATACATATTGATGTTTGATGGCTTCAAAGAAAAGGTGGGTTTATGAAGATGTTTAAGGATATATTAGAAAATATGGTACAGAAATGAGAAATGACAGATGTCAAAGGCTTGGAGATTATAAATAGCTGTTTCACTCCTATATATCATGATCACTTTCCTCAAGAGGAGAGTTGGAAGATAAAAAATGTGGTGAATAATACATAACATACAAAATTATTGTATTACAGTAGTCTGGAAATGAATAGTTACCAATATTATTAATTTTTTTCTAAATTATCTAAATGTGACTCATAGGCAGGTCTGAATAGATAGATATCTGTGAAATCTCACCAACATCTCTCTAAGAGACTTTGTGGCCAGTAGGTTGACTGCTCTGCTCTCTTCAGAGAGGGCATTCTAGTCTAGGATTATATCTAACTAATACTTTAAGTAATTCTAGTCTAGAGGAAATAATTTCTAGGTTCAATCCACTTTCTTAGTAGCTATCCCTTAATAGAGAAGAAGTGCTCCAAATTTTATCCAAAGGTTTGACTCCCTTCTCACCAAATGGCAATTACACAGAGACCATAATGAAAGCAAATGGTGAGTAAACTTATTTATCCAAACTGAAAGTCATAGAAGCTATATAGATTAGAATATATCAGAAAACACACCGAATGAATGCTCTCAATCAAGACTGTCCCAGGACTCACCCAAAGGGAAATTCTCCACAGTTTCTAGTGTGGCAAGTTGGAAATCAGGAACATGTTGAAGTGCTGCTTTCTCTCTCTGCCTCTTCCTAAAGCCTTTCTCTAGGTACATCCCTCTCTGAAGAGAGGCTGAACCCATGTTGCCTCTCTTGAAGTCAGAAGCAAGAAGGAAAACAATCTCCTCTCCTTTTGTCATTCAGTCTTTTCTTTTCAGATATGTTTGACTCTTTAAAACCCATTTTGGAGTTTTCTTGGCAAAGATACTGGGGCAGTTTGCCATTTCCTCATCCAGCTCATTCCACAGGTAAGGAAATTGAGACAGACAGGGTTGAGTTACTTGGCCAGGGTCACACAGCTAGTAAGTGTCTGAGGCTGGATTGGAACTCATGAAGTTTTCTTTCTGATTTCAAGCCCTGTCCTCTACCCACTGTACTACCTAGCTAAGTATCTCCTCTCCTCATATTGCACTAACTCACCCCTTTATGAAGGCACAAAGTACTGAATAGACATTTTCTCTACCAGGGAGGTGATTTTTGTGCATATACGGCTAGCTTAAATTTTGAGACACACCTATAAGAATGGTTCATATTTCTATGGAAATTTACAGCTTACATTTTACACACTAGGAAAATGAATCTCAAAAAGATTAAATGACTTATTGAAGGTCAAACAATTAATGTCAAAGATAGAACTTAAACTGTAGCCTCCTGCCTCCAAATACAGCACGTACCTAATCCTACTATGCTGTCTCTTTCTTTACTTTGTGTGTCACAAAAGAAATATGAGCCCCATTCCCTGATCTTAGGGAGCTTTGATTTAGTTAAGTAGACAAGAGCAATAATTCTGTTCTTCACTGGACTGACGATCTCATCGATATAGGAACTTCTTTCGATCATGCCGATCAATGACTTCCCTTCCAAATATGGGAGGAGAAGGGGACTGTAACTAGAACAGTATTTTAAGAAACTCATTCATATGTACACATCCTCTTTGCCTAATGACTAAAAGCTCCATTCAGAGTAGGTGTCATGTCTTCTTTGTATTTCCAGTGCCAAACACTGTGCCCTATGTATGTTAGGCACTCAAATGATTGTAGATAGTGATAACTGTAAAGTGCTTTGAAAATTGGAAATAGAACAGATTGAAAAAAATTCAACGGAAGACTTGAGATGGGTTTTAGAAGGTACCAGATAATTGGAGAAGAGGAAGAAGGAAACATTTTTTAAAAAATGTTAACATTTCAGTTGGTTATGAGTGACCTTTGTACCATAAAATGCAATAGGAAAGATCTTTTTAAAACATCTCTTAAATGGTTTTTATAATATCTTCACAGTGACCTTCTGAACCTTCCAAATATCATGAGTGATTACAATAGCAATCAATCTACATATTTAATACTTTCAGGACCTCTGATTTCATACCTCTAGTAGAATTTCCATGTAAATAGTCTTTTGAATGTTTCTGTGGCTTAAAAGTCCAACTTTTTGGTGATAAATTTTTCTATGTTAAAAGCAAGGCAGATTCTTACCTCATTACTGGGCCTTAAGTCTTTCAAGCTGGTGTAAATTTGTCACAGCTGGAGCTTTACTGGTAAAGCCTTTGAGAACTGGTGGTCAATTTTGGCTTAGATGATGGACTGGTAGAGGGCCTTTAGCAGAGAGCCTTTAATTTAAATGTTTAGCATATCTAACATATTGTCTATGCTAAAACTTGACCAGGGTTTTCAGCTTGAATGAGGGCATAGACCTTTGCATCTTGTTCTTAATTACATGCAAATTAAAATATTTTTCTGATAAAAGTTTAACATCGATTTCCAACAGAATGACAGAGAAAGATGGAAAGTAGATGTTACCCTGCAACCTCATCATTTTCTTTTGAAAGAAATTTTCAACTAAAAATCAAACACATAATTTGAACTAGCTGTCAGAAGCATTACATTGGAGATGGGAGATTGACAGGTATCTGATTCACTGACAAAGTCCAACCATTTTTGCACATTCAGTTGAAATGCTTTTATAATTAATTGCTTTTCATGGATGCTTCTAGAACCACTGCCAACTCTTTTTAGCTCTGACAGCTACCTTGACTGTGTGATTAGAACATGCTGTTACAAGCGGCAGCATATGTAAAAACATTCAAGAGCTGAATTTCAGTTATGCTGACACTGATGCCAAACAGTGCCAATGTCATGAGTACTTCTCTGTGACCATTACCAGTTTCACTTTAGGGAAGCTTCTTGAGAGTAGAGATTGTTGCATGCTTTGCACTGGTATCCCCAGTGCCTAGGATAGTGCTTAGCATCTATTTGTTGATTGATTGTTTAATGGTTTGTGTGGATAAATCCTGGGACTGGAAGTTTCTAGCCACCAATGGTTTAGGTGGCTTAGTGGATAGAGCAAGGGACTTGGAGTCAGGAAGATCCAAATGTAAATCCTATTTCAAATACTTGTTCATTGTGCGACCCCTTGGAAATTTACTTATGTCCTCTCAGCTTCAGTTTCCTCATCTGTAAAATGGGGATAATAATAGCACCTACCTCGCATGGTTGTTGTGAGAATCAAATGAAATAACATATGTATAGCCCTTTGTAAACTTTAAGCACTACATAAATACGAGTTATTACTATTATTTATTTATTTATTTATTTGCCTGAGTTACTTGAATACAAAGGATCTGTGGATTCTTTAGATAGGGAAGTATCATAATGGCAACTGTCTCTAAGAAATCAGTAGAAAATAAGTCCAAGGTAATTGCTTGAGTCAAATAGAGGTTAAATTATTTGCCCAATGTCACACACCTAACAAATGTGGGAGGTAGAATATGAGGTTATATATTCTAGAAGCCAAACCTAGATCTTTATCCATGATATTGTGCAGTATCTCAATTTTTTTTTCAATGAATTAAAAAAAGTTAAAAGTATTGATTTCAATCACCATCATCATCATCATCATCATTACTTCTTCAAACTCTATCTCATTGTCTATGATGTGAGGGATTGGAGACAGCAATTAGAGAAGGCCAGCCAGTAGAGATTTCATGTGCCCTAAGACTATTATTGTATCTGTGAAGGCCTGGAAACAACAGAACACTGAAATGCTAGTGAATTGAGCCTTGGCAATGCCACTGATTGGGTTAGCACTACAGACAATGTGATGTAACTACTTCTAAGAATCAAATACATGTGGTAGTGTAAGGTTGCAGGCTTATACTAACCAAGTCCCTTGTGATGATGTCCTTGACATAGGATAGTGGACAGAATGGTTTCCCCAGAGGTCTAATATCACAAGAAAGCAAGATACATTGCAACAGATCAAAAATACTAATATGCCAGCTCCTGAAAATGTTTCAATGCAGATGGAATTGACTACTAAAGTGGGTAAACTATTCATGTTCATGAAATAGTCTGCAGGCATGAATATTTTTTATTATGAACCAATACTACAATATTTCATAACAATTCAAAACACATTTTACCAGCTATAGGCAAGGGCTTAATATGTTCCTTTTCAACAGTACCCTGAGTTCACAAAGCAACCTATTGTTGACTGGTACAGGCCAATCATGAAAATTGCTATATCCTTGATCCTCAATTAGACAAAATAAGAGATAATATTGAGGAGCCATTAAAATTTGAATGGTGAAAATCTGAAGAATCCCAAATCACTGAAAATCTTGAATTAATACAAGATCCAGGAATTACTCCCAATAATTAATAGATGACAAAAACATTATTAAAGTCTTAACTTTGAAAATGATATGGGCATATTTAGTATGGGATTGTGAAAACTCCCTTTTTAAGGCTGATATCTTAAACTCACTTAGATGAGTTTATATCATCTAGTTATATCAAAGCAAAGTAATTAAAAATAATACTGTTGGTACCTGCTATACCATCATACACACATGCATTCTTCTATAGTATTTGAAAGAAAGCATAAAAACATTTTATGACCTATATGTCAGTGTATGTGGTAGCTGTTGACATGATAAGGTTCTTCAAAAAAAAGAAAGTCAGGGCTATCGAGGAATACCCTTAAAGGTCAGCATCAAACATAAAGTTGCAGAAGCAACTTGAAAGAGCTACTGAAGATGCACAGAAGGGCATTGGAAGATGATATCAACAGCTAGCTATTTGTGCAGGAGACATCTTGAGTAGCTTACATTTCTATAGGTGACACAGTGGATAGAGTGCTGGGCTTGAAGTCAGAAAGACCTGAATTCAAATCTGGCCTCAGATACTTCCTAGCTGTGTGACCCTGGGTAAGTTACTTAACCTCTGTATACCTCAGTTTCCTCATATGTAAAATGAAAATAACAATAGTACCTATCTCTTGGGGTTTTGTGAGGATTAAATGAGGTAGTATTTGTAAAGTACATAGTGCAGTGTCTGGCACATAGTAAGTGCTTAATAAATACCTCCTGTCTTCTTCCTTTACCTCCTCCCTCCCACCCTTCCTCTTTCTTTTTTCCCTTCCCTTTATCTTTTCTTTTTTTCCTTCCTTCCTCCCACCCTTCCTTGTTTTAAGGTTTGAAAAGTGCTTTACAAATTTCGCCTCTTTTCCCCTGAAAATGACCCTATGATATGGATGCTGTTATTATCCTCATTTTACAGTAAAGAAACTAAAGCAGAAAGAGATTGAATGACTTGTCTGGGGTCACAAAGCTAGTGTCTGAGATCGGATTTGGATTATAGCTCCCTGTCTCCCAGGGCAGCACTCTATCTATAGTATCACCCTGTTGCCTTTGACACCATTTTGCTCAGTTAGAGGCAAAAAAAAAAAAAGAAACTTGCAGAAATAAATCATGAAGACAGAAGCATCAATCATAAGCTTTCCTCTTTGCAACTTCTTCCCCATCATTCCTAGTTCTGCCCTCTGGGATCAAGCAGAGCATGTCATTGCTATTCCCAAAGAATTACTATTTGGAAACAGTTGTCACATTCCACCTGAATTTTCTCTTCTCCAGATTAATGTGTCTTGTTTTTCCAACTAATCCTCATATGAGGACCTCTATCATCCAGGTTGCCCTCCACTGAATGTTCCCCATCTTATCAATTTCCTTCCTAAACTGTGGTGCCCCAAATTGAACATAGTACTCTAGATGTGGTCCCACCAGTGCAGAGTAAAGCAGTGTGGTCACTACCTTATTTCTGGGCAGCATACCTTTCTTAATGCAACCCAAGATTGCATCACTGATGGCTACCATATCATAGTGTTGCTTCACAGACTCATAGAATTGTTGAGTTGGAAGGTATCCCGGGGCCATTGAGTTTAACCCATACCCAAAAAGGAATTTCTTACTGTAATATTTCCAAATGTGGTCACTTACCTCTGCTCAAACATTTCTAATGAACATTTCCAATCCAATAAATCCCTAATACAGTCCATTCCACTTTTTGATAGCTATAATTGTTAAGAAAAGTTTTCTGACAGCAAGTCTAAATGTATCTTTTTTTTCCTTTAATTTCTACCCACTGCTCTTGGTTCTTGCATAAAGGAAGAGTAAAGAAAGGAGAACTATAGAGATGGTAATACATAAATGATGCCAATGAAAAAAGTTTGATTTGGGAATTCTATATTTATAAGTTTATTAAGTAAGTTTATTTTAAAAGCATGAATATGTATATATCTTCCATTTTTGAGAAAATTTATGGATGTGTTCTTGTGGAAGTCTGGCTCATTTAGAATTTATCACTTATAGGAGATGAAGCTCTAATTTCCTTAGAGAATGAATTATTACAGCATATCTTAGAAGATTGGTGAATCAGTGGTGCAGTGAAAAGAATGTTCGACTGGGAGTTGAGACTTTTGTTCTCAAACAAACTCTGTCCTGGATGTCGAGAAAATCACTTCAGAAATCTGGATTTCCACATATGTCAAATGAGGGGATTGGATTAGATGATTTCCCAAGACCTTTCTAGCTCTAACACTCTAAACCCCTCTGAAATTAGTGTTACAGCAATACTTGTTACTTTCAAACTCTCACTGGCTCAAGGGTTGAGAGGCTGATTTTGGAAGCAAGAGCTTTTTTTTTTTCTTCCAGAAGTTTCAGAGAGAGAGATTCAGTGGGAATGAGAAGAGACAAACAAATGATATTAAAGATAATAAATGAGAAAAGATCATTTTTCTATTTATTTTCTATTGTGATTACTGCCTTAAAAAAATCAAGAGTCAATTTGATGTTGCTTTTTGATGAGCCAGTAAATTGCTCATAAATCAAGATAACATAAGGAAAAATGTGAACATGGTTAAATACTTGGTTTGAGAAGAGGAGAATGCTGCTCTCTGAAAAACAAGGTTTCATAATTTACCCCAACATATGTTTGGCTGATTCATGTCATGATGTAAACTTTTACTCTGAAGTTCTGAATTTGTGGAGTCTTTTCCTTTGTCTTTTATGATGATTCCTACCACTCTACATAGCTCCTTTTTAGGATACAGGGTACATATATTTACTAAGCTGTACATTCAAGCAACATTATATTATAATCTTACCTTTTATTATTGGATAGAGAAAAAATTCTCATTAACACAAATCCACTGGGAACTTTTCAGAGATAATAGCTAATAGATGGTGCCCAATTGTCTCTGATTTTTGTTAATTTTCATTATTAGTTAATGTGTTGGCATAAAAGTTAACATCCCAGGTATAAATGGTATAAGCTATTATATTATATTTCACAGTAGATAAGATGGTAATCAATTGACAAATGCTTATTGAGTTGAATTTTGTTTTGACTATATATATATGCAAATATACATACATTTCATATACATATATATGTATTTTTTACTTATATATTTATATATGTAATTAACCCTCATCATCCCTCTTATTTTGTTGTTACTGCCTATGCACAATTTTTTGGAATGATTTTAGATTTATTTGGGATAGGACCTAAAGATGTGCTAAACTATGTTGAAGTCTAGCTACTAATTCATTCCTTGAATGTGTGAAGCATACAAAAAAGTGTACATATATTGTATATACCTAATATATTCTTCTTCTGTATATCTATAGTACTTTTTGGGGGGCTATCTCCTGAAATTCACACACAGGCTGAGTTCCAAAGGGGATGATTATCCCAGATTCAAGTTATTCTGTGGATCTGCAATCTTAAAACCATGGTGAATTTATCTTTACTTTAGTTATCCAGGGACACTCCTGAGCAACCTCCCACTACATATACCATCATCCATTAGGCAGTTAGGTGGTGAGCTCCAGGCCTGGAGTCAGGAAGAGCTTAGTTCAAATTCAGTCTCAGACATTTCCTACCTGTGTGATCCTGAGTGAGTCACTTAACCTCTGCCTGCCTCAGTTTCCTCATCTGTAACATGGTGATAATAATAGTATCTATTTTACAGGGTTGTGAGCATGGTGATAAAATATCTGTAAAGTGCTCAGTGTCTTAATAATAGGTGCTTAATAAATGCTTGTACCATTCCCAATCAATATTCCTATATCATCATCATCATCATCATCATCATTATAGCTACATTTACATAGTACTTTAAGGTTTGCAAATTGCTTTATAAATATTACTTCATTTTATCCTCAAAGCAAGCCTGGGAGGTAGGTATTATAAGGTAGGTAGGTAGCCATTATTATCTCAATTTCACAGAATAGGAAATTGAAGCCAAGAATTATCCGAAGATGGATTTAACTCAGGTCTTCCTGACTCTAGTTCCATTGGCCCTTTAGCCACTCTACCACCGAGCTATCATAGAGACATGGAAACTCATTTTTAATTGCAAAGAAAGAATCTTAAAGAAACCCAAAAGATTTGAGTGACTTTTTTTTTTTGTGTGCTATTTTACCTTGTTCTGATGATGGTCATCTCTCTAGCTTCCTTCAGTGTAAAACTCAGGTGCCACTTCCTACATATGGCTCTTCTTAATTCTACCCTTTAATACTCTAAGATTTGAAATTAAATTATGATTTATAAATTTATATATATTTTATCTGTTTTTGGAAGCAAACAGGGTTAAATGACTTGCCTAGGGTCACACAGCTAATATATTCTTTATCTTTACTTGTGTTCATATTGTATCTCCCCCAGCAGAATGCAAGAAATTTGAGGACAGAGACTTTCAATTTTTTTCTTCGTATTCTCAGCACCTAGCATAGTACCTTGAATATAGTAGGTGCTTAATGAATACTTATCATATTAAATTGAATTATTGTAATGTATTTTAAAGGAGAACTAAGTAATAAACTCTTTCCCAAGCTTCAGTTGGCAAAGAACATGGTAGTTCTGAAAGCAGATGATAACTAGGGAGTCTTTGCAGGTTTCCAATTTACTTTAATACAGTCGATCTCTGTCACAAATGTTTAACAACTCCTAAAAAAAGTTATGCACAATACAATTTTAAGATTAATCTGCATTATGAACATCTTCTTCTTTGCTTTAAGTCCAGAGATCAACAAATCAATAAATTCCTGATTTTTAACGTTCGTTGATTTCTGAGGTGTAAATACTCACACTGAAAATTTAACAATTAATTCTTGAGAGCTTTAAACAAGAAGCCTGTAGCATACCTCTGGATGTATGTATGTTTTGTCTTACAAATGGATTATCTAAGATGATACAAATAAATAGAATATGTCACTGGGTCATAGAAGGAACAGAACCCCTTATTTCTGAGCCTCTGCTTGATATGCAGATTTAAAATTCAACTTTTAAAAATAGTGAGGTGATACCAGAGTGTATGCTTGTTTTTTTTTTTTGCTAGCTTTTAATCATAGTATTGTTGCCACTGTTGGTGATTTTAAATATTTTGCTCAAATATTTTGCTTTGAGTGAGGGCTAAATTATAAAAATCTAATAAATATGGGAATAGATGAAAGGATAAAGAAAATGCTTTTTATTACTGAACTATTATTGTGTTTTGTTAATAAGCATTCTCAGTGATACAGAAAAAAAGAATGGAAATATAATCAGGGATTGAAAGGTCATGTCAAAGACTTGGAACTAGTATGTGATTTGTCCTTCATTCCATGTAGATGTTGAATTTTGAGCTTGTACTAGATTATTTTGATGGAAAATATTCAGCGTAAAGATGGAAAACTGTGGACAAAATGAATAAGTCATTCTCCTTAAAGATCAACTGAATTTAGTGTTATTTCTAGGAAGCATCAGAACATTTTAATATTTTGCTTTGAACAAATGGTTTTTAAAAGCTGGTTGGTAAGGAAGAAACATCAGTAAGGTCTGTGAGCTATGAATTTGAATATATACTTGTCTACTGTCACAACATGCTTTGAACTTGGAATAGTGTTGGGAGGGTTATATTTGTGTGAGGCAGGTACTATATTTAAATAATTAAACTTTTGGTCACAAAATCATTTTTTTATTCTAGCTGATAGGTTATTTCCCTGTACTTTGGGGAGAAAGAGAAGAGTGGGTAAAATGGAAATAGATTTTGAGTGAATATTTCTAACTTTCCTTAGACAGCTAGGAGCACAGAAGATACAGTGTCACCTCTGAAGTCTGGAAGACTCATCTTTCTGAGTTCAAATCTGGCCTCAAACATTTACTAGCTGTGTGACCCTGGGCAAGTCACTTAACTCTGTTTACCTCAGTTTCTCATCTGTAAAATTATCTGGAGAAGGAAATGACAAACCACTCCAGTGTCTTTGCCAAGAAAACTCCAAATAGCATAGTAAACATTTGGACATGACTGAGCAACAACAAATCTTCCCTGGTATTTTCTGCAAACAAATAGAATGAAAAAGCCTACAGTTGCCTTGTCTTTAAACAGTTAATGAATGGGAAAATACAAAAAAAACCCCAGGAAATGAGCTAGTACATAGGGTTAAGCTGAACACATTTATATAAATAGAGATTTGAATCAGCCATAGACTTTGAAAACAAACATTTAAAGGCTAAAGTGTTTTTTCCAGTCTTGCCTTCAAGCAATATTCTTCACTAACTGTTTTCTGTTTCAAAGCTGATGAAGTTCATTTCTGTGGTTGCTAAATAATTACCATAATGTATCAGTTTAAATATTGGGATATTTAAAACCTGTTTTCATCTCATGTAAATGTGACTGAGATATTCCATACTGTAGTGAAAGGAAACATTAAAAAGGACCCCAGCCAAATGAGAAACAGACTAGTTTGAGAATTATAATGGAAAGAAAAAAATGTTCTTCAAGGAAGATTGAAATGGAACAGAAGGAAATCATGTGTATCTTATAGAAGTTTCCCAATGTATACTGGCCAAGAGACTGATGAAGGCAAGGTTGATGTTTCCTAGAATATGCTTAGAATAAATGACAGAACTCCCAGCATGTGGTGGATATAATCATTGGATAAGGAGGTTTGAACATGAAAACTTGGAAGTAGATTTAGCTCTGATGTCCTGCTGGTCTGTTGGAACTATAGAATCCCCCAGTGAGTGATGGATGGGATGGAGCATGGAGAAGTAACCAATATTTCCTGTCTGTTCCCCACCTCTTAATACCAAACCCTCTCCAAATTGGGATGTGATGTATGCCTTCACACAAGAAGTGAAAAGATAACCCATGCACAGAACTTACATATCTTAGTGAAATTTATTGAAGGATAAAGGTACAACCAAATGAGTGTTTGGCAGAGAGTAAGTTACTGTGGCTCTTCAAGATGCCTCCTGATAAGATATATGTCCTTTTATTATACTTGTAGATTGAATCTTGTGCCAATTGTCAGTGGTGATGCAAATGCCAAGTGACTGAATATTTATTTTAAGAGATGACAACAGCACAAAAGGGTCTAATTTTGTTCGCCTCATAGAGGAAAAGCAAACATATGTTGGTGATTTCTCAGCAGTCATCCAGTTTCTTAGAGACCACAAACTAAGGATTGGATAAAACTGGGGCAGTCAGACTTGGGGCTGCAATGCTTAACCTTTATCTTCCTTGAATCTCTTCCATGCATTTCCATAACCTGGTACCAATTTATCAGGTAAGAGCAGACATAGGCTTATAAGACAATGAAGTCTTAGGAAAATAAAAATTCTGCATCTTAAAGGATATAATAAAAAAACACACCACATAGTTATAATTAATAGTGTTTTAGGGAAGCAAATGAAACCTTCATGAAAGATGACAATTTCAATAAAAAAGGAGCAAGTAACAAGTAGGTATATGTAGCAATTAAGGACTTCCTTAAAATAGCATATGTCAATCAGTCAACAAAAACTTTTGAAGTGTTTGCTTCTAATATCAGTTTTGAGCATCAATGTCCAACATGGCTGGTTTAATTGATTATAACCTGATGGTAATGAGGTCATAGAGATCCATTCAACAAATGGTTAGGCACTATACTATGTGCCAGTTCCCTCCTTTTCAGGACCATATATTGGTTAATTTTTTCCCCCCACAAATAAATGTCATTGGTCACAAAGAAGGCTGGGAGAGGATGTGGGTGATTTGGAGAAGTAGTTCTCAAACTTTTTGGCTTCAGAGTCTCTTTATGCTCTGAGAAATTATTGTGAGCTCCCCAAACTCGAGTTTTTGTTTATTTAGGTAATATCTATAGTTTTTTACTGCATTAGAAATTAAAACACCTTATTATTTTATTATCTTCATTAATAATAACAGCTAACATTTATATAGTGCTTACTATATGCCAGGTGCTATACTAAGCACTTTACAATCATGATGTCATTTGTTCTTCACGACACCTAGTGGAAAATTGTTTTGATCTCATGGATCCCCTTAAAACATCTTAGGGAGGCCCAAATGTTCCCAGACTATATTTTGAGAACATCTGATTTTGAGCAAAGTCATCAGCAATAGTGCAAAATTGACTCAAGTTGCTTAGCTTCCTGATGGTGGCTCCATGCTATTACCTTTGTGTAAAGAAGAAAGTTTTGTTATTAGGTAGGGGAAAAGTGCTATAGGTCAAAATTAATGCTTATGAATTATATGCACACACATGCTTTAGACCAAGCTCTTTAAGATCTTTTGGTTTTCTTTGTTTACTTCGCTCTTAGTATAGTCTCTTACACATAGTAGACATTTAATAAATGTTCATTGTCTGACTGACGCTGATATAATACACATATTATGTACTATATACATACACAAGTATGCATACCTACCACCTACCTATGTGCCCATCTATAAACATACCTACCTACCTACAGGCACAACTAGAAAGAGAAGGACCTTAAGTAACTGCCTTGTTTTTTCTCTCCTCTCTCTTCCCTTTCCTCCCTCCCTCCACCAACTGTTCGAATTCAGTTCCCCTTAAGGCACAGGAGGAGAATGTTAGAGAACTCCAGATGATTTTTTTTTTTACCAATTACTGAAAATTTCCTTTATCAGACAGATCATATGGAAAGAACTCTTGGATATCCTGGCTTGACTACAAATTTTCATATAGCATCATTCTTAAATCCTTTCAATATGCAGCTCATTTAATGTGTCAGGCAGCTCTGAAGTCAGAAATATTTAATTGCTGCCTACTGTCAGTTCAGTAGATCATTACATACTAGCAATTTTTTCAAATGTTCTCATCAACTGTGAAATTATGAAAGCCCTAAATGACCTGACAGAAAAAAAAAGACCGGATAGGCTCTCTGATATTGTCTGCTCTTGACAGGTCCCTGGGGCAACTGCAGGAAAATGAGGTAAAGATGAGGACTTGGGGTGCAAAGAGCACTAGTTTGGAAGACAGAGGATCTGACTCCAAGCGCCACTTCTGGCAAATATTACCTATGTGACCTTAGGCAAGACTTTCAAATTCTTTGCCTCACTTGTAAAATGAAGGATTTAGACTAGTTAGCTCCTTCCAACACTAGCTTTAGAATCTTTTCTTCTAATTCACATTAAGTGTTAGAAGAAGCCAGGAAGGAGATAACTGCAGAACAGCTGCAGTGGAAAGTTCTCTGGACTTGGAGCCAGAGGATCTAGGCTCAAATCCTGGGCAGTGATATGGTATGGTGGATAGAGCACTAGACTTGGAGTTGGGAAGATCTGAGTTTAAATCCAACCTCAAACATGTATTAGCTGTGTGACCATGGACAATACACTTATGCTTTTCTGCCTCAGTTTTCTTAACTGTAAAATGTGGATAGCAGCAATATCCACCTCCTAGGGTTGTTGTGAGAATCAAATAAGATAATATTTGTAATTCATTTAAAACAGTGCTTGGTATATAGGAAGCAATAAATTCTTGTTTCTTTCCTAATGCCGATATTAATTAATCTTGTGACTTCAAATAGGTTGCTTATTCTCTCTCAGCCTCAGTTTCCTCATCTGTAAATTAGGGATTTTAATGATTGCACCACTTCAAAGGACTGTTATAAGGATGAAAGGCATTTCTATTTTCCTTTCTGCTAGAATTGATGGGATTTGAAAAAAAATTAGGGTAACTATTTTCCTTCTTTTCTTGTTACTCTCAACTCTTCTTTATCTAGTAAGGTTCTTTTGGTTAATGGGATTAAAAGACTAGCTGTCTTTCCCTAAGAAAAGCAGAATCTTATTTCAGCCTCCTGTATGCTGCTGTATGCGGACCAGGATACTTATTTATATGGCTGAATTTCTATGCACATGAAATATATGAAGTACAATGTAATTAAAAAAGAAAATGACAGTAAATATGTGACTCAACTTTCAAAGTTTTCTAGTACGGATAGCAGAGGAATGAATAATTCTACATTTGGGAAGAACTCTACTCTCATAGTCATGTGGGAGAAAGGATATAGAGTGCTTTTTACCAGCTTGATCCCAAGCTAAGAGAAAAAGGAATAATTTTACCTGACTGGATTGCCCATCCTGGACTTAGTATGTCTAATGCCAGAATATGAAAACTAGGGCAGGTCTGAGGATGGGGAATGCTCATTTTGGGTGAAGAGGGCCAGGACAGCTGAGTATGGTGATGCAGACCTGCTACTGGAGAGGCGGATGGATCACTTGAACTCAGGAGTTCTAAGCTACAGCAGGGCTAAAACTGATCAGGTTTCTGCACTAAGTATGGTGTCAATGTGGTAGGCCCCAAGGAGCTTCAGACTACTTAGGAAAGGGCAAACTGGTCCATGTCAGAAATGGTCAAAGCTTCCATGATAATTAGCCTTGGGATTGGGTCCATGAGTAGCCACTACACTTTTATTCTGGGGTTAAGTGACTTGCCCAGGGTCACACAGCTAGTGTTATGTGTCTGAGGCTGAATTTGAACTCAGGTCATCCTGAATCCAGGGCCAGTGCTCTATCCACTGCGCCACCTAGCTGCCGCCTCAGGACTTATTTTTGAGTTACATTCACGGACAAGTGAAGGAGTAATGCTGCCTGTTTCTTCCAAGGAGATAGCATGTGGTATTCTGAAAAGGAAGTCCTATATACAGAGGAGAAGTGAGACTCGAATTTTACACGTGGAGCAAGTTTGTTTCTCATAAGTTCAAGCTGGAAATTGAAGGAAATATCACATGTAGATAATATAAGATTGGTGCCCTTATGAACTAGTAGGGGGATGGCACAAACATCAAAAGCTGTGACATTTATTATTATAATGTAAGTAAGTGAATTAAAGAACAGAATGCTGTATAATTAAGTTTTCACTTACATGGGGATTTAAAATGGTTGTTAAAATGTTAAATGGTTTGGATTAAAAATCCAATTATTTTTAACTTTTTAAAAAAATTATTGATTTGTTTTTGACATAATAGATGTTTCCCAATACCTCCTCAAACTTACTTCCTTATAAAACATTCTCTAAAAACTTTAGCTCATTGATTCTTTAAAAAAATAATCAAATTAACAAGCAATTATTTTCTGTCCCTCTCAACTTCCGTCCACTATGGGGAAAAGAAAAAAATAGGAAACTCTCATAACAGGTATGCATAGTCAAAAAAAAGCATAAGTATGACCTTGTCATTGTTTCCATATCATTCTCTCCCACCAGTATTCATAGGATCCCAGACAGAGGCAATGGTAAAGATTGAGACTGTGGATTGTACTAATTTCCTGGAGAATGGAGCTCAAGTGATCACTCAATTCTAATCACTCTATGAGAGACATTTGAGGAAAACAAGGACTTGGTGGATTGAGTAAGAAAGACTAACCAAATTTGGGATACATCAGTATAAGCTTGAAGTTTCCTAGGGAAATGTTTGTTGTCAGTAGGTGGCAGACATGATGGCTCTGGTATGTCCAAGTCCACCAACTATGATTATTGTTTCAGCACTGATTAGAATCAATTCCAATCTAATAGAAGCTTACTTCAAGCAATAATTTGGGATCCAAAACCTGCACCTTTTCAAAAATGCCTACACGAGGATAGAGGCAAGGGTTAGCACTCAACATCATGAATACAGTGGCTCTTCAAACTCAAAAGTGGATGGTGACTCCCTAGTACCAGGAAAACGCTAGGATCAGTTAAGACAAAAAATAAAGCAAGAAAACAGATGTGATCTCATTGTAGGAGCAGAGCATGGGATGTGCCTGAGGATCTACTCTTAGTATCAACTTCATTACCCTATGACCCTTCTAGGAGCAATTTAAGAAGATTCTTTTATCAGTGATGGAAGACATCAGCAATGATCTGAATCATTTAGGTATCTATTATAATGGTGGTATAGAAGAAGGATGGGAAGATATGAATGTGAGTATACTATTGGAATTTGAACAAGAAGACCAGAGTGGACCAGTATAATATGTCAAATTCAAGGTGTACTGGACTTCATGTTAGGCAGCTAGCAGTTCTTAGTGTTGGATTTATGTAGTAGATACTATATACATAGATTCCTATTGCAAAGGAAGACAGAGAAGGCTTATTCTATCTTCTGAGTTGGATTTTATGAGTGTTAGAGTATATCCCAAGGGGGACACTGGCCATCTTCTAATACCTGATGGAGAAAGAAGTTGGAGTTGACTTCAGGCTATGATAGTGACATGAAAGTCTCTAATCAAATCCATATCCCATGAATAATGCCTGTTAACAGAGAAGAAAAGTGCTACATGTAGTAACAGAACCAAAGAAAAATACCACAAAGCTCCTTTATTCCATAAAAGGCAGCACAGTCAGTCAGTAAACATTTATTAAAACTTTTTTGCCAGGCTAAGTGCTGGGGTAAAAAGAAAAGCAAAAGACAGTTCCTTCCATTAGAGTTCACAATCCAACAGGATAGGCCACATGCAAATAATTTATAGAAGCAAGCTAAATACAGGATAAATCAGAAATAATCAAAAGAGGGAAAACACTTGAATTAAGAGGTACCAGTAAAAACTTCCTATAGAAAGTGAGATTATAGTTGGGACTTTAAGGAATCCATTGCAGTCAGGAGACAGAGATGAAGTAGACCACTCCATAAATGGAGTACAGCCAATGAAAATGCCTGGAGTTGGGAGATAGAGAATCTTTTTGAGAATCAGCCAGGAGGCCAGTGTCACTGAATAGCAGAGTAGGAGTGTGTGTGTGTGTGTGTGTGTGTAGTATAAGGAATAAGATGACTTAAAGGTAGTTGGGGGAGGGGCAGGTTATACAAGGCTTTGAATACCAAACAGCATTTTCGTTCTTGAGGTGGATTTCTTAGGATTAAAGAAACATCAAGGTTACTGGCTATAGAATTCATTTAACAATGTGACAAATAATAAAACAAAGACAAATAATTATTTCTAAGATATGAGCTATGAGAAGATTGCACCTCTAACCATCATTACTACCGTTGACATCCTCAGTTCATGAACTCATCCACCATTCACCTTTCTTAGGATATCAACTAAATTCTCTTCTCAAGAATTCTCTTCCTGATGTTTCTTTGTGAGGCTTAAAGTTGTTCTCTCAGGAAACAAGCTCTGTTAGTCCTTTCTTTCTGTACTTTCATAGATTCTCCAGACATCTCATTTAATAGTCATTCCAAAATGACAGTTAAATTGCTAGTCTCCTCAAGATTCCATTCCTTTCAAAAGCTATATTAACAATAACCATAGTCCCTATGGGAGGGGCTATATAGTGGTGTTAATGGAGGAATTTAAAAGCTGTGCAAGTAGGCAGGGCTTATATCAGTGCTGTCTAGTTCCTGCTCCTAGGCCAACTTTGATCCCAGACTAGGGCTTTGGAAGAAGGCAGGGCTTAGACCTAAGTAGTGAGTGCCACTCAGGGACCTTAGCAGTAGATAGGCCTTGGGTCTACCTAGCTGTCATATCCAAAAGTGCAGGAGGATACATATTTGAGTGGCTATTGCTAAGGACAATCTCTATCTTTCTGCCTCTCTCTGTTTCTCTC
>NW_020954585.1:30105021-30153557 GCF_900497805.2 Vombatus ursinus
CCTTTAAGACTCACAGTCTCCACCTTCCATCTGGATTATAACAGGTTGATAAATTCTAAGACAGTAGAACTTCACTTCCCATGCTGCAATTTCTCCACATCAGAGAGGTACCAAGAGTTATACTAGAAAACACGTACATGTGCACTTATAATTTCCTACAAGACTTTCTCATAGTCAGTCAGTCAATATGCTGTTATTAAGTGCTACCTCTGCGATGTGCTGGGAATATGAAGTAAGAGATAAGACAATTCTTGCCATCAATGAGCTTCACAATCTAACGGGGGAAACAGCATGCAAACAACCATGTACAAGCAAGATATATACAGGATAAACTGGAAATAATTAACAGCAAGTGAGTAGTAGTAGTAGAGAGAAGAGACTATTCCAATTCCTTAGGGTACCCTATAACTGTTTTGGCTCTTGGAAAAACATGCGCACAACAGATATAAGTCACAAAGATACATGATTTACTGAAGAAACAGCCCTAAGTGAATATTAACCTATTCACTATACATGTAGAATGCTTTTGAGTATATAGACTGGCTCAGTAGCGTTGTCAGAAATTAAGGCTATCAATAAACTTTAGCACCTTTATTCTTTGTTTTCTTATGAATACTTCTATAAGCTCCATGAACTCCTCTGTTCTGGGAATGTTTCTTAGAATCCAGAAGAGGCCCTGAGAGCCAAGGTCCCTATTGCTATTAAAACAAACCCACAATAAACCATGGGATGAATCAGAATCTCTTCTCTCTTGCATTTCTTCCTCCCTAACCCTGTCAACCAATTACAGTATTCAGATAACCCAAAGTATAAATCTGGGAGTTGGGGGGGGTATAAGAAATAACACCTTGCTTCTCTACCAAACACCACCTTAGGACTTGTGGGAAGTGAGGAAAACTGGCCAACACAAGTATTAAAAAGGAATTTAGGGAAGCAACTTTTGGAACCTCTGTCCACCAACACCCCCACACTTTCCCACAAGTTAATCTAATGTAGAACTGGGGATTTTCATCTCTCTATAGCTGTCCTGAGGTCTTGATGGGAAGTAAAAAATATACTTTAATAAACATTTCGTAAAGGTACATTTTCTGTGTGGACTCTTTCCTTTTTCTTTCTTTGTGTGGACCCTAATTTACCACAAGATCATGCCTTTAGAGAGATATTTGCCACCAAATATAACAAATGGGTAGAAGAATTTTTAAAAATTCTTTTTCATTTTAATTAAAAATCCTACAAATTCATAAAAAATAGTACTAATGGGGAGAAGGGAGAAAGAATGACTGGGAGGATGAAGTTTAAGGCAGATCCTTTAGATGTGGAGAAAAGAATACTGTATTAATGAAAAAACAAGCCTTTTCTAATGAGGCAAAAAGAATTTTGGTCACTGTAAAAGATGGCAAAAACCAAACCTAATGGGTTTGATTTGTGCTTTCCTTGTCAGAAAGGATTTGCAGATTTGTAATCGTGAATGTATTTCATATATCTCTGCAATCCCAAATACTACAGATGTCAGTGCAAATAATTAACAATGAAGAGAAAGGGACAAAAATAACCCATAAAGAATTCTGTTGAGATTTTTCTGTCATGTACCAACAAAAGAAGGAAATGGATGCCTTGCTTATGGCCTTAGCAGCAGAATCTGCTGCATGCAAGGCACTAAAACATTAATGGTCTCTACTTGTAATTCAAACATTGGTAGCTAGGTGTGTATTCAGGCAGAAATAAAAAGTTTCATTTATCTGGAATATCTGGAAGAGTGGTATAGTGGAAAGAGTGCTGGGGCCAGAGGAACAGATTCAAATTTTGGCTCTGCTAGTTACTCTCTGTGTGATCTTGGCCAAGTCACCTCACCTCTCTTGGCCTCCGATTCTTGATCTGTAAAATGAAGGGAGCAGACTAAATGGTCTTTGAGGTCCCTTCCAGCTTCAAGTTTAAGATTCTATGATCATTAAAAGTAAGTAATCTTGTCTTCGGGCTTAAATAAAAGTGATAGTTCACGTAGAAAAGCCTAGTAAAAGCCCTGCTATTGATCTAATTGAATAAATCATTCTTCGCTTTTCCTAGAGTATGTTCATAGTCATGGACACTCCAGTATTCTGTTCACTATGCTTATTTTTAAAAAAAAATGGTTACTAATCCCCTATTTCCCCTGCTTTTACTTCCTCTTGACTATTCTGTGATTATAAGATTATACATCGCTTAAATTACTGGAACTCCATCTTAGGCTTCTTTTCTATTCTCCACAATACCCAGAATAACTGGGCTCTCCAGTGCTAATGGCTTTCATTTCTATTGCAAAAGTACTTGCATCACAATAGCCCTATGGGTAGTTAATGCCAGTATTATTTTTCCCCCACCCCAATTTACAGAAGAAACCAAAATTAACCAAAGAAGTTTAATGCTTCTCCCAAGGTAATATGGCTGTAAGGTGTCAGAGCTGACATTTGAATCGATTCTTCTGATGCCAAGTGTACCATATTTTCCATGTCACCAAGCTGGCTCACTGTAGGGCAGGAATTATTGACCAACAGCAGGCGAGGAATTAGTTCTCAAAAATCTTGTTGGAAAAATCTCAAAGTAATTGCTATGGTTCTATATCCTTGTTGTCTTCCCTAACTTTCTAGAAGTCTCAGATAAAAATGTATATCTAATTTTACAGTTAAATCTGAGATCTATTGGGATTTCTAGCAGGGAAAAACATAGCTGGAAGTTCTGCTTTAGGCACTTAATAAATAACTAACTGATTAAATACTTTATAAATAATTATTAAACAACTAATTGATAATCAAACACTTCAGACTCTTTTTAGTTCCCAGAGCTGGAGGAATGTGGACTTAGAGTCTCTGTTTTGGTGACATTTTGGTGACATCATTCCAACTTTGGTACAACTTGTGATACACTTTTGCTTCATTTCTTCTCACTGCAAATTTTTTTATTTTATTGGTTTTTATATTAGAAGAGAAAAAATCAGACCTTTTCCTCCTATTTTTGTTCTTGATAGGAAAAAAATCTTTCTAAGGTGGGCTATATCCCTTGACCATTCTCTTATTAGCTTTTTTGCTCCCAGCATGAGTATATGGTAGAAGGGAAAATGTCAGGTTTCTTTCTATCTCCCTTAGCTGTTCAAGTGCCAGTGTGAAAATTAAGTCCATAGAGACATTTGGATACTTTGGGATAGTTCAGAATGTAAAAATCAAATAACAGAGACCCATATAGGAGAAATCCTATAACTTTATGAAGAATAATTTAAAAAATTAATCATCTTATATACATCAATGGATTTAAAATCTCTATATAAATATTTTTGTGCAGATGTGTGATTTTTATGGGTATAGTAAACTATTAGTTTGGAAACTCCTTTTTTGGTGCAGAATGGCAGCCCCTTTGGAGAGCTGTTGGGAGCACTCAAACATTGTGACTATGGTTGTATAATTAGTATGTACCTACAGTAGGATTTGAACTAAGACATTTGTTTCTGACCTCAATGTCACCCCTCTACCTACTATGCTCTGCTGCCTGCTATATTAACAAGTAAAATCTTAATTATAAATTGTTCTTCTTAAAAAGTAAAATTGTAATAAATTGTAAAATTTATCATGATCTCATAGTTGATTAATGGTGCTATTAAAATTTACTTTAACTGATAGGCAACTCTATAAGATACACAGTTGCAAAGAATATGCCAATCTACATTGGTAAAATGAGTTTTCTTGCTGAGAACTTTTCTTATGCCAGTGAAATCACAGGCCTAGTTCCCATTCTTATTCCTAAATGATGCAGAGCTTTCTGACTAAAGTCTAAAATATATTCCCTTCTTTGCCTTGAGATGGCTATTTGGAAGACTTTGTATCTGAAATATTCTGAATTTATTATAATCATTTTGATTTTTCATGTTTTGTTTCCTGCTACACTAACGTTAGGGACTGATACTGGGATTATAGAATATGGAATACTATACCACTTCCTTTTCTACCAACAGCCCTCTTTGCTCTGGACCCAGACACATGGTCCTAGCTGGGTTCAGTCTAGGGGGAGCCTGGTCACTAATAAGAGGAGTTAGGCTCTCCTTTTTCTCTCATTCTTTGGCTTCTTAAACATCTACCCTTTCATTTTGGAGACAAATATTTAAAACTTAGATTTAGGCTTATGTTCAAGGTTTCTCCAAAAGGGGGAATAGAAAAAGGTGATTAAATGTACAGTATGGATGAGATGTAGAATAGATATTTTATTCCTACACACAAAAGAAATGATAAACAGAAAAGATAGCTCACATTAACAGATAACTTAAAGCAGGTATTTGATAACTTATATCTACTTTTACAACCTGCCAGGGGACTGATACTTAAACCTCATCAGAACATGAAGCACTTTACAGGTCAGATAAGTAGGCATTTTACATGTAACTTTGGTTCTTCACTGTCCAGACAATGTCTGCTGGTAAAATGTGACAGATTTGGAAGGATCCTTTCATCCATGCATGAAGATTCCTCACTGTATGATGAGATTTCCCTGCTACCAGGGAACTTTACTCATTGAACCCTGGGACTTCCAGTTGACTTGAACTGACGGGATGACCTCTAAACCTAGACACATCCATCTCAGGATAGATACACATTGATCGTGGACTAGAAAACAACAAACACGGGAGAAGAAAGGGCAAGCCAGAGGCCCAGGGGCAAACTCACCTAGTTGCACTAGCTTCCATGTGGGAGAGGTCACCATAATGCTGGAGTGGGGAAGGACTATCCCCAGCCTCTCTCACTGGATGCCTCAGAGTTATAGCATGCAATCTAGAGGGATAAAGGAAGAAAGTGTCATCTGCGAGCTGTTTCTCTCTTTTTAAATGATGCAGCACCCTGTCACATTTCCCCCTTTCCCACCCCTGTCATGGGGTCAGGGAGGAAGGAGAGACCACTCAAGATTTTCTGAATCATACAGTTCTTTCAGTTCTGGGTTACCTTATGACTGGAAATAGCCAGGGAGCTCATTATTTCTGTATGGCCCAAATGTCATCATGCATAAAGTGACCCTGGAAGTTTATAGGGCAGCTCTGGGTGCATGCTCCCTGGGAGGGACTCTATATGCTGATTCCACTGAACCACTATTTCCCTTTTACTAAGGATGGAACCCCAAATTTAGTTTCTGGATCATCTCAAAGCACTTCAATTTGAGAACTTAATGGAAAATAGCTTTCCAAATGATCAGTTTTGCTTATGAGAAGCTTTACCTCATGAAATTGCCAATTCTTCACTTATTCTTATGTTCAAATTGCAACATCATTTTTTTAACCCAGTGAATTTTGACTATGGTCTGATTATACTTCAGAACAGCTATTTTATGTATAAACTGTCTCTGAAGGCAATTCCAAAGGAATAGAAACATCATTGGAATAAGCATATAGCCTCCCAAGGGGACTATTTTGACAGACAACACATTTAAGTATATAAACTCTGGTTTGTTTGTTTCCAAAGTCTCAGGCCTCAGAAGGTTTAGCAGCCTTCTTGTGTAGCTATCCTTCATAATGTAATTACAGCTGACAAGGTTCTTCTGTTTCACATGAAGGTAAGGGTTATCCATCTCCTCCTTAGTTCCCATCCAAATGATAATGAGTTTCAACAAAGAGGTAGGAGTGGTGTTTTTTTTTGGGGGGGGGCGGTAAATAGGAAAGGATACCTTTGGGCAACTAGAATAGAAGGCTATACTTCCTCGAGGATGATGGAGTGGCAGACAGCACCATAGTTCTTTATTTTTTCTGAGTGTGGTAGAAAGGAAAAGTGCTACTGCCTCTACCTGGTGAGAAGTCTTTTCCTCTTCCTCTCCTTTTCCTGTTTCCTAATATATCTCTTTCCTCTGCAATTGGCTCAACCCCTTACCAATTGTGTTCCTCCCATTTTAGGGGGACAACAATTAACATCCGCCGTTCTATTTAACCATTTAACTCCACATGGCTTTTACAAAAGGATATTTAATTCAAAGATATGGCAAGAATAAACATACAAACATTTCCCCCAACTCTTTAGAGGCACAAACCTTTCCCTATGCTACCCTTAGTCTCTTAGGGTGGGTGGAATTAAGCTCAAAACTTAGCTCAGTTCTTACATTGGTTACAGCAAATTCATATCCAAAGGCAGTGTCACTACTGGGTGAGTCCTTCTGCTGGGTTCAGGTTGCAAAGTTTAATCCCCAAAGGAGTTTCTCCATGCATCAATATTGTTATGGCTTAAAAATGCAGCCTGGATTGTAACTCTCCAATTCCTGCGGCTCATGCTCTGACCCAGATCAGACACTCTGCTCCATCTACCTAGAACAGAAAAGAATAAAGGAACACATCAAGGGGGCCATATGGTCTCAGAGAAAAAGAAGGCTTGGAGTCCTTTATACTTATCTAATTGTCTCTCATAGTGTCTACTGATTCCCATCACATAGACTGCAGATCTTTAGAGACAACTAGGTGGCATAGTGGATAGAGCTATGGGTCTGAGGTTAGAAAGACCTGAGTTCAAATGTGGCCTCAGACACTAACTAGTTGTGTGACCTTGGGCAAGTCACTTAACTTTTGTCTGCTTCAGTTTCTTTAACTGAAAATGGGGATAATAGTAGCACTTATCTCCTAGAGTTTGTTGTGAGATTCAAATGAGATAATATTTTAAAGTGTTTAGCACAGTGTCTGGCAAATGGTAGGCACTTAATGAATGCTTGATCTCTTCCTTTTAGGGTTATTGCTAAAGATTTTTTTTTTCATTATATAGAAATATGGAATATATTTAGAAATACATAGAAATAATTTTTGATAAATTTGTATATTTGTACTGAGGTAGGAATTTTCCTAATAGTTTTGCTATTCTCCATTATATCTCTGCATCCCTATGTTTCTATCTCTTTCTGCTGCTGCCTCTGTGTCCTTATTTATTTGGTGGGGGAGAGAAAGAAAATGAGAGAAAGCCAGAGGATTTTAGAGCAAACTTCAAGCAACCTTGAAAATGGTCTAGTCCAATCCTTGCATTTTACAGATGAGGAAACTGAGATTCAGAGAGGCTTCAGAAATGATAAATCTAATATATGTGTAGGAGAGGTGCAGAAAATGTTCTACAAGAAGTCAAGATTATTTCCAGCTCAGGGGTAGGGGGGAATCAAGGAACATTTCAGGGAAGATATAGCATTTTTAGTTGGTTCTTCAAAGATGGCTATGAGATTAGAGATGAGCAAAAGGCAAGGGCATCCCATGTAGGAGAATAAAGGCATGATGGTAGGATAGCCTGGGAAATGTATAGACAGGATGTCCAGTTTCCATGATACTTCTGCAAGCAATAATCTTACCTTCCTTAGAACTCTCATAGCACTTCCAGTGGCATCATATTCAATTTATGTGAATTGATGTATATTCTCTACTAGATCATAAGTTCCATGGGGGCTTCATTTCCCTCTAGCAAGTAGCACAAAAATTTTCACATAGTAGGCTCTTTATACTTATTTGCTGAATTGGATTGAATTATATGGCACTTGAATATTTTAAATGAAGTTGATGAAATCAGAAACAAGAGACATGAAGAAGCTCACTGAAAGCTTCTCAATAGTTAGAAAAGAAGATTTCTTTAGGTCAAGAAACTTACAAGGCCACTCTTCTTTACAAATGGCCATTTCTTTAACTCTAAGTGTTGGAGTCTGTGCAAGGTACTTGCCAGATAGAAAATCTATTATCATTTAAATATCATCCTTTTGCCTGCACTAGAATTACCTGTCATAGTGTGAAAGGATTATTTATGGTTCCTGAACACTCATTTCTTCCAACTGAGCTCAAATATTGCCTTTGTAGAATGGAATTTTAATCCTATTGGAATGCACTATTGTCCAAAGTAGACACCTCGTTATGCTGTATTATAGCATGATTACATTCAATGTTGCTGCTTGCTATGTTAAAAAAATGAAAAGCAGGATAGGAGATCTAAAATTGTTGAAAATTATATAGTACTTTATATCTGTGGCTGCTCCTACTAATATTAATGATTACCTCAGGAGATATTCACAGAGACTAACAATGTTTTTTTCTCCCTGACCCTAGAAGAAATAGTTCATCATGATAGAAAAGTACAACATGGAATATCTTTTATCATCCAAGTATAAAATGATGTTTTGTAAATGAGTAAACAGAGGAACAAGATTTAAACAAAGCTTCTATTTATGTGAATGTTAATAATATTTCTTTTTAGAAATATTGAACAGTAATGATTCTGGTATTAGAATGATGCATACAATATAAGGAATACACTGTATGAATAAAAATTATGTGGTAAACTGGCGCTATTAAGTTGGTGTAATGGGGGTGTTTGTCTACAAGGAAGATGCTTATGGATCTGGAGAACTGGGACACATGAAAACATTGTTCATGTCCTACAACATAATTGGGAGGAGCTTTTTTCATTTAGCATGTGGCCTGAATAGGCTTTGCCTTAAAAACTGTTCGTTCACTGTCCAGGCTTTTCCCTACATTTTTATTTGAGAGTGAAGTTCTCCTTCCCTCCTACAAATAACATCATGCTGTGAGGGGGAAAGGCCTAAGGGCCTATTTGTCCCTCCTCTGCCCAATGGCTATGAATCCCTGAGAAATGGGCCTGAGGTTTTTACTCTTTAGTTTGTGCTTTTCCATTATAAGTACATGGAATAGTCATGGGGATCCAAAAAGCTTAGAGTTTAGGTGGGATGTTGTAGCCAGCTCAGCAATGGTTCCTTGAGGAACAGAGGCCAGGGGCTAAAAACAGGAGCTAGTACTGCTGGCCTTGGACTTCAGCTTGATGGGACTGATGCTATACAGAAACTGAGTCAAGCTATGAGCCTAATCTCTCTCTTCTCTCCTGATACTGAGGTGGTGTATGTGGAGGGATTATGTCCCAGAGATATTGGGGAAAATGCTTACCTGTTTTTTTTTTTTCTTGCTATATCTTTGAAATAAATACAATGTTGTTCTTTAGTTGTTTCAATCATGTCCGACTCTTCGTGACCTCATTTGAAGTTTTCTTGGTAAAGATATTGGAGTGGTTTGGCATTTCCTTTTTCAGCTCATTTTACAATGAGGAACTGAGGCAAAGAGGGCTAAATGATTTGCCCAGGGTCACACAGCTAGTAAGATTTGAACTCAGCAAGACAAGTCTTCTTTCTGACTTCAGGCCCAGCACTCCACCCATTATGCCACATGGCTGATAGTCCATAGGCTTGATAATTCCTGTGAAATTCTCTCTCTTTCTCACAAAATTAATTTTTAGAGAGGTTCAGCTTGCCAGGCACTCTATAGAGAGATAGAGATAGAGAGAGAGACAGAGACAGAGATTATATGATAGCAGATTGAATACTGGACTTGAAGTCAAGGATATTCGGGTTCAGAATCTGTCTCAGACACTAGCATAACTCTGGACAAGTCACTTAACCTCTGTCAAATAAGAGGTATGGACTTTGTGGGCTCTAGAGTAATTTTCACATCTATATTTGTGATCCAATGGTATTCATTGGATCCATTCGTTGTAGGTGCTTTAGCATTTCTTCAGAGATTATTGACTTTAGATCTCATCCTCTAAATAAAAAAGGGTAAGGAGAAATTACCAGTTTTATCATCAACAAAATAAAAGATGGAAGTGGACTTTATTGATCTTTATGATTCCTTCCATTGCATTCTGGGAGTCACACAATCAATATAATGCACTGTCATCTCTGGCTTGGTAATCCTGAAAGTTTCAGGCAAAAATTATCAGCACTCCTCATCCACTTAAACTTTATTTGAAGTTAAGAGACATAATTATATGTCTCAGCATTATCAGACGACATGTCATGGATATGACAAAGTTGATTAAAGTGTAAAAATAATTAATTTTTATTCTCAGGAGTATCTGACAATTATCACATCAGCTTTAATGACATTGGTAAAACTGTACGGTGATCAAGGCATTTAAAAAGCATTAATATATAGGTTTCCCAGGAACTCAATGTGGTATATCTTGTAGACTAAGGGAATGAGAATGCCTTACTGGCTCTTTGTTTTGAGTGGACAGTAGAACTAGTTATTAATACTTTTTCTTTAGCATCCAGCTAATGATATTTATAATCATATATGGGACTGGAGATAGGAGAAAACAACATAGATTCCTAGCCTCTGAGGTGGTTGAGGTAGGGTGATTGCCAACGATCTCCTCACTGCCAAATCTAATGTGTTTTTCCCCCTTAGTCCTCATCTTTCTTGACCTCTCTGCAGCAATTAACAATGTTGACCATCTTCTACTCCTGAAGTTTTTTCCTCACTGGGTTTTCACAACAAGGCTTTCTCTTGGTTTTCCTTTTACCTACCTGATTGCTCTTTCTCAGCATCCTTTGTTGAATCAGCAACCAAAAACCAGCACCCACCTAAGAATGGGTGTATCATAGGTTCTGGTCTTGGCCTCTTTTTCTTCTCTCTCTACTCTCTCTCACTTGGTAATTTATCCATTATCATGTGTTTTATATCATCTCTATATAGATGACTTATAGATTTATAGATCTAGTCCTTGTCTCTCTTCTGAGCTCTATTACAATAGATGCTTTGGACAGTTCATAATGGAAATTCCATATGCTTCTCAATTTCAATATGTCCAAAGTTGTGATTATTATTACTTATACTTTTCCCTGCTTGACATTTTATACCTAGTCCCTTCCTACTTTTCTATTCTTACACATTATTCTCTTCCACACATTTTACAGTCCAGACATGCCAACCAAATTACTATTCCTCACCCATAATATTCAATCTCCTCTCTCCACACTTTTGCACTTCCTGTTCCTCATGGCTAGGGTTCTCTCTCCTCACTTATATTTTTTGGAATCTCTGATTTCCTCCGAGACAGCTCCAGTACCATCTTCTATAAGAAACCTTTCCTGGTCCTTTCAGATGCAAATACCTGTATACTGAACATTGCCTCTTGCTTGTTTCCTGTGTGCTGTGTATATACCTTTATGCATACGTGTTTCTTCCATTAGAATATACACTCCTTAATGGTAGGGACTGTTTCATTTTAAACTTTGTCTCCCCAGTATTTAGCACAACATGTAATTGCTTAATAAAATCTTGTTGATTGATTGATTGAGTGGCATATTTCACTGGCATTCTTTCATAAAACATCATTTATCTATTACAATAGTTTTGAATTTCACCAATCTCTTCCTGATTGTCAGGTTCAGCACCTCATCACCTCTTGCCTTGACTATTTTTTTTTTACGGAGATATTTTATTTTGGCCATGAAAATTTATAATACTATAAACCGTATAATGGTGAGTAATTTCAGGAATATAGAGTAGTTAGAGTTCAACTCTGACCAATTTAGGCACTAACCTACTGCAACAGCCTTTTTTAACAAAAGACCCTTGGGTTCAAAAAGAGACCCTAAATGAAACAGAGTCCTGATGACAGATTACAAAGTGTTTATTGTCTGAGAAAAAAAAAGCTAGCAGGAAAAAGAAGATCCTGCAAGCATTGGAGAGGGAGAGAGTTCTCAGCTGCTCAAAGGGGAGTAAAAAAAGGGTGAGATAATATAGTTTATAGAAACTTTCGGAAAGGGGGCAGGGGTTCGGGTAGGGGTGGGGTCTTGTGGGTAAGGGGTGTGTGGTGGTGGTGGTGGTGGTGTTGGTGGTTAAGGGAGAAGACATCTGTAGACACAATAAGCCAGGCAGAAGGATGTTTCAAAAGTCCCAAGCAAGGTCTTGAGTCTGCCTGGTTGCCCTTGAGCTGGTCAAAACTAATTCTGTGGTTTCTGGCAGCTACAGGTATCTCTAAATTCAGCTAGAGTTCACTGACAAAGGATAACTGATGGGTCAAGCGGCTCTGAGCTTCAGAAATCCTTCTAGTTGACTGGTTGTTGTGTAACTCCATTGTCCTAATCTGTTATGGAGAAGGGAAGTTCTAACATATAGTATAGTCATTACAGAGCCCTTATAACACCTTCTAATTGTGTGCCCAACAGATTTCTCCTGCTCTCCAATCTATCCTTCCCATATTTTCCAAAATGATGTTTGTAAAGCATAGGTCTGAGCATGTTATTCCCCTGCTCAATAAACTTCATCATGTCCATTCTTTTTATTGGTTCATCTTTTTTTTAACATATTTTTAGTTACTTCATTAAATATTTCTCAATTACATGTAAATTTATTTAAACACTCATTTAAAAAAATTGAGTTTTTAATTTTCTCTTTTCTTCTCTCCTCTCTCCCCTCACTGAGATGGCAAGTAATTTGATATAGGTTATACATATACAGTCATGCAAAACTTATTTCCATATTAATCATGTTGTAAAAGAAAGCAGAAAAAAAGTCCAAGAAAAATAAAGTAAAAAGAAGTATGCTTTGATCTGCATTCAGAATCTATTAGTTCTTTCTTTGGAGAAAACAGCTAAATCATTCACAGTTGATCATTGTACAATATTGTTACTGTGTATGATAATATTCTCCTGGTTCTGCTCACTTCACTTTGCATCAGTTCATGTAAGCCTTCCCAGGTTCTTTTGAAACCGTTCTACTTATCATCTCTTAGAGCACAGTGGTATTCCATCACAATCACATACCACAACTTGTTTAGCCATTCCTCGAATGATGGACACCTCCTCAATTTCCAATTATTTGCCACCGGAAAAAGAGTTGCTATAAATATTTTTGTACAAATAGGTCCTTTTCCCTTTTTGGGGGAGATCTCTTTCAGATACAGACTTAATAGTGGTATTGCTGTGTCAAAGAGTATGCACAGTTTTATAGCCCTTTGGGCATAATTCCATCCAGAATTTGTCATTTTCCTTTTCTGTCATATTAGCCAATCTGATAGATGTGAAGTGGTATCTCAGAGTTGTTTTAATTTGCATTTATCTGATCAGAAGTGATTTAGACATTTTTTATGTGTCTATTGATAGCACTGATTTCTTTTTCTGAAAACTGTCTATTCATATCCTTTACTTATCAATTGGAGAATGGCTCTTATTTTTATAAATTTGTCTCAGTTCCCTATCTATTTGAGAAATGAAGCCTTTATCAGAAAAAAAATTGCAGCAAATTTTTCGTAATTTCCTATTTTCCTTTAATTTTGACTGCATTAGTTTTGTTTGTGCAAAAGTTTCATGTAATCAAAATTATTTTATTTTCCTTTAATCTCCTCTATCTTTTGTTTGGTGATAAACTATTCCCTGATTCATAGATCTTACATTTCTTCAGGCTTCCCTAATTTACTTATGACATTACCTTTTATGTCTAAATCATTTATCCATTTTGATCTTGGTATACAGCGTGAGATATTGTTTTATGCCTATTTTCTGCCAAAATGCTTTCTAGTTTTTCTAGCAATTTTTGACACATGTTGAATTCTTACTCCAAAAGCTTGTATCTTTGGGTTTATCAAACACTATATTCCTATGGTTTTTTTTTTTACTACCTAATCTTTATCACTCTGTTTCTTATCCAGCACCATATTGTTTTCATAGTTACCACTTTGTAATATAGTTTGAAACCTGAAAGTGCTAGGCTGCCTTCCTTAACACTTTTCTCCTTTGATTTTCTTGATATTCTTGACCCTTTAATCTTCTGGATGAATTTTGTTGCTATTTTTTTTTTCTAGCTCTATAAAAACAACTCTTTGGTAATTTGATTTGTTTGGCACTTGAATAAGTAAATTAACTCAGGCAGAATTGTGATTTTTATTATATTGGCTCAGCCTACCCATGAACAATGAACAGTTCTCCAATTGTTGAGACCTGACTTTATTTGTGTGATAATCGTTTTGTAATTGTGTTCATATAATCCCTGGGTTTGTTTTGGCAGGTACACTCCCAAGCATTTTGCATTGTCTGCAGTTATTTTAAAGGGAATTTATCTTTCTATCTCTTACTGCTGGATTTTGTTGGTAGTATATAAAAATACTGGTGATTTGTGTGAGTTTATTTTATATCCTGCATCTTTGCTCAAGTTATTTCAACTTTCCTTCTTATCTTATTCTCCAGGATTCCCTAAATATAACATCATATTGTCTACCAAAAGTGATAGTTTTGTTTTGCCTGGTCCTATGGTGCTTAGGTTGCAGAAGCAAAAGTAATGATTTTTCTTTAACGTCATCTCCATGGATAAAATCATATCAATTTCTGTTGTTGAATCATTTGACAGTGCCAAGGATATTAGTGATAATGACTTTCTTTTTGGGTCTTCCATAGATATGACTAAATTACTCGTAGGAAGAGTTGTCACACTGCAACTCCTCAGAAGTTGTTTCCTAGAGTGATGGCTGTGGTCACTGGACTATAAACAATGCTATTATTATCACATTAATAAGTGAGGATTACTTATTTATTTTTATTATTATCTATATCTTAATATAATATTACTTATTATATCCAGTATGGCATATATTAGTTTTATAAGGAAGATAGACTAGATAATCTCTCTAAATTCTCCTCCTGTTTTAACATATTAAAATGTGAAGAAAAATAAAGATTTCTGTATTGTATTTACATATTGTATTTACACTGTATTTACATATTTAAAAGGAGTCTCATTTCTAGTCTCATTTATTATTCTGCAATTAGTTTTAGAGGAATGAAAAATTCATTATTAAGGGCAGCTAGGTGGTGCAGTGGATAGAGCACCCTCCCTGAAGTCAGGAGAACCGGAGTCCAAAACTGGCCTCAGACCAAACATTTGACACTTACTAGCTGTGTGACCCTGGGCAAGTCACTTAACCCCAATTGGCTAAAAAATAAATAAATACATAAAAAATTCATTATTAAGAGAGTGATGTAAATGCATTATGTTAACATTATGTTAATAGTAAAGTCAGTAAATCAATAAACATTTAGTAAGCACCTAGTATATGCCTGGCACTGAGCAAAGTGCTTGGGGTTCAAAGAAAGGCAAAAGACAGGCCTTGCACTCAAAGAGTTCACAGTTTACTGCAGGAGACATTATGCGAACAACTATGTACAAACAAAATATATACAGGATAAATTGGAGATAGTCAACAGAGGTAAGGCACTAGTGTGAAGAGGGAGAGGAAGAGGCTTCTTTAGAACGTGGTTAGATTGCACAGCGGTTGGAGAGTGTCAGGCCTGGAAATAGGAACAATCATCTTCTTGAGTTCAAATCTGGCCTCAGATAGTTACTAGATGTGTGACCCTGGGCAAGTCACTTAACCATGTTTGCCTCATCTGTAAAATGAGCTGGAGAAGGAAATGGCAAAATACTTCAGTGTCTTTGCCAAGAAAACCCTATCTTGGATCACAAAGTATTGCATGTGACTGAAAGCTACTCAATAACGACAATAACAGCAACAAAATTTACCTGGGCTTTGAAGCAAGTGAAAGAAGTCAAGACACAGAGATGAGAAGAGAGATAATCTAGTTATGGGGCCAGCCAGTGAAAATGTCCAGAGATGGGACATGGAATGTCTAGAGGGAGAAATAGTAAGGAGGCCAATGTTACTTCTGGATTGCAAAATATGTGGAGGTGATTAAAATATAGGAAGACTTAAAAAGTAGGAGAAGCCAGGGTACAAATGACTGAATGCCAAACAGAGGATTTTATATTTGATCCTGAAGGTAATAGGGATGTCCTGGAGTTTATTAAATGTGCGTGTGTGTGTGTGTGTGACTTGGTCAGCCTCCACTTTAGGAGGATAACTTTGAGAGTTGAGTTAAAGATGTACATTAATAGGGAGAGAGTTGTAGCAGGGAGAGCAACCATTAGGCTATTGTAATAGTCCAGTAGTAAAGTGCTAATGGTCTGTACCAGGCCATTAACCAGGTAGCAGGGTCAGAGGAGAGAAGGGAGAATATATGAGAGAAGATATGATTGTAAAATTGAAAGGACTTGACCAGACTTTGGATATGGAGGTCAAAAGGGGTAAAGGGATGACATCTAGGTTGTAAGCCTGGAGGATTGGGAGGATTTTGGTATCCTTGACAGTAATAGGGAAGCTTGGAAGAGGAGGACTTAGGAGTAAAGTTAATTAGCTTAGTTTTGGACATGTTGAGTTTAAGATGTCTATAGGACTTCAAGTTTGTGATGTCCAATAGACAGTTGGAGATGTGATACTGGAGGTCAACAGAGAGGTTAAGGCTGAGTAAATAGACATGAAAATTGAATCCATGGGAGCTTATAAGAGCACAAAGTGAAATAGTATAGAGGGAAAAGAGAAAAGGGCCCTATATAGAGCCATGTGTGATACTCATGGTTAGTTGACGTGTTTGAATGAAGATCCAGCAAAGAAAACTGAGGAGTAGTCAGATAAGAGGAAAATTAAGATGGAACCATATCACTGAAACCTAGAAAGAGAGAGTATTAAGGAGAGGAGGGTAGGTGGGGTATAGCCTTTGTGAAGACTTCTCAGGGTGGTGATAAAGAGACTGTCTCAAAGCTGGAAGCAGGCTCCAAAAAAACCAACAGGCCTAATTTTCGGTTTCCTGGAAATTACTCAACCTATGGAATCCGGCCCTCCCCTTGACTGCCATACCACTGCCAAATCAGTACTAAGTTTGCCAAATAAGGACATATACATTTTGACTGGCTATACCCTTGTTTCTTTGTTCTTTGTCTCTGGGGAAGAATTTTTGTGCCTAGATTGTAAGCCCGCCTCCCAGCCAATGGGACTAAGGGACAGTGGTGGGTGGGAGGTTTGTTCGCGATAGGATATATAACCTTGCTTTGTCCTTTGTGCCTCGCCTCTCTCCTGCTGGTAGTGTACTGGAGGAGCAGACGCCTCTTCTCGTGAGATTGTAATAAAAGAGTAACTTTTGCTTCCACCTTGAGAAGTCTCTGAGTTTCATTGAGTTAGGGTCACTGTCCCACACAAGGGTGATCAACAAGTTCAAAGGTTATAGAGAAGTCAAGAAGGATGAATAATATGAAAAGGTCCCTGGATTTGTCAATTTAGAGATCATTGGTTAACTTTGTAAAGAGCAGTTTCAGTTGAATTATGAGATTTGGAAGTTAGACTATAGAGAATGAGAAAAAATGAAGTAAAGGCATGTATTATGCCTTCTCAAAGAGTTTTACCCAGGGGTGGGAAACCTGTGGCCTTGAGGCTTTTAAAAGCCTGGACTCAGTCAAAGAGCCGCACTTGAGGACCTCCAGGGCCATATGTGGCCTCAAGGCCACAGGTTTCCCACCCCTGTTTTAATGACAAAAGGAAGGAAAGATATGAGAGCAGCTAGTAGAGATAGGTGGATCAAGTGAGATTTTTTTTGAGGATAAGAAAGACATGAACATGTTTATAGGTAGTAGGGAAGCAGGTAATAGAAAGACTGAAAGCAAGAGAGAGAGAGTGGTGATGTTAGAAGAGGCAATCTGCTAGAGAAGGTGGGCTAGAATGGGATCACTTGTGCTTATAGAAGTATTTGCCTTGGCAAGGAGAAGGTCTACTTCATTATTTAAGGTAGGAGTGAGGCAATTTGGTGATATAAGATAAGAGGTTGGGAAGAAGATGGAGCTCTCAGTGAATGGTTTCTTTTTTTTTTTTTCAGGAATATGAGGCAAAGATCTCAGCTGAGAAGGTTAGGGGAGGGAAAGTTATGGGACGTTTGAGGAGAGGTGAAAAAGTTTGAAAAATTCACAGTCAATAGGATGAGTCACTGTGGTTATTGTTGAGTTTTTTCAGTCATGTCCGACTATGACTCCATTTGGGTTTTTATTGGTAAAGATATTAGAGCAGTTTGCCATTTCTTTCTCCAGCTCATTTTACAGATGAGGAACTGAGGCAAACACTGTTAAATGACTTGCACAGGGTCACACAGCTAGTAAGTGTCTGAGACTGGATTTCAACTCAGGTCCTCCTGACTCTAGGGCCAGTGTTCTACCCACTGTGCTACCTAGCTGCTCCTTAATGGATCAATTATGGAGGTATAAAAAGATTGCATTGCTGCAGGGAAGGCCTTGAGATTACATAACAAATTTCTAGTTAATCTAGTCAGAATGGTTTCATGATTTTCTCCAACTTCATTCATCAGCATATGAGTTGGAGTAAAGGCGGGAGATGATGAGAGTAATACAGAGTTAAGGACTGGCAGGGAAAGATTGGTGATAAGATAAAGGGGGCAAAGGGCTAAATAAAAAAGAATAGCATAGAATTGAATTGGTTCACCAAGGGGTCAAGATGAGGAAGGGAGGAGACCAGAGGCAGTGTAGGAGTGATGACCTAGGAAAGAACTAAGGGTTTAGGGGATTGTAGGTCACACTGAGGACAAAGAATAAGGTTTGGGATTCCAAGGCAGAGGAATGACAACAGGTTGTGATAGATAAGGAAAGGTCAGAGTTCATGTACATGGAAGTGGTGCATTTGTGAGTCATGACAAGCTCAAAGGTCTGAACTCTGTGTGTAGCTGAGGTGGGGTGGAGGAGTAGGTCATGGAAAATGTATAAACTGAAGAAGGTTAGCATGTTTGAGGGAGTATCAATATGCATCTCAAAGTCTCCTATTTTAAGGACAGAGGCTGAGAAGCAAAAGGGACAGAAAGAGAGTGTCTGTACAAGGCACTGAACTCAGTGAGGAACAAAGAGAAATGTCCTACAGGTTGGTGACTAACAGCAGAATTTTGAGTAAGTGGTACATACGGTTTGAATGAAGCCCGAAAGAGAAGCGTTTTCTAAATGATGGTGATACAGGGTGAGGCTGGAAGTGAAAATGGGGAGACAAAGAATATTCCAATTCTGGGGCAGCTAGGTGGCGCAGTGGATAGAGCACCTGCCCTGGACTTAGGAGGACCTGACACAACCATCAGACCTCTGACACAAACCACTCACTAGCTGTGTGACCCTGGGCAAGTCACTTAACCCAATTGCCTAGCCAAGAAAAAAAAAAGAATATTCCAATTCCCTCAGCTTGACCAGTGAGTTGGGGGTGATGAATGAAAGTATGACCAGGGCTAGGAAAGGTTGCCAGAGAGGTTGTGTCTTCCAGGGGGATCCAGTTCTTAGTGAGAAGATGAAGGGAGTGGGAAAGGAAAAGATTGAAGGTGAAAGCAAGTTTGTTAACTGTGGACGATGGATTCCAGAGAACACAGTAGAAGGGATAGATAGCTTTAGAGTGGGGAATCAAGGAGGTTGATTTGAAGTGAATGGGAATAAGAGACTGAGTAGCGGGAGACAGAGAACCAGCTTAAATAATTAAATCTGGGAATTAAGAATCGCTGGAATGGAGAGGGTATGACCAGATAGAGTTTACTAATCACTGACAAACGAATTCAGATTGGTTAACACCATCACTAGGGAGGCTCAGTTTCCAGGTAGAATCCTCTCAGGGTGTTAGGCAGTCCAAGTGAGAGGAGCGGTCGGGGTAGTTAATGGAGTGGCATTTGTCTCCTTTTTCTGCAGGTAGGCCTGGACAGAAAATAGGTAGTGAAGGTAGATGGAATGGTATCTTTCTGATCCCCTGCAGTCAAGAAGAGTCAAGCTTAGGAGAACAGCACATGATAGAATAATGTCTTTTTGATCCCTGCAGGAAGAGGCCATCCAAGGTAATACTCTCTGTGGCCCCGAAGGCAGAAAGAAGCCAGTCCAAGAGAGTAGTGCATAGTGGAATTGTGTCTCTTTGTTCTCTTGTGTGCAGGAAGAGATCAGTATAGGAGGTCAGCGTGCTTTCTGCCTCTCTCTGCATGACACTTGACAGTCTGTGGAATTACTGGAATAATTAGACTTCAAGATTCCTTTCTGACGTTCTTGGTTCTGAAAACTTCACATACTATATAGTTGTTGAGTCCTTGTGTTTTTGTAAAAAGATATATCAGTTAATGAGGTGGACAGATACCTAGTTATCTCTCTCATTACTTGTATTTAAATATATACGACATGGTCATTATTTAGATTCAAGAGAGGCAGCATTAGTATAGTGGCTAGAGAAAGCTAACTTTGGCATTAGGAAGACCTGGGTTCAAATCCTTCCTCTTATACATACTAACCTTGTGACCACGGGGAAACTACTTAACCTCTTAGCGCCCCATTCGGCTCTCTAAGGTTGTAAGTTACTTATCAGCACTGGTATATGGAGTTTTAGACCTTTGACTAATCACTTAATAAATCCTTTTTCATTTATTCATTTCTGATCCATCAATTGACTGATTGAACACCAATGAGCCAAGTATGTCACCAGATCCTATGAGAGTATACAAAAATTGATCCTTATTTATTATGTGCCTGGCACTGTGCTAGGTGCCATGGGTACAAAGATGACAATAAAACAACATCCTTCTCTCAAGGAGCTTACATTATATTTGGAGGAGACCATGTCTACTGATATGTATCTATATCTATACATATATACAGACATATACATAGACACACAGATTTATATATTATATATCATATATATACTACACATACATATGTAGGAGACATGTATATGCATATATGTGCAAATATCTATGCATATATACACATCTACACAGATACACACATATTTATATATGTACCATATATACACATTATATGGATGCACGTATATGCATGTGTGTGTGTGTGTGTAATTTGGCTGGGGAAAGGCACTAGAACAAAAAAATTCCTTATAAAGGAGACGGTGCTTGAGCTGAGCTTTGAAGGAAGCTATAGATTCTAAGGTGGAGATAAGGAGAGAGAGCATTCCAGGAAGAAGGAACAGCTTGTATATGTAAAGGTACAGAGACGGTCTATGCAATGTTGTGCCAACACCCTATGCTGTCATCTCACTCAGTCCCTTCCCTCTCCCCTCAATCCAAGAGGTTTGTTTTGCCTATGGCACTTTAGTTCACACCATACGCTTCTCTGTGTTCCTGAGGCACTCAGGTTACATTCTTCCCTGACATTTCAAATGCTGTATTTCCTTTAAAATCAGATTTAGTACACTTGACATCTGGAATTACACACAGCATCAAAATAAACACCAGCACTTTAAATAAAAGTATGATTAATCTGTCATCCAGAACACCTTAGGGTGCCATTCAAAGCAAATATATGCTAAAATAACGCAGTAGACATAATACAATGCAAAGCATCTCTTAACAAAACTGCTTTAGTGACTATAGGTATAAAGTTCAGGAAGGACAAAATACATGAACATGTCATTACATTACCATATATGCATATCCAGATAGTGCAAGCATATGACAAAAAAAATTAAAGCAATAGTAACATCCATGTATATGCAAACAACTAAAAGTAAACTATGCATAGATCACACATGAATGTAGCTATAACAGAAACAAGATTCTAGCACAGAAAAAAAAGTGTTCCATTACATTTCCTTGTCTAAAGGGTCTGTTACATGGTCCACTTCTTACCAGATTTTCTGTGAATTTTTTCATTTTTTATCTTCTTAGTTTTCCTGGGCCTTGAGCAGGCAGATATCTCTAACGTAGACATCACCTGTCTGTTAGTAGGGACCTTGTCCTCGGCTTTTTCCCATCTGCTTATTATACTTTTTTGCATCCATCCCTTCTTTTTTTCAGAAGAAACTATTCCTCTTCATAGTAGTTTCTCTTAGGTATCTGTCTAACCATGCTGGAAATTTAGATGTTAACTCCCTTTTGTGCTGAATAATGCTGTAAAATTCTGAAAGTGCCATATATGTCAATACTTCAAAGCCATTTTCTCTGCTATTTAGAAACTTAAAAGTATTAAAAATTCCAAACTTAAGATTCTTTTTCAATCACCTCAGACACTAAGACAAGTTGAAATCTTGGCTGCAGGACTATAATCCTTTTATTCTGTGTAAATCAGCATCCTCCACTGCCCTTCTACACACAAATAATATATAGACATATGCCACAAAGCAGTTGTGATCAATTATAATTTGATGAAAAGGATGAGACTCATTGAAAGATACAAATTAAACTGGGAGTTATCACCAGACTTAAAGAAGCTTTGGAGTAAAGGTCTGTAGGAGGAAGTAGAAACAAAGGGGATGGGAAGATGGCTTTTTGAAGTACTTTATCAGTTTCTCCAATTTTTAATCATCTCTCAGCCAGGGATTTGACTAGATGTTTAGTCAGCCTCAGCTGTTTAGGCAGTCACCTCAGTACTCTATTCTTAACTCCCATTCAAACTGCTTGTGATCCATCTTGCTTTTCCCCCACACAATCCCCTTCCATTTATCTCTCTATTAACCAAAAGTAAAACCCCTTAAACTCCTATTTCTCATTATTGTGTTGGTCAACTTGACTGTTCCTTCAGATTCCCAGTGATCATTCTTGTGTTTACAAGAGGTTTTATTCTACCTGTCAAATTCCAACTCCTGTCATATGTTGCTCTGGGTCTCTGATGAACTTGAGTTATAATACTAAACCTGAAAATCCTGGAGCCACACTGACAATTCCCCAAAGCACTGAAATCACAGGCCTTGATCCTAACCATCCCCCCTCTTCCCACCCCTCACCAAAAAAAGGCATATCTATGGTAACTTTTTTAGTATGTTTGTAAGTTGTTTATAACAGATTCTTGAACACCTGCTTTGGGATGGTGTTAGGCTCTGCCTCATTTATTTAACAGTTTTACTGTGTTTCCTTGACAACATTGTTGCTAAGTGTGTCTCTAACGACAATCTATCAAAATGAGATCTCTATTTCCTCAGATTATGTAAAAATGCATAATTTACAAGCATTACAAGTTTAATAAATAATTTATAAGACATTCACAATAATGATGTATATATAGCTCTACAAGAATTTACTTGTTGGAGAAATGTACTTTTGGAATCTGTGGTTTAATTGATGAATGTCATCATTATGATTTATTAGAAGAGGCTAAAAGGTGTAGATGAAATTAGAACATGATTCTGGTCAAAACAATTAATATAAATAAGTTCATTAGGAATAGCACGACATAGATTAAATGGGTTTTTTGATTCAGTGCACATTTTTATTTCTTTGTCCTAATATAATATTCAATTTATATAATGATATATATCTATATCTAGATATATATATAGAGAGAGATATATATATATATTCTTTATGCTTGAAGAGGACCAAAATGACATCACTATGTTGGAGTCATGGTACAATGTGTCCAATTGTGGCTGGCCAGACCAATATGAGCTCAGAAGACTCTCCTACAGGTTGGGCACAAATAACACACGTGAACATTTAGAGTGTAGATGTCTCTAAATTTGCACATTTCACATTTCTTTTGAACTACTGCACTTCTGCTTTGCTCATAGAGCACAGCACCTTCTTTGATGTGAGCACAATAAGCTGGGCAGTCTTTGTGCCAGTGTGTCCCATATCACATAATCGACTCCAAAGCTCTTCAGAGAGACCTTGGTAGTGTACTTGTATTGCTTCTTCTGACTTCCATGTGAGCTTTTGCCTTATGTGAAGTTCTCTGTGAAAGTCTTTTAGGTGAATGGACATTTAACGTTTGAATAGCATGGAGTTGTGCTGTCTGCGGCAAAATTTGAATGCTTGGCAGTTCATCTTGCCAGGTGATCTTCAGAATCTTCCCAAGACAATTCAAACGGAAGTGATTCAGTTTCTTGACATGGTGCTGGTATATTGGCCAGGTTTCATAGGTGTACAACAATGAAGTCAGTACAGCAGCTTTGTAGATTTCCACTTTGGCAGGTAGTCTAATACTTCTTCTCTCCCATACTTTCCTTTGTAGCCTCCTAAATACTGAGCTAGTTCTGGCAACATATACATCAACCTCTACATCCCTAGAAAGTATACTGCTGGGGCAGCTAGGTGGCGCAGTGGATAGAGCACTGGCCCTGAAGTCAGGAGGACCTGAGTTCAAATCTGGCCTCAAACCAAACACTTGACACTTACTAGCTGTGTGACTCTGAACTAGTCACTTATCACCAATTGCCTAAAAAAAAAAGAAAGAAAAAGAAAAAAAAATGGGGGCAGTAAGGTGGTGTAGTGGATAGAACACCGGCCCTGGATTCAGGAGGACCTGAGTTCAAATCCTCAGACACATAACACTTACTAGCTGTGTGACCCTGGGCAAGTCACTTAACCCCATTGCCCCCCCAAAAAAAGAGAAAAAAAAGAAAGTATACTGCCAAGGTAAGCTAACTTATCCACAGCATTCAAAATTTCTCCATTTGCTGTAACCAATGGTTCTATATATGGATGGTGTGGTGCTGGCTAGTGGAGAACCTCTATGTTCTTGGTGTTAATTGTCAGGCCAAAATTAGCACAGATGACAGAGAATTGATTCTTACTCTGTTGTGTCTCAGCTTCAGAGGTTGCATTGAGTGCACAATCATCTGTCAACAAAAAGTGAGGTACCAACTTTTCCCTCATTTTAGTCATGGCTTGGAGTCTTTTCAAGTTAAATAATTTACCTTCTGGTAGCTGACCTTGATGCCGCTTTCATCCTTGTTGAAAGCATCAGACAAGATGGCTGAAAACATCATGCTATATGGGGGTAGGTATACAGTTCTGCTTCACTCCATTGGTAACTGGGAAAGTGTGAGAACATTGTCCATTATCCAGAACCTGTGCAAGCAGCCGCTCATGAAACTGATGTACAATACTGATGAAATTCTCTGGGTAATCAAATTATGCCCTCACAGTAACACTGTAAAGTAGGTATTGTTATGTCCATGTTAGAGATGAAGAAACTGAGGATCAGAAAGATTAATTAACTTGCCTACAAATACATAGCTATTAAATATCCTAGGCTGGATTTGAACTCAGGGTTTCTCATTTTAAAGTCCAACAGTCTATACACTAGACCACGGATTGGCAAACTATGATTCACAGGTTAAATCCAGCTCACTACCTGATTTTGTACAGCCCACTAGCTTTATTTAAAAATGTAAAAAAGACCATTGTTCTGAGCTTTTCCTGTGTCAGCCTTCCATAAGATCCCATGGATGATCTTTGCACTGCACTGGAACTCTTTCTTCAGTTTTCTGCCAGTTTAGGGATAGCAGTGGAGAACTTGAGATCTCGTTATTTATATATTTCTCAAGGATGAATGGGAAGCTAATCACACCTATGAAGAGGAAACAAAAGAATTCCATTGAAGCACATTCCCACAACATGGTCATGGCCCTGAGAGGTAGGATTTTCACAATGAATTTTGCCTGAGAGAAATGGGAACTACTTTCTCTGAAGGTGCTTCCAAGGACAGCTTTCCATTTTAAGAGAGGTCCATGTGTCCCTCAGAATAGTCATTATTCAATGTGATAGGGGTGAGCATAGATCTATAAATAGTATATACTTCTCTTAGGATGAGTGGCTGGTTGTGGCATGGGCAAAGAGTATTACTAGATCTCATGTAGTAGGATAAAGAGTGACTTCCATCACACAGCTGCCTTTTTAAGGAATTGATATTTCTAGGAATGAGGCACAGCTCACTAAAGTCCCTATAATACTCCCTTCCCCCCAAATAGAAGTAAAGGAGAAAAAGGAATGAGATTTACAAATGCACTAAGATAGGAGTGGGATAAGGGAAAGAACTTTTGTACTCCAGAACTGTCACTTTTCATGAAGGACAGAGACAGAATAAAGAAACATTATGAAAGCCAATGAATGAAGTGATTTGCCCGATATCACACATATAGTAAGTGGCAGACTGGTGATATGAATGTAGGAGTGATATTATCTGAACTCCATTAAATTAAAAAGAATGAAATAATAATAATTGTTGTTTTCATTATCTATTTTCCAAGGAGACACTTTACAAGCTTTTCATTGAGGTGTGTACCCTCCTAACCCATGGCACAATTTGATTTAGAGATACTGTAAAAAGGAATATACTAAATTAAAAAAAAAACAATGGCAGACTACCTCCAAAAAATACAGTTTTGTCCTCTGTCCTTTGTACTTGAGCTGTATCTTTTTTCAAATTTTAAAATGGTTTTCTTAAATTTATTAATTTTTAAACATCACATCAGGAAGGTGTTAAAACTGGTGCAATAGCTCCATAGAATAAGTATTCCAGATTTTGGGAGGGATAGAGAGGGAGATATTCAGAACCCTTCAACAGAATCCCCTCACTTGTTCATATCTGATTATTAAGTGATGTGCTTTGTAGATGGGGTTAATCAATGACACCAGCTTGATGGATTTTTCTTTCTGCACCAAATATCGTTGAGTTATCTGGTCCCTTTGGCTGACAAAGAACCACTAGGTGAGGAGCATTGGCCTCATCTGGTAGATCTAGAGTGATGCTCTTCAAGTGATTGATCAATCTTTCAGGATCTGGAACGACAAAAGCCTTGGGGCCTTAACAGACATGCTGGATGTTGCAGGCACTACATTTGCCAGTATGCTGATTGAGAATTACTGAGAATTCTACCTCATCTCTAGCCTGTAGCTTAATGCCATCCTGAACTTCCTTCACATGAAAAAAGAGTTTCTTGCTGTCTCCCACTTCATAGGTAATGAGGCCAAACTGATTCTTCATACATTCCATCTTGAAAGAAAAGGAGAGGTTCTATGAGGTGGATGAGAGGAGGAATTGTGTTCCAGGCATGGGGCATAGCCAGTACAAAGACATGGAGTTGGGAGATAGAGAATCACGTGTGTGTAATAAAGAGAAGGCTAGTTTGACTGGATTGAAGAATATGGGAAAAGGGAATAATAAGGACACTAGTCAGATCTGCACTTAAGGAAAATTACTTTGGTAGCAGAGTGGAAGACTGTCTGAAATGAGAAGAGGCTTGAGACCAAGAGACCACTTAAGAGACCCCTGCAATAATACAGGGAGTGTGATATGGTTAATGAACCAGCAAAGGAGGCTGAGAAGTCAGAAAAAAGGAGTGACCAAGGGCAAGAAAACCCAGAGGAGACAGTATCCAGGAAGAGAGAGTGGTCAGTTGTGTCAATGGTGGCAAATATATCAAGAAGGAATTGAACTGAGAAAAGATCATCAGACTTGGCAGTTGTGGGATCTTAATTAAGAAGGTTCTGAGAAATTTCTGAAGTCCCAGGACATCTATATTAAGCAGGCTCTGGGATAAAAACAGGGCCAGGAGCTAACAAATTCCTCTTAGGATAAAAGCTCAACAATGACATTTCTCACTTGATGCAATCAGTCTTTCATGATTCTGGACTTTGAATAGACTCAAAATAGTTGTCTCCTCCTCCAGTCACTACAATAATTTGATTTTATGTAGACTTTCAAAGTTTACAAAGCACTTTCCTCACAACAGGTTTACGGAATAACACAAATATTATTATCCTAACTTTAATGATAAAGAAATGGAGGCACAGAGAAGACACATTATTAGCCTCATACAGGAAATAGCAAAGTTGGCTGTAGAATCAGTTTTCTGACTCTGAGACAAAATGATTCCATCTTCTTTTGTTGCCATTCTTTACAAAAGCATAAATGAATGCAAAAACACATTTGACATTAGAAAAAAATCATAGAAATGATATTACATATGAAATTCTTGTGCTAGAAAGGCCTGTGGGAAGAAATATTCAGTGTTGGTTTTAATATAGGTTATTATTTCCTTCAAATCTAACTAATGTGAGTGCATCTTACAACTATGTTCTAATAAAGGAACAGCATGAATGATTAAAATAAGAAAACAACAATAAAACATATTTAATCACTTGAAAGACATGCCCAAACAAACATTTTCATGTTATGTAACTTTATGATAATTTTATAGCATTATTTTTTCTTGTACACATGGATTGATATTTACAGAATTGCAATTTGTAACAGGCGGAGTGGTATGGACCAAGTACTGAACTTGGAACCAACTCATGTGGCTTCAGATACTGTCTCTGTCACTTACTAGCTGTATCATCTACATAATGATAACCTACCTCACAGAGTTGTAAGGATCAAATAAGGTAACATACGTAAAGCTCTTTTTTTCCTTCTTTAAGAAAAGTGCTATAGAAATACTATTATTATCATTACTATCCTTAACCTTGGACAACTTACTGGACTTCAGTTTCCTCATAGGGAAAGTAGGGATCACAATACTTGTGTTACATGCGTGATAGGGTTAATTGTGAGAAGATCATTTTGTAGACTTTAAAATGCTATATGAATGTGAGCTATTATATAATATTTTTCTTTTCAAAGACAACCTATCATAAGAGGTGACCTATTTTGGAGAAGGAGCACATATTTGGAACAATATGGTAACTCATTTTCCCTACTTTTGGAAAGGCCAAACTTCAGATGTTGGATGTATCAGAATATTTTATAGTTTTTCTAAGACCAAAAGAAGAGAGATTGGCATCTTCCTTTTCTAAAAACAAAATAAAAACCTTTTCATTACTTAACAGATTGTTAGGAAATTGTTCTGTTTATCTCACCTGCTAAATGTTGCTTCCTTTTGAAGACTGCAAACAAGTAAAGGTCAGGGTTTTTAAATCCCTTTCCAAAGCTTAGACTTTTTCCCTCAGCTGAGGGATGCATTGGAATAACATGACATTAGCTATGTTTTTTTCAGTTGTGAAAGGGTTGTGAGCTGAAAGTGAAGTCACGTGAGATCTACTTTTACTAGTTGCCTTATGTTAGCTTTTCCTTATATAATTGTGTACATCTATATTTTGCATTCTGCAGGGAAAGAAGAAAATGATCCATGCTAGAAGAAACCCATTCCAAATCCCAACTGAGAAAATCAACTCTATTACCACAGAGTCAGACTCTCCCAAGGGAGTAGTTGGTTAATACAAAGTCAGAGGATCCAGCTATTTTTTTTCTCTCAAACTGATTCACATCTGAGATTCTTCAACTATGAGATTACTATTGTCACTTTTTGTTTAGGTTTGCCAGTTTAGTAATCAAGGCTATAATTTCTTTGAAAATGATATTGCTTATGTACTTTCATAAGCTCATACTCTGAAACTGGCCAGCAATACACATTCACTTAGAACAGACTATAACATATGGAGATGGTAGTCAGCACCCCTTGTTGGTATTTATCCCTTGCATGGTGGATTATTAGTTCAGCTGCTTAAAAACTCTTGCCTAGATTCAAACTGAGATCACATGAAAATTCAAATCCTAAGAGATTCTATCTCACACAGCAGGTTCTACTTCTTACAACTTACAGAAGGGTAAAGTTGTTTTTCAGCAAGTTCACAGTTGTAGTAGAATGCACAGCACTCACAGAAGGCAGTCATCTTTTAGACCCATTGAATTTATGCAAGATATTTTCTAAAAACTTCCTGCTTGTTTCCTCTCTTTCTAGTTTAACACATTATGATACTAACATCAATTATGTAAATTAATAATCATTAAAAGAAAAAAGCCATATTCCTGAATTTGACATGGAAAGTGTACATATGATAGTTTATTCAATCTAGAAAGACTTTTTTTTTGTTAGCTGGCTTAAGGTGAGCGGCTCTTATAAGCTCTCTGTGGTCACAAGAACTGCATCTCAATATCTAAACTGGACAAAGCCTTTTAGTATGTGATTGGTGGATCCAAAGTTCAATGTTCTGATGTTTAGCAGCAGTGCTGGTGGTCCTGAATCCACATTCAGACAAACAAACAAACAAACAAACAGAGGGTTCCCGAATCCATATTAAAAGCATTCTTCATTCAATTTGAGTTATAAAATTAGCCTTTTTTTAGTTTCCAGTGCCACACATTTCAACCTCATGACTTCATGAGTAGCTAGGCACTAATTCTTTATCACAGAATCTACTTGGGTTTAGTAGGGGAAATCAAACTTATTGCACTGTCATGATTAAAAAAAAACTGCCCACAGTTCTTGTGCCACTAGGTTTTATGGATCAGTGTTCAGCTGCCCCAGAAGGTAGATATTGAGTCCTTGTTTTCTTCCTCTCCTTTCTTAAAGCAGAGAACCATTTTCATCATCCTTCCACCTATACCAATTGTTTCAGGAAGCTGGGGACATTGTCCTATATCTGGGTAAATGAGTGGTGAGAATGACTTACCAAACATAAGTAAGGGGAAAAAAGAATATTTTCTTAGCTTGTCAGGCTACAGCAATCAAATACAGAGCAAGGATACATGTTGATAATCCTGGTTTTGGTGAATGCAGACCTCTCTTTGATGAGTGTGAGACAGAACCTTGGTGTACACTCAGTTAGTGGACATGTGAGATGGTGGCAGTGCTGGCTAGGTGGTAGTTATGGGTCTGACTCACATAAGAAACAAAATATTACTAAGGCTATCATGTGGACTTACAAAATGGAGGTGGCATAACACCTGCAATTCCATGGAAAAACAGCACATGGTAGTAGTAGTTCACCAGGGAACTAGCAGATGGCATTGGTATCTTGGCAGAAGACTAGCAGATGGCCATCATAGCCAAGAAAACAGCCCAACAGCAACATTGACAGACTAGTAGATAATAAAATATTCAGGGAAGGAGTAAGAAGCAGTTTTATGGGCTGAGATGTTCCAGTTGGAACATCTGTCTAAGCAGATGTTAAAGCATGCAGCCTTAAAGCATGAGTCCTCTGGGAAGTACAAGTTCCTTTTCCCACATATGTTATGCTCCCACTGGTGGCATGGCGATCTGTGGGAGAGTGTGCCTCTGTGTATATGGGACTGGGCAAGAGGTTTGGAAATTAAAAAAGAAAAGGATTACTAAATGAAACCCCATGAGTTGTGGGTTTAAACAGAAAGACCCAAAACACATCTTGAATGTGGGTGTAGTTTTCCAGGGCCTATGTTGTGCAAAATTATATCAAATTTTATGTCTTTGCATCATAGAGGTATTGTGAAAAATAAAGAAAAAATTATTATAGAGTTTGTTGGGCTTCTGGAATCAAAGTGCTTTAGAAAGAAGTACACAAAATATATTTGATACATTATATTAAAGATGCCTTCCTTCTCCATCGCAATAAAATTTTTCTTGCTTGATTCTTCCCCACTCCCAGAGTTACATGATTCATTTTTAAGCTCAAGTGGTTTTTTTTAAAAATTAACTCTTTCATATGAATGTATAAAGGAGCTAAATCTAGAAAGTCTAGGAAATCATGGGGTTGGAGCTACTGAGAGAGAGCAAGCAGTCAAGAAAGAATCCAGATTTTAACTTCACAGAGATAATAGTGAAGAGGAGGTTCTCCCCTTCCCCTAAATTGACTGTGATAGCTAGCATTGGAGCTACTTGGCCAGAAGAGTGTAAGGCATACTATAAGGAGCAGAGACACATTCTTAAAAGAGATATGAATACAGAAAGAGAGAGAGTCTAGGCAGCTTTAAGGATTATGTCCTCTGGCAGAAAAGAAGGGAGCTGTCTATGGGCTCAAGAGAAAGCTTTGGAAATCAAGACGTAAGCATCATAGTGAGGACTACACAGGAGAGAAAGTACTTTGGATTTTGGTATTACTAAAGCATTGAGAAATCTCACTATCATTTTGCTCTAGGTTTCTGCTTATTTTTCTTATGGACACTGTGTATCAGTGGGACTGTGTACCCCAGGTTTCTGGTGAGTGGGGTAATTGTTTTGTAGCTACTGTTCTTACTATACTACTTAGTAACTATCTTGGCTTTGAGTTAATCATACCCATTGGCTGACTAATAATGGGAAGCATAATGGTGGGGGGTCATGAACTATACTATTTTTAAGTGGGTACCCACAGTGAACCCTGGAAATAGTAGCTTCCCTTTGGGGCCCCAGTGCATGAGTATGAATTAAAATTGAATGGAGGAGTCCCAAGAGGATGCTACAAAAGTCAATGATGCTGGTTTCTTTTAGTGATTTGATCCCAGTTATATTTTAAATTCAAGGCGAAATATAACCTATACCTGACTGCTTAGATCTTTGCCTGAGTAATGTCTTGGAGTTGGAATGGGCTTAGGCCCTGAGAGATGACAATAGAACTCAATGTCCATGACTGAAATATCTATGCTGCTGTTTCTGTGATGAGCTTGTTATGCAAATTTAAGTAATAAATAATTAAACCTAAAATTGGGCACTTGGTTCTCATTGCTGGGCCACATGTGACCTGTTGTGTGTGTAATGAGATAACTGAGGGCACAAAGGAAGGCTAGATTCAGAGCTTGGCATTTACTACTGAGATTCACTGTAGTTGGCAAGGATTTTATCAGCAATGAAATTAACACACACAAAGACTGTGGAGGTTTACTGATATTCCTACAATGTGTAGCCTTTTTTTTCTTAACAGGAGGTCCTTTCAGAGAACTTATATATTTTTAAACTACTTAAAATTTTGGAATTATTTCTATAGCTAATATTCCTGTTCTTGCAGTGAATCCTAGGTACATTCAAACTGCTTGAGCAAACTAGGGCTCAGGAAATTGGCCTCTAAGTAGTCTACTATTTTGGACAAAAGATTCAACTCCTGGAGCTATGTTGTCATATTCTGAAATCACTTCTTTACAAAAGCGATTAGTTATAATCTAGATACACAGATAATCCTTACTTGTATGAGATTTCATGTGATATACTAACAAAATTTTGGAAGGGGAAGGGACATTAGAAATTATCCACTGTAGCCCATTTATTTTAGAGATGAAGAGAGACCCAGAGAGGTAAATCACTTGCCAAATGACCCTAAACCAATTTATGGCACAATCAGGGCCAGAAACAGTCTTCTGGCTTTCATTAAAACATTCATTTCACTATATTGGCTGTTCCTCACCCCCTCCATACTAAGGTTTTTGTTTGTTTGTTTTGGATAATTATGTTCAGGAACTTTTATTTCCACATGTGAATTCCAACTTATATTTCCTTGAATAAAATTTATTTAATAATACTTATTTATATTTATCTTAATACTTATACTAATTATTTATATTTGTGTATTTATGTACACGGTGCTGTAGGGGAGACAAAACTATGCTGTAGTTCCAGCTCTTCAGGTCATTACAATCTCATTAGGTTCTAAATTAGATCTATTCAATACAGAGATTTGAATGTTAGCTATTTGGGCGAGTTTTAGGAGTTTTAAAATGAGGAGACTTGATCAATTTCTCTTATCCATATCAGTGATTATATTTGGTGGCAAAGGCTTGGTCAAATGAGTGATTATGCAATAGAATATTGTCCTTATGGGATTCATTGTGAAAAATATGCATAAGACCTAAGTACTCAAAAACGAATAAAGGATATCTGTGTAGCCTTTGGAAGCCTCAGTAGGGCTAGAGATGGCATCCGTAGTCCGTAGGCTACTGCATATTAGCAGTTGGGATTGCGACTGAGTGGCTTCAAAGATGGATTTACAGTTTTTCATTTTTTTTTTTGTCCAGGAGAATTCCCAATTTTTTATGAGTGTTGGAATGCTACTTCACTTTTAGAGGGTTCCATGGCAGTGACTAGTGGGTCAGCAATGTTTTTTTTTTTTGTTTTGTTTCTGAAATATAGGTGCTATTTAATAAACATTTTTTGCCTTGTTTTGACCTCTACTCTTATACCTGCATTTTTTATTTTCTGGCATTGTCAGTCAGTCAATAAACATTTATTATGTACCTACTATGTGCTAGGCTCTGTACTAAGCACTTTGCTGAGCATTATAGTTGGTTGAGGGAAGAAAAGAGGGAAAGGGGAAGAAGGGAGGAAGATTTAACCTATTCCATGGCTGACTAGACCTGTTCTTTTTGAGAAAGAGCCTTTTTGGCCTTGGCTGGATTTTCTGAGAAATTCTCTCCTGCATAGGTAGTTGTGAGCCCATACAAAGAACAAATGTTTCAAATTTCATCTGTGACTTAAATTTCTGATTTGACTTAACGTTCTGAGTCGGTTTCCAGCCTCTAAAGCATGCAATAGGTGCTTCAAATAGGTTAACATTCACCCTTGGCCTTTTGTTTAGCTCTTCATATACTGAATGGTGAGATAATTGCCCAGGAAAAGAGAAGATTATAATAATAATAATAATAATAATAATAATAATAATAACAATAATAATAATAGCTAGCATTACATAGTGCTTTCGGGTTTGCAAAGCACTTTACAAACATTATTTCAATTTATTCTCACAACAACCCTGGGAAGTATTTTATAGATAAAGAATCTGAATATAGGAGAGGTTAAGGGACATGCCCAGATTAAGTGTCAGAAGTTAGATTTGAACTCAGATTTTCCTGACTCCAGATCTAGAACTAGCTGCCAACAATTTGCCTTAACAAAAAAGCATACATAAAAATTATTTTGAGAACAAATTTCCTCATTTGTAGTTGAAAAGGGTTTGTACATTTCCCACTATGAGCACAGGTACAGAGGATCAGTGAAGGCACCAGAAGGTGGGGGAGGCAGGGGTAGGGGAGAGGGGCAGTGGCATTTTCACACAAAAACAGCCAACAGAGGGGCAGTTAGGTGGCACAGTAGATAGAGCTCTGGCCTTGGAGTCAGTAAGACATAAGTTCAAATCTGGCCTCAGACATATGACACTTACTAGCTGTGTGACCCTGGGCAAGTCACTTAACTCCGATTATCTCACCAAAAAAGCAAAAAAACAAAAAGAAAAAAAAAAACCAGCCAACAGACCATGGAAAAAAATGGGCATATATTTTGAGCTGTGGTAGAATTAGTGTCCAGATTTTTGATGTGATTGATTCCTCGTCTCTTTTTCCTATTCTTACTTCCCTATCACCTCTGTTAGACACTATGACTTTACTCCTTGTTTTTCTTCTGTAGATATATCAAGATATCAATTTCAATACATCTATCTATCTATCTATCTATCTATCATCTATCTATCTCAATAGATATATGTTGAGGCCTCCAGAAAAGCAAAACAAAACTTCTTTTTCCTTTGACTGATATTACTAAGTCACTTTATAGGAGTATGACCACAAACCCAGTCTTTAAATTCTGAAACAATACAGTGGTAATAACAGTATCAGTGCCTTAAAGCTTACGAAGCACTTTCCTCACAATAGTGTTGAGTGCTAAAATCAGTGAGACATACTTCTACATTCTACTTTTGACACTTAGTGTAGATTTGTGTGTCTTGCCCATAGAGGTCATATGTCCACATGACTTTTTCTAAATGTGTCTCACAGGGAGGTATAAATAGATAGCTCTAGAATTTTGCCTGTTCTTCTCTGAAGGAGACTTTGATACCAGCCTAGAAAGTAACAGGATATTAGGGACAAAATGCTGGCCCATTCTGTTCTCCTCAGAAGAGGAATAAGAGATAATATTTTTATTTGCTCCTCTAAATAGTGTTAAGTCTAGAGAAAATTATTTTTAGGTTCATGCTGCTTTTCCTAGTTGTTATCCTTTAATGTTGAAGAAGTGCACCAAGCTGTATCTGAAGGCTTGACTACTTTCCCACTAAATATCAATTACACAAAGACCATCACAATAGTGAATAATGGATAATTGCTTATCCAAGCTGATAGCAAACACAGATCAGAGAAGTTATATTGATTATAACATGCCAGCCAATACACAGAGTGAATGAGCACTCCTATTGTGAGATGTATCAATTCAACAAAGGGAGAGATTCTTTAATTTCACCCAAGGAGAAATTTGCCAAAGTCTCTGAGGAACAGTTAATATACATGCCAGCTTCTTCCTGAATTCTTTCTCTCTTGGCCTCTCACTGAAGAGAGCCCAGAATTGTATGTGTCCTATCTTGAGTGGATGCCAGAAAAGGAATCCTTTTTCTCTTAAGCTCTTGACAACTTAGCACCTCACAAAGGCATGGAGCATTGAGCAATCATACTCCATTGATGAGATTATTATTATTATTATTATTATTATTATTATTATTTTTATTTTACAAATGCCTACACTTGAGCCTTGGGTTACAAATACTACCTAGGTAGAAATAGCTCATGACATGGGAAACAAAAGCCGCAAGAAAAGCATTGGGCCCTACTCAATTACCACCAAATGGAAAAACTCTCATAAAGAAGGGCTGACATTATTCTCCTGGAGTCAAGGATTTGCAAAGTAGTGTCAAAACAGGGCCCTACCTGACCACCAACTCCCTTCAGATCCTAGTGGAGATATATCAGGACCTTTCACTCAAGAGCCCCAGAAATAGTAGAATCTTCTTCCTTCCCTCACTAGTTTTTCTTCCAACTCCATCCCCATGGCTGTTGTCTTGTAGGGATGTGACCTAGCAATATTGCCTCTGTAGGTCACTGGTCCTGGTGCTGTAGCCCCATTTTTCTTTGGTTCCTTCAGTATCTAAAGGCTCAGAAGAGAATGTCCTCATGATTAAAATACCTGGCATTTTCAGATGGCTCAAAGTCAGAAATAAGTATAGTTTTATCAATGGAAATGACACTAAAAAAGATCTACATTGCTATTGTACCCTAACGAACACTTGATTTTTTATTTTTACCCAACTTGCTTCTATTAATGTCAGTTTCTTAGAGATGACTCTGAATTTTTCTATTTGTGGAACTAGCACTTAGTACAGCTTTGCATATCTTAGGCATTTAATCAATGCTTCGTCGTTCATATACCCAGTGGCAAAGCTTTAACCTTCTAAATTTCCTTAGGTAACTTCCTATTCACCCAATAGGTTGAAAAGACTTTGAGGGCAGGGACTGTCTTTGGTCTCTTTTTGACTCCCCAGTGCTAATAGCACAGTGGCCGCACATATTGTTCAATCATTCAATCATGTCTGTGTCCTACTCTTTGTGACCCTGTATTGGATTTTCTTGGAGAAGATAGTGGAGTGGTTTGCCATTTTCCTTCTGCAGTAGATTAGGCAAACAGATGTTAAGTGACTTGCCTAGCGTCACACAGTTAGGGAGTATCTCAGGCCAAATTTGAACTCAGATCTTCCTGACTCTAGGCTTTATCCATTGCACCACCTAGAACATAGTAGGAATTTAATAAGTGTTTATTGAATGATTGATTGATCTCTACTAATTCATAGACTGCATTGGACCAGAAATCATAACAACCTAGTACAGCAGATAATACAAGTATCCTCATGCCCATTTTACAGATGAAGAAAGTGACTTCAAAAGAAATTGTGGCAGATGTATTACATGCTTTCAAGCTCAATGCCTCTAAGACAGTAAATCATATACAATAAAATGCTAACTTGTGTGGGATAGATTGTACCTTTAACAAGGATTCAAAAGAGGAGAAATCAATATGGACTAAAACCAGGGAAGACTTCAAGGAAGAGGTGGGACTTGAGGGATAAGTAGGATTTAGCTAGGCAGTGAGAACTTCATATGATGCTCTATGATAGCCCTTTCTAGTGGAACTGAGCTTCAGTGAGGAAGCTGGCACCCCTAGATCCGCTTATATCTTAATCCCTTCAGTATGAAGTAATTAACAGGCTTTCTCCTAGTCATCCAAGCTAGATTCTTTCTTTATCCTTTGCTGTGGTTAAACCTCTGCTCCACCTTCTTTATTACCATAGTTGTCAGAATTTATTATGTACCTTCTTAGACAAATTGTAGTGAATATTTCATCACTGTGCATAGGACTTCATTAGATCCAAGGTAACACATATGGTGAAATGTACCATCTCAATGTTTTGTCAATTATGTCAATGTACTTGTGCCAGGGAAAGTGATTTCTCCTTCCTAAAGACATATGAACCAGAAAGAAGTTCTTTGATTTCTTGTTTTATGTGACATTCTGTCTGCAATTAGCAGAGTTCCAGATGTTCATGCATTTTAAATTCAACTTATATAGTCATTTATATTTCCCATCAGAAGGCTTGGTGGTTTATGTTCCAGAAACTCAATCTAAAAACACTTTTAAATTGAACTTGAAATGACTAAATATTCCATGGTTTTACTTCTAATTATAAATGTTCTCTTAGATTAAAGAACTTTTGTTTTTGTCAGGGCAAATCTATGTCCTACTCCCAATGACAAATAATAATTTGAAAAGATTTATTTGTATTGTATTCGGAGCTGATATCTTTAATATTACTTGACCCTTCCTCACACCTTCCTGGAATTCGAGACAAGATACTAACAAGTGTATTAGTTAGCAAGATATATGATCACAATCATTGTTATCTAAGAACTGACTGAATGATAAAACTAGCACATCATTGACCTAGCTTGTTTCAGAGCAGGAATTTATTTAACTAGGTTGGCCTGAAAGAGATATGGAACCAAGATTAATTTTATTCTTTGTTCACTAGAACCATAGAATATACCTCCCATTATAGCAATAGATGCAGAAAAAAGCCTTTGAGGGAAAAAAACCCAATAATTTGTGCTAAACCCCTACAAAATGTAGGCTCAGAAAGAACTTTTAAAATATGATGACAAGCATACATTTAATCTCAAAGGTAACAATACTTCCTTTCCCTGATATTAGTTGGCTTGGAAAATAAGAACAAAATTTAAAAACATAAACATAGGCAAAGAGAGGACAAAACTATCCCTGTTTCCTGATCATGTATAGTTTTCTTAGAAAATGTTAGAAAATCAGCAAAGAAACTATTTGAGACAATTAGTAGCTACATAATAGCTAAGATAATAGTAAAGTAGCAGGATACAAAATAAATCTACAAACATCAATAGTATACACATATATGTATATACCTATACCTATACAGCAACTAGGTAGTGCAGTGAATAGAGTGGCCGGCCTGGAATCAGGAAGACTCATCTTCCTGAATTCAAATTTGTACAAACTTGGCCCCAGACACTTACTAGCTGTCTAATCCCAGGTAAGTCTGTTAACGCTGTTTGCCTCAGTTTCCTCATCTGTAAAATGAGCTGGAGAAGGAAATGTCAAACCACTCCAGTATCTTTGCCAAGAAAACCCCAAATAGCATCATGCAGAGTCAAATACCCCTGAAATGACTGAACAAGAGCATATACATATATGTATAAATATACATATGTATATATATGCACACACATACATACAAACACACACGTATGTGTATCTTACAACCCAGGTGGAAAGGTGTCCTTTTCCTACCAAAGAAAAATTTTACCTACCTCTGAGCTCATAAATTCCTGGCAGAGCCTGGACCTAAATAGAGGAAGAAAAACAGGCTTTTTTCAACCTTTTGTTCATTATGTCTTTCACTCCCCACTCCAGAGGCCCAGGGAAAATCTCTTAAACACATTTTATACGTGATTTACGTCTAGAGTCTCCCCTACAAAGGATAATAGTGGCCTTCTAGAAGAGCATTTAATATATAGAGTAGTAGGAAGCAACTATTAATTTTCTCTGCTTAGAAAAGAAATGCTTAAAACACAAATGAAGGATGCATTGACAAAATTGAAACATGAAACAGTAAATGTTCACTATATGGAAAACATTAAAAAAGAATCTCAGACTTGTCACATGCTGCTGACTGGGGCTTGTCATCATGGCAAAGGAGGAGGCAGTGAGAGGCACTCAAGTGAATCATTGCTGGGTTCTTGCTGAATATCTTTTCAATGCTTTTAAAAAGTAAGCCTGCTTTTGTGAGCACCTTCTTTCATTTAAATCCTGCGGCTGAACTACCAGATCAACCTGATTCAGACCTGGCCCAGACTGGAGAGACACAGGGAGAAAACATTTTGTCTGAAAAATGTTTGTGGCTTTTAGTGAACTACAAATTCAATATGTCAACAATGTGATGTGGCAGTCAAAGAAGACAAAGCATTTGAGAAGCATAGCTTCCAGCAATAAAGAGATGGTAGTCCCTCTGCTCTTTGCCTTGGTCAAATCACATCTTGAGCATTGTGTTCAGTTCTGGCTGCAATATTTTAGAGAGGACACTGACAAGCTGAGGAGTGATTTAGATTCAGATGATTCAAATGATGAAGGTCCACATGAATATTAGTTGAAGGACTTAGATATATTTGGCCTGGAAAAGAAAAGCTTTAGTGGGGAAATGATAGTTTTCTTCACATATTGGAAGGGTTGGTTGTCAAAAAGATTAGACTTCTTTTACTTGACCCAAGAGGGTGCTGGGAATAATGGTGGCAAGAGAATGAGTAACTGGGAGGTTCAGGAGGAGTTGAATTTTGAAGTTATTGAATTTTGGAGTTAGAGAGTCTAGCATCAATGGCCCCTACCCACCCCAGTAATAAGCTTCAGGACTCACAAGTAGATGTCAAATTTGATCATGAACTTGATGGGGCCAAAAATCTGTAAAAATTTCATATGTTTGTGCCCATTCTCCTGAAGGACTTAGATGCTGTAGGGAAGAGTGCATCCTCAAGGTGTTTTGAGGGAAATATTTGTTCCATCTTGCTAAATCTTCAAAGTAAATACCCTTTAATAAAAGACAGTTATATAATCAAAATGATCTATTTTACATTTTATAATGCTCATTATATCTAGTTTGCTCCCAAATTCTTCCCTTATCCATAGATCTGACAGATAAACTATTCCATAATCTCCTAATTTGTTTATTATTACCCTTTGTGTGTAAATTATGTACCCATTTTGACCTCATCTAGGTAAAGTAAGATGTTGGTCTATACCTAGTTTCTGGAAATGTAGATTAAAACAACTTAGAGGTACCACCTCATACTATCAGACTGGCTAATGTGATAAAAAAAAAAGGAAAATGATAAATGTTGGAGGGGATGTGGGAAAACTGGGACACTAATGCACTGTTGGTTCAGTTGTGAACTGATCTACCCATTCTGGAGAGTAATTAGGAACTATGCCCAGAGGACTCTAAAACCCTTTGATCCAGCAATTCCACTGTTAGATCTATATACCAAAGTAATCAAAAAAGAGAAAAGGACCTGTTTGTACAAAAATATTTATAGCAGCCCTTTTTATGGCAGCTAAGAATTGGAAATTGAAGGGATGCTTACCAATTGGGGAATGGCTGGATGGACTGTGGCATATAATTGTGATGGAACATTATTGTATTATAAGAAATTATAAAAGAATGATTTCAGAAAAACCTGGAAAGACTTACATGAATTGATGCAAAGTGAAGTGAGCAGAACCAGGAAAACATTGCACCTAGTCACAGCAATATTGTATGATGAAGACCTATGAATGACTTAGCTATTCTCAGCAATATGATGATCCAAGACAATTCCAAAGGACTCATGTTGAAGAATGCTATCTGCCTCCAGAGAAAGAGTTGATGTTGTCTGAATATAGACTGAAGCATACTAGTTTTCACTTTTTTTGTTTGAGTCTTCTTGTACAAAACAGATAACATAGAAATGTTTTACATGATTGCACATATATAATTTGTATTGGATTGCTTACTGTCTGAGGGATAGAATTTAGATTTCAAAATTTAAAAACAAACAAATAAATATTAAAAATTGTTTTAATTTGCAATTGGGGAAAATATTATTACAAAAGATAATTGAAGTTAATTGGTTAAATGGAACTGAGACATTAATCACTGGCAGCTAGTGAAGGAGGGAAGGACACAGTAGAATGGGGACCCTACGTGTTAGCATAAATAAAAGACACTTCGGTGCTTTGGAAAAAATTAGTCCAGTGCCAATTGCTACATTGGTTTATGCTTTTACTTCATCTCCTAACTTCAGGCATTTTCACTGCTTGTCTTCTATAACTAGAATGCTTTCTTACCTCACTTCCATCTCCTGACTTATGTGGCTTCCTTCAAGTTGCTGCTAAAATCTTACCCACAGGAAGCCTTTCTGGATCTCCCTTAATGCTGGTCCCTTCCTTCTACTGATTATTTCTAATTTATCTCAAATATAACTTGTTTATACAGCATTGTTTACATGTTGTCTGCCTCATTAATACCAAGCTTCTTGAGAGCACTTTCTTTTCATGTTTATTTGTATCCCTATTGTTTTAGCATGTATCTGCCATAAAGCAAGTGCTTAATTAATGTTTGTTGACTGACTGACTAGGAAATTTTACCCTCTACTCTTGGAATTTCATTTTGAGGCTGTCTTGATTAGGTTGGCAAATCTCCTGAAAAAATACGTCCTTCCAGAATCTCAAGAAATGAATTCTGTTATTGTCAAGTGTTCGTTATTCTGGTATAGGCCAGGAAGCTAAGTTCTGTTCTTCAGCATTATTTCTATTACCATCAGGTCATTTCTACTATCTTTCTTTGCTATTCAAAATCATGACTTCTAGCTGGAAGAAATGGTGAAAATAAACCCTCTAAAACTTTCAGTTTCCTATTCCACGTTTTGAAGTCAGTTAAGATATATTCTAGATTTTCCCTACCAGTAGTATTCATTCAACCTTAAATCACCAAAAGTGGGGGTAATTAATAAGATTAATCAATTTTGATAAGATGTTATATTGTACATATACTTCCAGGGAGAGCTGAGGTAGGTTTGTTGATAGAAAAAGAAGTCCAAGATCTTTAACCAGATATTAGAGAGGAAATCTAGGGCACAAAGGAGTTAGAGATGATCATACAGGGAACTTATAATGGTCAGTATGTGATCATTATTCACTCAATGCTCTACCATCTATTGTCTAATCTTAGGCACAAACACCAAGTTGCCAACCTATATTTCTTGAGATATTCCATAGCTATTGCAGTAGTTGGGCTTTCACAGGAAGAAATGTTTCTTACAGATTTTCCTGGGTCTAGAAAGATAGTGGTTGGCCATGTGGTATGGCTTATCCAATTACTACTTAGATTAGATCATGATTCTTCAATCTAGGAAGTTGTGTGTGATAATTATAGCTAGATTAGGGATGTTTTAGGATGTTTCCCGTGGTCCCTAACTAAATCCTTTTGATTGCAGTAATTCTGTTTTATTTTACCTTCTTTCCCTTAGTTGATCATAAAATCTTTTTGAAAAACCAAATCTTTCTCTTAAGAGAATTAAATGAAAAATGTGGATGTCCATATAGAGGGTGAGAGAGAACTTGTGGGACAAGTAGAGATAGAGGAGGAGTCATCATTCTCATAGTTCAGAGGTGATAGCCGCCAAAGACTAAGTAAGGCAGAGAGCAAAACACAGAAAAGGAAGAAGGCTCTAGGTGGATCTGAATCTGGTGGGTCTTTTTCCTATCTGGACTTGGTTTTGTAAAAAATGTTCAATTGAACATTGATTTAAAATTTTTAAAAAATTTTTTTCTTTTAAATTTTGAGTTTCAAATACTCTCCTTTCCTCTTGCCCCTCCCTGACCATTGAGAAGGCAGGCAATATGATACCCATTATACATGTGTTCATGATTTTGGATTTGAATGTGATCCTATAGTTTAAGAGAACTTTCATCCTTCTTTTTGGACTTCAAAATGTACCATAAGACTTTCTCATTAGAAATATTCACATCGTAATGAATGAATGAATGAATGGATGAAGGCATTTAGTAAGCACATAGCATGAAAAGTACTATGCTAAGTACGGGGGATAGAAATAGAAATGCAGAGACAGTTCTTGCCCCCAAACAGTTCACATTTCTAATGGGGAAGACAACATAAAGGAGGTCTCATGTGCAAGTCAGATGAAATGCTTGTATCGATCTATGGTCCATAGGGTCCAGTGGGCAAGCAAATGATAACACATTTTCTTTATTGTTGCTTCCTTTCCATGGATAAAATCATATCTACTTCTGATTTTCAACCATTTGATAGCGCAAAGGGCTTTAGTCTAGAAGATTTCTCTTCTTGGAAAAGGAAAGAAATATTCAAAATATAGAATTAGAAGGAAAAATAGTTAAAATAATTATTTTCTGCCAATAAAGAACTCTTATTTTTCCACAAATAAAAAGGTAGCTTCTATGATAGATAACTACCTTCCAATTTAAAATCTTTCTCCCTACAGTTCAAGGACTGTTCAGGTTCTGCTTGATTTAGGAAAGACTTGCTGATATAATTATTACCATGTATATTCACAAAAATAAAAAGAAGTGATATTTTATGTATTAGAAGTTGCACACATACAAAATCTTTAATATAGGCTTTTCATCAATCCCCCATATAAAACAAATTCATGTGACTGTCATCTTAAGTTACATTCAACTGCACATCCTATTTCAAAAACCAGCCAGTTGCAGGCACTCAATTTTGCAAGGGCAGAGCATAATTTTGCAGTGATATTTCTTTAGCAAATAAAAAAGTCTGCCTGAGTAAAGCTGCTTTCATTGTAATTGCTAAGCTTGCAATTGCCAGCAGTCTTTACTTACGGCTAGCCAGACATCCAAAGTGTTATTATTATTGTTATTATTGTTCTGGTGATTCTGTCAGTGTACCATCTCACAGTTTGATGCATTAATACTATTTCAGCCGTAAAGATAAACTTTTAGACTTTTTAGCTCTCAGAGGTGTCCTATTGCTAGTCTAATGTGTTACTTCTATTGTGTGATTTGAATAGTGCCAAGAAATTCATCACAAATTAAAAAAAAACCCAAAACCCAGTAATATAATTAAATCACATTTCCATAATACTTTAAGTTTTTAAATAAACTTTATTCATAACAAGTAGTACAAGTCATTTTATTTTTTCCATTTAATAGTATTTTATTTTTTTCCTGTTACATGTAAAGATAGTTTTTAACATTCACTTTTATAAGATTTTGAGTTCAAACTTTTCTCCCTCTCTTCTCCTTCTCCCCACTCCCCAAGACGGCAAGCAATATGATATAGGTTATCCATGTGTAATCATACTAATCATATTTCCACATTAGTCATGTTATTAAAGAAGAATCAGAACAAAAAGGGAAAACATACAAGAAAGAAAAAAACAAAAAACCCTAAAAGTGAAAATAATATGCTTCGATTTGCATTCAGATTCCATAGTTCTGGATATGGATAGCATTCTCCATTATGAGTCTTTTGAAATTGTCTTGGATCATTATATTGCTGAGAAGAGCTAACTCTATTATAGTTGATCATTGCATGATTTTGCTATTACTGTGTACAATGTTTTCCTGGTTCTGTTCACTCCACTCATCATTGGTTCATGTAAGTCTTTCCAGGTTTTTCTGAAGTCCACCTGCTCATCATTTCTTTATAGCACAATAGCATTCCATTACATTCATATACCACAACTTGTTTAGCCATTCCCCTATTGATGGGCATCCTCTCAATTTCCAATTCTTTGCTACCACAGAAAGAGCTGCTATAAATATTTTTGTATGTGTGGGTCCTTTCCCCCTTTTTATGATCTCTTTGGGATATAGACTTAGTAGTGGTATTGCTAGATCAAAGGGTATGCACAGATAAACTCTATACCTCATTTTATGGATAAAGAAACAGATTCAGAGGGCTTAAATAGCTTGATCAGATGTGCATAGTAATTATCAAAATCAGGGCTTGAACCCACATCTTCTGATTTCACAACCAATGTTTTCTATTATATCAGGATGGCAAAAATTGTAACCATTAAAAAGCAGCCTGGTTCACCTGCTAAAAACTCTTAATAACTTGTTTCTCCCACAAAGCTTCACTTTCCAAGGGCTTTTAAAAAACTTCCTCCAGATGAATCAGTCACCCATCTCACATACTAGTTAATGGAATTTTACCCAATCTACAGCATTGCCATATTTTAGTTCCTTATTCAAAAAAAGGATCTGTCCTTCAAGTTTTAAAATAAAATAGAACCATACCAAAAACAATGTCACAAAAATATCACTTTGGAATAAACCCATATTACCTTGAGTAGATAGATTTGCCTAAATTTTATAACCGTTATATATTATCCTGCTCAGTATGTGTATTCTTGAGCCACTGATCTCTATTTCAATCTTATGTCAGTAGGTACTCCTTATTAATGACAATGCTCTCCAAGTGCACAGATGACATTGTACTAATTGAACTGAGCACTGAGAAAATACAGCCTCTTTAGTGAAATCCATGATAAAATAGAAGACAGTAGTCTAATCATCTGAAATGGATAAAGGAAGAAAATGAAAATATGTTGCCCACATAAATATGCATTGCATACATACATGCATATGTATACTCATATATTATATAATATAAATATTTTCATTCATATCTTGCAATCATGAATATAGTCACTCACAGATAACAAAAGTCTACTATCATTAGACTAAGCAGAATAAATCAACAATAACTCATTTATATAGTGCTTTAGAATTCATAAAACTCTCTCACATACATTCAATATTCTAATCCTTCAAATATTTCTAAAGACTGTGATTAAACCAAAATGGATTTTCCCTCCATGCAGATCCTAACCCATCTATACTGCAACAGATGGTCAGATGCCACGGTCCCCCAAACCTGTTCACAAGGTTGGTCCATAGGTGCCACAAAATATCTAGCTGAGCCCTTACCTGAAGGCTTTCCAGCTTGTTAGAACTGCAGGTGCTTGTAGTTTTCTGGCTTAGCTTTGAAGAACTCCAGGTCCCTTCTATATCATGATAAGATGATAGAAGAAGACATTAGTGAAGGACCTTGTTTTCTATATCCACCAGATGTTTGAGAATTTAACCACCTTTTGGTCCATTTGAAAGGCAAATAGTAAACTTCTGCCTTGTATTGTTGATATTTCTATATGAGTCCTCTCCAAAGGTTGACTCCAAAACCTCATGTTGTATAGAGGTTACCTTGTATAACCATGCCAGTAGAACACATGTTATCATAAGTTCTACTACACTAGAAAGTACAGACCTGGAAACAGACAGAGTCTGCTTTCTAAATTCAACCCTACTGAAGTACAGAGATGCTAATCACCAGTGGACTGGGCATGTGGTGATGAATTAAATGACCAACAAATGGATGTACTACTGGGAGAATTGAGTGGTATCAATCTTAACATTCTTGCTATAAATAAAACCAGAAAACTAACAAATTGCATCTAAATAAAAGGATGGCCCACAAGTTCTTTTTGGAGATGTAAATAATGGAATTAATAGAGGTGATTTTATCATGCTTCCAAAGGTAATAAGAAATGTCTTTTTATGGAACATTTGGTCATCTCATAGTCTAGTGCTGATGACAAAGCATCACGTTATCCATGAATTGCATTATAGTTGTTCTGGTATATGAACAACTAAATATTCACAGATGGGATACAAAACATATCAGTATAAGACTACCCTTATTATTTTTTAATCTATTGAGTTATAGCAAAATTCTGATGTATCCTTACATGTGCTAATATAATTCACTAAAAAAAAAAAAACCTCAGCAGACATTATGACATCTTCCCAATATTACTAATTTAGTGCATTGCTACTAAAGTTTTGCTTTTTTGTTGTATCATTTATGTGTTTAATTTTCATTTTCATAATATATTGAACACTTTATCTGAAAAATCTGTTTATTTCTTTGCATTACTTCATTTTCTCAAGCTACCTTTAGGTATAGCATGTTCCCCTGAATTAAATATACTTGATTAAAATGGCTTACTTGAAGTTCATTGGTCCTAAGGATTTTCCATACTTGTCCATTTATCTCAATTCAAAGCAGCTGAGGTATTTATGCAACTCATTACCATTTTGTTTCCCTGTCCTTTTTCCTCTTCTTTTCTATCTGCTACCAGAATCTACCAGATCTCAGTGTAGCACTCCTAAGAATATCTTTCCTAAACCTAGTCCAATAATGTTCTATGCAACACTTTGAGGCCCCATCCATGGAGGAAGAGAGAACTAAAGCAATGGTTTCAGAAGAGATGTTTTGGTTGTGGTATTGACCTTGGCTTCTAAGGAAGCAGTAGCAAGCATAAGGTTTGGATCTTAGTACTGTCAGGCTTTTGATTCTTTTCCATCCCAGAGAACAGATATCAGGAGTATGATGACCTAAGTATTGAAGTACCAAAGAGGAGAGGCAGCTGTAAGCAGAGATATAACTACGGCATGGCCACAGAATTTTGTTCCAGGATAGAAAATTTAGAAGGCTACTAGAACACTGTTTAGGAAGCATGAATTTTCTCCCCACACTCCTTCTCTCCAACTTCTTCCTTACTTGCAGAAGTAATGGTGGCCACAGAACAAGGCATCTAGGGAGTTTAGAAGGTACTAGACAGAACCACCTTGAACTCTCTCTTCAACTCTCTTCCTGTCATCCCATCTACCACAGCAGCCAGTCTTTTAACACTCCAAAAAACCTTGTAGTATTTTGGAATGTACTTTCCCCCACCATTCTCATCTGGCCATCCCTTCTTTGTCCCCTGCGTAAGAACTTCTAGTTATGGTTTTCCTGTTGTGTAGCAAGTTTCATACATATTATCAATTGACATCATGCCCATGTGGGAAAAGCCAACTCTGTTCAGAAAATATGTTCAAAGGAGAGGACATGGGAAAGGCAGCAGGAAGTTTGGGGTGATAGAATCTTAGATTTTAGAGTTGGAAGATACCTCAAGTTTACTTAGTTCAATCATGCCATTTTACAGAGGAAAAGACCTAGAGATATAAATTGACTTCCCCAAGGTCAGACCACAAAACTAATTGGTAGCATAGCATGGATGAGACTTCAGAGCTCTTGAATCCTAAAACAGTGATTTTTTTTTCTATCCAACTTCTGGTTTAGTTGATGAAGTATTTTTGTCTAACTTTTGGGAACATGATTAAGAAAGCTTGAGTGATCATGAGAAGAGAGCCAATTTTTCAGCTATTGGTGGTTGGAAGAGATGGATGGAGTTGGTGCTTAATAATGTGCAATGGATTTGCAGGTAAGCCTTTATCTCACAAGAAAGATTTTCTGGATTTAAGAAGAAACATGAATACATACAGGAGAGGGTAAGGAATGCTATCCTGCATGAGGCTCCTGGGAGAAGCTGTGTGCATATACATCTAACCTCTACAAAGACCGATCTTGCCAATTTTAGCAGAAATTAGGGAAAGCTATCATTTCTTCTTCTTCTTCTTCTTCTTCTTCTTCTTCTTCTTCTTCTTCTT
>NW_020954585.1:30153567-30320125 GCF_900497805.2 Vombatus ursinus
CTTCTTCTTCTTCTTCTTCTTCTTCTTCTTCTTCTTCTTCTTCTTCTCCTTCTCCTTCTCCTCCTTCTCCTCCTCCACATCCTCCTCCTCCTCCTCCTCCTTTTTCTTCCTCCTCCTCCTCCTTTACTATTATTTTAAAGCTGTAATAATTAATTTTTGCTCCCTGCAACTTTCATTTTGATCTCTTGAAATATAGCTCTGAAAAAACAGGTTTAAAAAAACCTATTGTGTTGTAAATGGAGCCACTTGACTACACCTTTAAACTCAAACCACTCTGGCTTTCATTTAATGGCCAATAACAGCCCTAACCCAAGTGTTTGGGGTCCTTGTTTATGTTTTGATGGCTTAGAATGAGTTTAAATAGCAATTATTTCCTGAAACTTTTTAAGGTCTTCCCCTTTCAGATCAATGTCTTTGTGATGGTAATTTGGGCTGTCTTTTGTCTCAATTCTTACCTAATCCTTGGCTATTGAATGGGCATGGCCTCAGACAAACTGAGACCTTGGACAGACCTTAATTTAGAAAGGCCAAGGTCACCCACTACATTTTGGGCTACCACCAGTCATGTTGACCTTTGTCTTACCACTGGATTTTGATGACTTTGGAGGAGAGGATGAGGCTGATGACTTTGCCCCACTCTGATTCACTTAAATGCAAGTCATACACAAGTCAAGACTTCACCTTTATGATATCATTGGTCCTCTTTGAGAATAAAGGATAAACAACCACAGGGAACCAGTTATCCTGAAGAACTGGTGTCTGATGGAGAAATGAAAATAAAGGTGGAGCCTCAAGAAAGTTCCATGCCTTCCAAGTAAGAAAGACAGAACCTTGAAAAGAATAAGAGGCAAGGGTTTCACAGCCTTCATGAGATAAGGTAGGAATAGAGACATAGAACTCATTTCTCACTTAGACCTAGAGAGAATCTCTTAGGTTATACCAAATATGTCTTTCTGAAGGGGAAGAAGGATCAGTTATATACTGAATGGAAGTGTATTGCTGCTAGACATTGCTAGAAGCTTTTTATCCTTCCACTAGCATTATCTAACATTGAAGGACTGCTGCTGGGCCCACAAGAAATGATATACTGCATCACTCCCTGTTCTGCATCCAGGCATGCAGTTTGACACTATTCAGTCTGGCGGGAGTCTACCACTAATGACTAGAGGTTAGGAGTCCTGTTCACATACACACTGGTTCATTAAGTCCCCTAACCTGGTGCTGCTGGAACAACTTACTTATAGCTGAGGTTTCAAGATCATAATTCTAGAGTTTCCCCAAAAAGAGGAGAATAAAAAAAGGTGTTCAATTTATAACATGGGACAAGTAGTTTATTGCTATTCACACAAGGAATGATAAACACAGGCATTCATAAGCACATATTAAAAGTACAAGAATTCATTAACAGCTTATATAATTTATAGGGAGACCAATACTCAAACCTCACCAGAACATAAAAACAGTCTAAAAGAATGAGTATTTGACATTTCACATTTAACCTCCATACCCCAGCCTGTTACATGTTTTTGGTAAAATGGTCAGGCTTGGGCCATCCTCCTGCTAGTGCTTGTCCTTGCCAAAGCAGAAGTGTTCCCTCAAATCCAAATGCATAGGACTTGAGGTTTCTGGACTTTTTGAACTCATAGGTTTGTCTCTAATCCTGGAAACATCCATTTCAGGATAAATACTGTTTCTTTTACTATCAGGAAAAAGAAAAAAAATAATACAAAAGGATCAAAATGTGCCAATGGCTCAGGTACATAGTGGACTAGTTATAGCACCTCTGCCATTTGAGTGAGATAGAGAAAGACCCATCCTTACTCACCCTTCACTGAAGTCACCTGGTATTACCTGGAAAGGTGTAACCAAGAGTGCCAGCCAGAATCTGTCCCTCTTTTAAGTATTCCATCATAATCCTCCAAGTTGACTTCTGCTACATGCTGGGGATGGGGGAGGTGACGATGAAAGGTCTACTACATTCACAGCAAAACACCAAGTCTTTTCTGTGATTTCACCACATAGCCAGGAGCATCCAAAGAATTTATCATCTTTGAAGAATGCAGATGCAAACATGTGGTTGGGCAGAAGCAGGAAGGGCTTATCTGTGCATGCTGTGTGGTGGGGCCAGGGAAAGATGGCTTCTGCTGCAACTGTAAGACATGTTAACTCTCTATGTTCCAAGGCAATGGAAGACTCATCAAAAAGAGAATTACTTGACAATCAAGAGGCTTGGGTACTACTATGTTCTTTTTGTGTTAGTTAATTAAAATAGGTGCCATGATTGATATCTTGTTTGACTGAATGCTTTTAGGGTCCTTTTTTGGGGGAAAAAGAAGTCTGAAAATGATGTTCCCAGTCTTTTTCTAGGTAGTGGCACAAATCAGATAGAATATGTTAAACATATAATGCAGATAGTCAGATATGTAGGGTGTGTGTGTGTGTATGAGTATGTGTGTGTGTGTGTGTATGTGTGTGTGAAAGAGTGGGAGAGAGAGAAATATTAAGCACTTTAGGCTCAGGTGATATAATCATAGGATTTAATCTGTGTGATAAGGTGTTAAAGTTAACAACATGCTAACACTATTATTTCTTTATGAGGTATGAACATCTTTCACTGATTGATTCAAAAGGAATGATGCTGTCATTATTTGAACAATTATAGTCTCTGATTATGGGGGTAGAGGGATATTCAAAAGCCAGTCCAGGACAGAAGTGGGTGTCACACTTTTACAATCCTTACTACAAGGAAGGCTGAGGCTAGCAGGTCTCTTAGGTTTGAGGGTTCTGAGTGGCAGTGGGCTTAGCTGAGTAGGTGTCCACACTGAGTCAATATGGTGAGCCCCTAGAGTGGTATGTGCGTGTGTGTGTGTGTGTGTGTGTGTGTGTGTGTGTGTGTTCCATGTTGCCTAAGAAGAAGTGGACCAACCTAGGTTGGAAATGGAGTAGGTCAAAGCTTCCACCCCAGTCAGTTGTGGGATCAGTCTTGTGAGTAATCACTGTACTTCCAGCCTGGGCAAGATAGGGATTAGTCAATATTAAAAAAAAGTCCAGTCTAAGTCTGTTAAAGGCAGAATCCAGTAGTCAGAAAAACCTATCTTGTTTTTTGAGGGGGGGGAGGAGGAGATCTTTTCACCTCACCTCCAAACTGGCCATTGTTTCTACTAGCAGAGGTACTCACTAAGAGATGCCCCACCTGGCAGTTGGAGAGACAGTTTGGGAGAATTTAGGCTGGAATCCAGCAGTGGAGTAAGAACCTTGCTACTGAGAGGCAATCTATCTTGACAATTCAGTTAGATTCATCTCTTGTGTCTATAGCTGTCTATCTCTTTTCTTTCTGCTAGTGGTCAAACACCTTAAAGCTGCTTCCCACCTCTATTGGCTGTCTCTCTACAGCCTGTTGTTTGGGCAGTGTGTGTCTCTGCTCCATCAAACTCTCCCAAATTGATTCTCCAAATGCTTGTTTGGGAGCACCTCCCCAACTGGCTCCATTACTAGATATCATGGCCAGTGGGAGGAGAGAAGCTCCAAACAGTTCAGGACCCAGGTTATTCCTACAGTGTTGGCTCAGGTCTTCAAGTGATTCTAACTGAGCAGATTGTGTCTTTCAAGGGTCACATGGGAGGTATGGATAATTACTGTTTATCCAATGACATTGCTTCTAATTCAGTCAGAAAAAGGTTGCTAACACTTCATAAAGGGATAACTGTGCATTACTGTGATTATGTCCTGTGATTATAACAACTGAGGCGGGGAGGGGGAAGAAACTAAATTCCCTTTCCCTTTCAAGGAGAAATAAAATATCATAAACTATCTAAGGACAAATTAAGTAGATGGCCTCATCAACTGTCCTGAAAACCATGTGTTGCTTTTGAATAAGAGATGCTGGCAACTTTATCTAAATGTTTGCCTCAACCTTGCTATCAGATCAAGTGGACTTTTTTTTTTTAACAATTATAAAAGTATTTGGTCCCTTTCTCTTCTTTCATGCCCTTGAATAGAGAACATTTTCTCATTTTAATAATAAACCTTTCCAGCTGCCCTCCTTTTCCCCTTTCCCCTTGGCTCCTTTCACCTACGTCTTTCTCTCCTATGAAAGGTTTTGCTTACCTATTCTAATTTGGCTTACAATGCTGTTGATTGGCTGTGTGTTCTAATAGGATCTGAAGGAACCTCAAGTTGCCACCAGCATGAGCAGTCTTCCTTAACATTTTTTTTTCTTTTGGTCAGAGTTTTTTTAATTGGCATCTGTGATTTTTTAAAAAAAAATTTATTTTTCAGCATTCACTTTTATAAGATTTTGAGTTCTAATTTTTTCCCACTTCCCTCTCTTTCCCTCTCCCCAAGATGGCAAACAATCTACTATGGGCTATACATGTACAATCATATTAAACATATTTCCACATTAGTCATGTGTGAAAGAAGAATCAGAACTAAAGGGAAAAAATGAGAAAGAAAACAACAACAAAAAAAGAGAAAAATAGTATGCTTTGATCTGTGTGGATAGCATTCTCCATCATGATTCTTTTGGAATTGTCTTGGATCATTGTATTACTGAGAACAGCTAAGTCTATCAAAGTTGATCCTCATGTAATGTTGCTGTTACCACGTACGATATTTTCCTGGTTTTGCTCACTTCATTCAGCATGAGTTCATGTAAGTCTTTCCAGGTTTTCCTGAAATCTGTTTGAGAGTTTGATGGAGCAATGAAATAGTATTCCATTACATTCCATTACATTCATATGCCGCAACTTGTTCAGCTTTTCCCAAATTGATGGGCATCTCCTCAATTTCCAATTTTTTGCTACCACAAAAAGAGTTGCTATAAGGATTTTTGTACACGTGGGTTCTTTTTCCTTTTTTTATGATCTCTTTGGGATACAGACCTAGTAGTGCTATTGCTGGATCAAATTCCTTAACATGTTAATGAATCTTTTCTTTTCAGTTTGGTTACTCCAGTTATTTGACCCTCAGCCATTGGATCCAGCTGATTCATGAGATTCTCCCTGGACTCTCCAGAAATGCAGGCTGAGAAATTTCCCAACACCTTATTTGTGTTTAAGAAAAACCTAGACAGGTTAGGTAGCATTTGTTTTCTGCTTTGAGATACATGGCAAATGCCATTAATAGGGTTTTAAGTTAATTCTTTAGTCAAGGCCAATGGGTACTTATTGACTCCAGTTGTTGATATTTTACTCCCTTCTTCTGGTTTGAAGTTCAGGATTCCATTTGGAGCAATGAGGTAGCCACTTTCCAAAGCTTCTGTACTCATTTGATCTAGATCTAGAATGACAACATTTTACTTTCTTCCTATTTCTTGGAAAAAAAGCAACTTTCATAAATGCTAATGTGGCTGCTGCCTATTTTGTGATTGTTTCCAGTACATGAAAAAAATCCAATTTAGTGCCAGTCATTAATCATCCTTTAAATCATCTATACCTGAACAGGAAAAGTGTACATCTTAAGAATATTCATCATGATTATAGTGAAACACAGACAAAAAACACTGACATCAATATGATCAAAGGCTTTTTTTTGGCCATAATATTAGGGATCAAAGTTATAATTTATATACCTTCAGAAAGTCCTAGGCTCTCCGTAAGCACTCAAACTAATGAACAATTCTCCTTTAATATTATACTATGGGTATTTGAAAACAGTAGTTTGACTTGTTATTTTGGCATGTAATCAAAGAAGAAACATGCAAACAAAGATTACACTCAATAGCAAAATCCTCCTGCTTCCCTACTATTACTGAGAAAACAAGAGAAAAGATTAAAACATAGATGCTTTATGGTTGTGGCAAAACAGATATAGGTATCAGTCAACTACAATTTGACTTGTTAGATAAAATAATTTATTAATTTATATATTGACTCTCTCACATGGTGAGGAAATCAAACATGAGAAATAATTTACTGCTGTAACATGGTCCAATCACAAAATAATAATTAAGGTTTTTTTATGTTGGGGAAGGGAGAATTGAAAATCACGTCAGGGTTTCAAATAGATATAATATTGGTATTTTGGATGACTTCTATGGCTACTATGAACCGCCTAGGATTTTCCTAGGTCATAAGTTTCAAACACCAGTCCTGAATTTGGGAGATTTGAAAACTTAAGCAAAGTCCTAATTTTTCCACATTTGGGACCTCAGATACTAGGCCAAGTCCCAAAAGCAAGAACACCTCAGATATGAGGCCTGACATATATCCAAGTATGTGCTCCAACATGGGAGTTTTCTTTTGTATCTGCCTTATTCCCTATCATCTTGGATGTAGCAATTAGTTCTGCTGCTACTGTGTGCTACTCAGTTCCTGGGTACTCAGACACAAAGTTCCTGACACTAACTCAAAACCATGTGGAAAAGGAGTAAGTGCATCAATCCATTTTCCTCTGTCATCACAGGAAAAGTACTTTTTTATGGAAGGCCCAACCAACTGGTACTTTCCTAGTCCTATGATTAGTCCTAGTCCTTTCTCCTTATTCCCTATGATTCAGTCATTATTTCCTCAAATGAAACCCCCTCTCTCCTGCTACCTTTCTGTTTGTTCTTTTCTGGATTACTCAACCCTATTCTCTAGCTCATTTTCTTGCTTTCAATTGTGCCCAGGGAAACTCTTGTTCTATCTTTAATAAACTTCCTACATTTTAAATTTCTTCTTTTCCCCCTCTTTCTGGTTGGATTCACAGAAACCTATTTTTCTCTAGAACATATTGTGTCCCTGGAAACTCTTTAGTGCTGGTTGTGTCTTCCTAAATGTGCCCCAAACACACTGCTTCCAGGATCTCTGATCTCTAATTCATCTCTACAATTGCTGAAATAATCTAACTAAAGGATAGTTTTGAGTATGTCATTGACTCAGCAACCTTCAGTAGCTCCTCACTGTCTTCAGGATAAAATATTAAGTTCTAATGCCTTCCAGTATGACTCCTTTCCAGCCTTATCACCTCTCTTCCGTTTACAAACTATTCTGGTCAAACTGTAATGTGAATTTTTCCTAAATTCAACATTTCATCTTCAGTTTCTGTGTATTCACACAGGTTATTTGCCCTTCTGTTCCCATCCCTTCCCTCCAATATATCCCATCCTTTTTGTCTAAAAAAAAAATTATCTTGCTTTAAGAATCAGTTCAGGGGATACTTTTTTTTGTAAAGCCTTCCTAAATTTCCTCAGTGTTAGTGCATTCTCCCTCTTCTATTTGCCCCATATTATACTAATGACTATGTTGTATCTCTTCAACATAACATGTCTTTTTGTTACTAGTGTCTAATATATTGTACACTCAGGAGGTGCTTAATATATGTTTGTCGTTGCTGGACAGGAGACTATGCAGCAGGAATGAATTACATTGTATAAAAGGAAGAACTGCTTAACAATGTATATCATAGATTTAAAGTTGGAAGGGTCTTTAAAGCTCATCTAGCCCAACCTCTTCATTTTACAATTATACAACTGAGGCCAAAAGAGGTTAAGGGACTGAACCCAGAGTCACACAGTCTGTGGCACAACTTGAACCCAGATCTTCTTGATTTCAGGTCCAGCACTCTGAGATGATTCCCTTTGAAGTGTTTGAAATTCTTATTTTTCTGGGTTAAAAAAAAGATTTCTGCTTCTCTGGGATGGATTAAATTCAACTCTATCTAGGTGGATGGAATGGATTAATTAATTTCTTAACAATTATCAATCATAAAAAATTTCTTTTTTGTTTGTTTCATATTTTTGATAATTTATGTAAGAGATATGACCCACTTGCAGGTTATATCAATAATATAATAAAGAAAATAAGATCTTTGTAGCAAATATTCTTTTATGACTTGAAAATGCTCACATTTTATGTAAGAGTGGGTAAAGATATCTTTCTAATTTGGCTCTTTATTTTTTTCCCCTCATTTGTGTGTGCATGTGTATGTAGATATTTAAATACCTGCATATACATATACAGCATGAGGCAGCATGGTGTAATATTTATAGAGAGTTTTTAGAGTAGGGAAAACTTGGATTATAGCCCAATTTTTGATAGATACTGACCGTGTGATACTGGCCAAATCTCAATGCTCCAGGTGACTCCAAGACTAAAAGTTGAAGAGATGTCGATCAATATAAGTAGATAAAGTGCTTCTGGCTCCCTACACTGATAAAATCACAGATTCGGCAAAAATATGTATTATTATAATACACATATAATTACACATATGTATGTATATATACAAGGGGAGAGATTTCATCATCCTACTTGATGCACTCACCAGTGACAAACTAATAGAATCTGGTCATCCTTTCATGTGATTTTATCACCTTTCTCTGATGAAATTGATAAGGAACCTGGCCATTGGATGAGTAAAAAAATTTGGCTATGCCTCTGGGGACTTTAAATAGGCAAGTCATGTACACAGTCAGATATTTGGGAGTCAGAGAGACAAAGACAAAACTAGTAGTTGAGGAAAAGCCTAGCCCTTCAACTCTTTTTGGGGAAGAGGGGATTTTTCTACAAGCCATAACTTGTAGCAACAGTTACTTGCTCAGAAGGAGACACCTCATCCAGTGATTGTGAGCAGCTCATGGCAGTTTAAAGCACTGCTGTGGAAGCAATGGATGCACATTTCAGATAGGCATACAGAGAAGGAGTTGTTCAATGTCAGACCTAGCTTCAAGGAACAAGACTTCTGACAACTGTGGGGAAAAATAGGAATCACAATCACTTCACTGTATCTTAATGGACCAAGACAGTAGAAATCTCTCAATGACCTGGTGACCCTTATATAAACAAGAGAGTAGATGATCTGATCCAATGTTCTAACAACTACTTTCTGTCCTTGGATGAAAGACTCTGTCCTTATGTTTAAATGGGCTTTGTTCACAGTTGTAAAAGTACTTGGTCTCTTCCTCTTGTCTCCTGCCCTTGAACAGGGAATGTTTTCTTATTCTGATAATAAATCCTGCCACTTCCATTCCAAATATTCCCCTTTTCTCTCTTGACTGATTCCTCTCTTTCACTACCCCTCCCTCTGCTGTTAATGCTTTATTTATCTATCCTAAGTTGCTACAGAATATTACTGATTGATGGTGTATTCAAAGTGGGCCTGAAAGGTTATAAAAACCAAATCTGTGCCCTAGGAATCTGAATCTGTTACCAGTAAAAACAGATTCTGTTGCATTCTAATAATTCTTTTGACTTTCACTTTGGCCTCCTGTTGTAGACGCTTTCTCTCCATCTCCTCCCTCCCCCTCAGATATGCCTCTTCCAAGAGGGTGAGAGAATTCTCTAACATAGCAAATATGTGTGTGTATAAATATATATATGTATATATGTATACATATACATGTATATTTATATATACACATATATATCTGGCTAGGAACTCAAGAGATAGCTAGCCCTGGAAAATCCAGAGTTGAGCTTCAGAGAGGAACAGCCCCTGGGAGCCTAGCTGAACAACCTGAGCAGCAGAGATGGAAAATCCAGGGGGAAGTTTTATGAATGCTTCACCAAAGAGAAAGAACCCTGAGGCTTAGAAGTACTAGAGGAGTGAGTAGCCTAGGGCACATAAGCCCCTTATACATGCACCTCTCTACAGTGGTATCCTGTCCCTACTTGTTCCAAGGATGCTGGTTAAATTAGTAGAAGAATGTGTCCCAGATTTCTGGGGGTGACAGCCAAGGTGTTGGGCTTTTGTAACTACTGTTCTTTCTATACCTTAAATCTTTTGTTAAAAAGGGTCTAATGGGTATTCATCAATTGGAAATCCACTGACAGAGGCTTGTGAGGTAGAGCTGTGGGAGCCTGGACTCATAGGTAACCTAGTACCTAAAGTAGCAGCTACCTTCTGACAACTCACTAGTATGAATACAAATTAGAGTGATACACACACACACACACACACACACACACACACACACATGCACATATATACATATATGAATGTTTATGTACACATATTCAAATGTGTGTATGCATATGCTCAGAAGGGGTATTACATACTTGTCTTTAGAGAATGTGTATGTATATATGAATATATATACATATATACACACATATGCATGCATATATGCTTATAGTCTATATTTATGGTTGGAGTTTTCATTATATTATCATTACATTTTAAGCCTGAGGTGAATTGCATTGCAGTATTTAAACACTTCTTTTTTTTAATGATTGAGATCATCTTGTTCTGAGGTGTGACCGCTTTTATTTAAACAATTTCCAGGCATTATTTGCTTGATGTGAGCGTCATCGTTGTATTTGCCATTGCTGCTCGGTAAATTGAATTTAAAGGAATTGAACTTGCCATTAAAACATTATGTTCCTTGAAGATAACTCTGTGATACTTTTTGTATTATATATGGAGTGCCTGAATGTAGATAAAATCATGGGCAATGGAGGAGACTAATTAGGAGGTTGGGATAATATTTGGGAATATTATTATGGGAATTAATTATGTTAATTATAAAAATTATTAATAATCAATAATTAATTAATTATTAAATTAAATTTTAAAAAATTAATAATTAATAAAAATTAAAAATAAATAAATAAATAATTATAAATAAAATAATTAATAATGGGAATAAATATTTAAGCACCTACCGTGTGCCAAATGCTGTGCTGAGGACTTTACAAATATGATCTCATTTTATCTCCAAAACCATCCTGTGAGGTAGGTGCTAATATAATTCATATTGCATAGTCGAGGAAATTGAAGCAGACAGAGGTAAAGCGACTTCCCACACAGTCACACAGCCAGCGACCTAGGATCATGTGGTATCAGTTAGTCAGTCAAAAACTTTTATGAAGTGCTTCCTACATGTCAGGTCCTGTACTAAGTGTGGAAATCCAAAGAAAGACAAACACTTGGTCCTTAACCCCAAGGAACTTATGTTCTAATGGGAAAGACAATAAGTAAAAAACTATATAACCCCTACACAGACAGACAGATAGATTGTAAAAATTCAAATTGAATAATGAGGAAAGCTGTGTTCAAAAATATTATTTGTTGCTAATGTTCATATTTTTAATACCAGAAAGCTCCTTTCATGTTTTGTAGGTGTTTATTTTGTGATTCCTAGAGTTGCAAAATAACAGTGAAGGCTGACTGTTAACAGTGACATACAAGAGGATTAATTTTCAAAGGCAGGAGAATGCACCTCTTGCATGTTGCTTAGGGTAGGTGAAAGACAGATCTTGGCTCTGAAGGAGTACAAAATCTCAGCTCGTATTTTTATTCAATTCATAATAAAACTGGTAAGAGGAAGTGTAGTGGAGAAGAAAGATCACTGACTCTGGAACTTGCTTGTTGTGTGACCTTGGACAAGTCACTCCTCTGTTTCCTCATCTCCAAGATGAGGTGGTTGGACTAGGTGGGCTAAATTGCCCTGCTCCCTTCTTGGTCTCAATCTATGATCTTGAGCAAAAGGGATTTGTCAAAACATATGGGTCGTGTTAATATAATGTAGCTACTGAAAAGATGACAAATTTAAGCCTCGATTGGCTAGTGTGTTAAAACTATAGATCAAATTCTTAAGAAAGCAGTGAAAAGATTATTGATTACAGTCTTTGTAATAGTAAAAGTTCATTAGCTTGACAAATGCCCCCTATATGCCAGACACTGTACTAAGTGCTGGTGATAGAGTCCCTGCCCTCAGGACACGTGCATTCTACTTATTTAATTGCTGTATTTTCCCCTAGGGGACTACATGTATCAGAGGAATATCAAATCTCAGAGTTGTAAGGTAACAGAGCAGAAGCCATATAACTCATCTCGTGACTGAACAAGAAACCTTTCTACAACCTGTCTGTTAAATGATCATTTAGTCTTTCCTTAAAGACCTTAAGTGAGGGGGAAGCAGGTATCTGCTGGAGTCAGCTCCAACAATCAGCTGATTGTTAAATTATCAATTAGAGCATTTACACCTTAGAAATGAGCAAACTGCAGACCAGGCCCCATTATTGTTTTGCTGATTGTCTAGACTTAAGAGAGCGATAGGAAAAAATGTTAATAATGAAGATTCAACTTAAAGAGTATGACAAGTGTTTTTTGAGAGCCAATTGTTAAACAGTTACCAGCACATCACTGAAGAGAAACCCACTCACTGCCTCTTGAGGCAGCACATTCCAATTTGGAATAACTCTAATGTTGTGATTTTCCCCTTTACATTAAGGCTAAAATTGCCCATCTGCAAATTTCACCTATTGCTGCTAATTTTACTCTCTGGGGCCAAGCAGAACAAGATTAAGTCCTCTTTCATTTGCTAGTAGGCCCTTAATAAATGTTTTCTGAATGAATAAATGAAGATTAAGGAAAACAGCATTTAATGGAAATCATTTAATGCAGCAGGTGGTGTCTCTCCTCTGTCTGTCCCCCTGCATTGACCCTTCCAAATTTCTAAAGAACTGATCATCACAGTAGCTTTGTGGAATTGAAAAAATCTTGTCAGGGGAGCATACCTTGTACTATTAGTCTTGCAACTCTGATCCCTAAAATGCTCATGAAGATGAAAGCAATTTTCATGGTAGATTTCTTGGTAATTTATAATTTAATACTGTGATGTGGATGACCAAGTAGTAGCCTTTAAAGATTTTTGAATAAGCACAGCTTAGCTAGTAGATGAGAATTCTGGACTTGGAGTCAGAAATACTTTAGGATGAATCCTTCAGACATGAGTTGTGTAACCCCAGGCAAATCATTTAACCACTTTCCACTTCAGTGTCCCTTTCTGTAAAATGGGGATAAAAATAGCACCTATTTCACAAGGCTGTTGTGAGTTCATCAGTTAACATATATAATATATTTGCAAACCTCAAAATACTATAAATGTTATTTACTATTATTTGTATTATCTGTATCTATTCCATGCATTTTTATTTTGCTTTCATCTAGATTTATGTGGCAAACCAAAAAAAATGTGATGAGGTAGCAGATAAAATTTAGAGAAACTGCAGTTTTTCATCTCCCAGAATATGATGATGTGAAAATGAACATGATCAAAGCAGGATACGGTAGGAGTTGAGTTTGTGACATTTTTTTGTTATAATAATAATAATAACAGCTAGAATTTTTTTAGCTCTCTAAGATTTATAATGTCTTTTATGAATATTGTCTTATTTGATTCTCACCTGGGAGATAGGTGCTATTATTATCCTCATTTTACAGGTGAACACATTGAGGCAAACAAAGATTAAGTGACTGCCTCATCATCATACATCTAGCAAGAGTCTGAGGCAGGATTTGAATTCAAGTTTTACTGACTTCAAGTTCAGTGCTTTCTCCCTTATATCATCTAACTTCTTCCTTTACTTTTCTTAATAAAGTATTCTGAAAAATAATGGAATCTATATAATTAACATGAGTTCTATGGTGTCATATACACTTATGTGCATGTGTATATATTAAAATGTATTCACATATACATATACATATATGTATGTGCATCTATGTAAATATACAAATATACTCATGTATATTTATGTGTATATGTATATATATATGTGTGTGTATATACATATATATGTATGTATGTGTGTGTAGACATACACATACACATGCCTAGCAGATTCTCCTTCCTCCCGACTCTGACCTTTCTGGCTGCCTTTAAGTCCCAATCTTAAATCCTACCTTTTACAGAAAGCCTCCCCTAACCACTCTTAAGTCCAGTGCTTTTCTTCTCTTTTTAATTATTTTGTATTTCTCCTATATTTCTATATTTGTATATAGCTTGCTTTGCATATATTAGTTTGCATGTTGTCTCCTTCATTAGATAGTAATCACCAGGAGGGCAGGGACTTGTCTTTTACATCTTTTTGTGTTTTCAAGCATTTAGCACAGTGCTTGACACTTAGTAGGTACTTAATAAATATTTATTGAATGAATACACACACATAATTGTATATATATGTATACATGTGTGTATATATATGTATACATGTATATATGTATATGTGTGTGTGTGTATATATATACATATACATACACACACACACACACACACACACATATATATATATATATATATATACATACATACACACACATACATATTTATCCCATTCCATACTTTAAATCATAGCATGTTTCATCATTGGTCACTGGCGTCATGAATGGTCATTGTATTGATTATGATTCTTACAACTTTCAAAGTTTGTTCTTACAGTGTCATCATTATATAAATTGTTCTAGTTCTGTTCATTTAACTTTGCATTAGTTTGTATACATTTTCAATGTCTTTTTTGAAATTATCCCTTTGTTAATTTCTTACAGCACAGTAATATTATATCAAATTCATATAACTTATTTAGCCATTTTTCAATTGTTGGAATCCTCTTAGTTTATAATTTTTTCTTACCACAAAAAAATCTGCTACAATTATTTTTATACATAAAGGAACTTTTCCTTTTTCTTTGAGCTCTCTTGTGTATAGGCCTAGCAGTTATATAGCTAGATCAAAGGGCATGTACTGTTCAGTAAAATTTTGTGTGTAATTCCAAATTACTTTCTAGATTGGTTTTATCCATTTACAGTTCCACCAGCAAAAGGAGATAGGAAGAATAATTCTGTTTAAAATTACAGAATGTGTAAAAATACTTTGGAATCCACCTTTCAAGATATACATAAGAACTATATAAATACAAGTACAAACAATTTTTTTGTAGAAATAAAGCAGGCCTCAGTAATTGAAAAATATTAATTGCTCATGGGTTGGAGGAGCCAATAAAATAAAAAAATGACAATACTACCTAAATTAATTTACTTATTCAGTGCCATACCAATCAAACTAGAACTAGAAAAAACAATAATTAAATTCATATAAATGGTAGAAAAGGTCAAGAATCTGAAGAGAAACAGTGAAAAGAAATGGAAATGAAGGGGGCCTAGCAGTTCCAGATCAAACTATATGGCAAAACAGGTATCATTAAAACAGCTTAGTGCTGGCTAAGAAATAGAGAGATTGATCAGTGGAATAGATCAGGTACACAGCACACAAAAGCAAATATATCTAATAATCTAGCATTTAATAAGCAGAAAGATCCCATCTATTTGGAAAATGGACTCACTATTTGACAAAAATTGCTGGGAAAATTGAATAGCATTGTGAAAGAAATTAGATTTAGAACAATACCTCACACCTGAAATAAAGATAAAGTCCGAAAGGACAAATAACCTAGATATGAAAGGTTACATCTTAAACAAATTAGCAAAACATGGAATCAACTACCTGTCAGATCTCTAACTTGGAGAAAATTTTGTGACCAAACAAGGAATAGAAAGAAGGATCATATAAAATAAAATGGATAATTTTGGTTACATAAAATCAAAAAGTTTTTGCACAAACAAACCTAGTAAAGCTAAGATTAAAAAGGAAACAACTAAGAAAAATCTTTCCAATAATTTTCTCTGGTAGTTTCATTGGATAAATGATATTCAGGAGCCAAAAAGATCTCAGTAGACTAGAATTATGGGCTAAATACATTAAACTGAAATCTAATAAGGATCAATCAAGAACAATTTTAAAGCACCAGGTACTCTGATAAGCTGGGAATACAAAAAGAGTTAAAAGTTCTTGCTTTCAAGGAGCTTACAATTTAATGGGGGAGATAATATGCAAACAAATATACACAAAGTAAGCTACATACAGAATAAATAGAAATATATGTAAAATCTTACCCATAGATTTTTTAAAAATCAGCTTTAATGGTATAGCATGGAAGAGAGGCATAAGAAGGCAACTGTTGGAATGAAAATGATGGATGTTTCATACCCCAATTGATTATTGGCCTAAGGCTATGAACAGATAGTTCTCAAGGAAAGAAATCCAGGCTATCTGCAGTCATATTGAAAAAAACAATTCTCCAGTCACTACGAAAGACATGTAAATTAAAGCCATTCTGAGATTCTACCTCTTGTCTATCAGAGTGGCAAAGATGACAAAAAAGGAAAAAGACAAATATTTGAGGGGTTGTGGGAAAACGGGCCACTTTTTATCACCTTTTATTATTCAGGTTACACAAAGCTAGGAAGGATAATTAGTACACATTGGATTATAGAGTCAGGATCCAAAAAGATTTCAGTAGAGTAGAATGAGAGGCCAAATGTAATAAGATTAAATCTAATAGCAATAAATGTAATGTCTTAGTTACATGTTTCAAAAATCTTTAATGGTACAGCATGGGGAAAGTATGGCAAGGCCACAGTTGGAGAGAAAAGGAAATGGGTGTTTCAGTAGACCATATTCCCGAGACACACAACACCCAGAAAAGCTAATGTTATCTGAGGCTGTCCTGAGAGGTATCTTGTCCAAAATCACCACTCTGCCCTGACAAGATGACATTTGGAATACTGTGTTCACTTCTAGGTGCCACATTTTAGGAAGAGAATTGATTAGTACATTTAAAAAAAGATTGATCAGAATTGAGAGGGGACTGGAGACCACACCATAAGAAGACAGAATGAAGGATGTTTTGTCTGGAGAAGGAAAGACTTAGACTGATTACCTTTCATTGATTATAGAAGTGATTTTTTTGTCACTATGGTTTTCGAAGTTCTTTCTGAGATTTTGTGATTCTGTGATCATACTTCCCTTGTTTGAATAAAGACCTTGCTCTTAATAGTAGAAATGAATCATATCAGGATAATATCAGTGTACTCAGTGATGGATCAACTTCATGTAGATGTAATACATGAACTTGAAGAACCCATTTTTTTCATCTCAATACAGTTAGACTTTCCAGTCAGCAGGATTGAACAATTAAAGCAATATCAAGTGTTGATTTCACATTTAAATGGTCAGGTTTCCATTTCCTGATCTCTCCCTATTATGCTCGATATCAAGGATGCACATTTAATTTTCCCTGTTCCTTTAATATTGAACTAGTCCGCAGGTATGCTTACTGTTAAAGGTTTTACAATGGCCTCTCTGAAGGAAAAATAAAAGTACACATGACACATTTTAAAGTTTATTTGCATTATTGACATTTTTTCCATCATTTTCTAAAGTCTAGACAACCATCAAAACAATAACTCAAGCCATGGTTTGTGGCATTTGTTGATTTCCAAAGTGTAAATGCTTATACTGAAAATGAAACTATCAGTTCTTGAGAGCTGGTTCAGTCTGATTCCAGTACATCCCCTTCTCATTTCCATAGGATATATGAGCTGCTGATATAGCATGGACCCATTACAAGAGGAGGAAATGGCACCCAGGCTGTTGTGAGCTCAAGCACCATGACTTCAACCTCTGCCTCCTTATAAATCCCCTATTCTATCTTTTTCCATCACTCCCACAGTCGTCATGCTCCTGTGCTGGGCTCAGTGCCTGGGGCATTAAGGGGCATTAACAGTTCATCATCAGGCCAATACTTTGTCACTTTTTTCATGGATCAAATGCTTTCCTTTTTTTACATTTTTTTTATTGACATAAAAGAACCACTGATATCCCTTCTAAGAATTTTTTTAGTAATACCTTTGTCAGCTGTTTCTGACATTTTTATAGAAACATATCTTTCAATAAAAGCTTAAAAGGAGAAAATGAAAAGTAAGCAACCTTAAGAGGACTACTTAATTTCTCCAGAACAAATATAATACTGTTTAACTCATTTAAATAACTAGTGCACATTAAATCCTAGGCCAAAAATTCAAGAAGTACTATATGAATCTGCTTTGTTAAATTATTTCTTGTGCATTAGATTCTCAAAGCTGTAAAATTTGCTTGTACATTTAGCAGTTTGGGAATATTAAAGGGTGAATGAGTAGTTGACAAATTTATTTTTTTCCTGCTCAACAATCCTGAAACTGTTAGTTCAGGTGCTAAGCTGCCAGCATGACTGAGTATTTTTTTAAAATGGATTTGCTAAGCTGCTTAATGCTATACAACATCTCTTCTTTTAATCATTAGTTTCATGGCAACAATTCCTTTTCAGTGGGAGTGCATGTTTCTTGGATATATATTTTTTTTCCTGTTTATAACCCTGCTACCAGCAGAAAAGCTGATATTTATTAGATGTCTGAAGAAATGTATTGGAGTGATAGCATGATAATGTTTCTATCAGATTTATGCAGTCTCTTTAAAAAAAATTCAGCATTTATTGTTTGATTCTTACTTCTATACTTGCGTTCCCTTTTATCATATATTCGTCTCTCCCTCATTTTCTCTCCAACCGAAATCACACTTATCCCGTCCCAATCTTGACATGTCCAATTCAAAATGAAGTCAAGCTCTGTCTGCATCTTTGTATTTGTTCTACAGCAAAGGAAAGGGAAAAGGAATAAAGGAATGTAAGTGTGGCACTGAACAATAGGAGTGCCAGCCGTACCAAGGAACAGATGCTGTTTGATGGCCTGCTGTCATATGGTTGGCACTTACCATGTACTGGAATGAATGTTGTTTGTAAAATGAGTATAAAACATTGTGAATAAAAAAGTTCCAGATACAAAAGCTCGCATTTATATAATAGGGCATTAGATTCTCTTCCCTCAGGATAAGATACCACTACTCTAATTTAAAGATTAGGAAACAAAGTCTTAGAAAAGTTAAGTATTAGAACTCAATTTACTCTATTAGGGAGTATGGTAGTCAGGATACTAGCTTAAATAGGATTCAACCCTTTGAGATCACATTATTTGAATTCACAACTGCATATTTCCATTGGGGCTGGAACCAATGACCGTATTTTACATAATTATAACTTTGAATATTGTGAATTCAGCTACTTCGTGGGACCGCTTCATGAGTTTCATCATTTGAATGAATCTGGACCCAGCTATGCCATATTGTCTGAAGGATCATCTAGGTTGTATATAGATGGCTTAGGAAGCAGTATATAAAGTAACCACAATTTACACAGAATGACTGGGGAGTGGGTTCTTATTGGTTAAGTTTCTCAATAAGTTCAGGTTAGCTAGGAATCACTAAATCCAACAATAGATCAACAGGCATTGATTAAGCACCAAACACTATGTTACGGTGATAAAAAAAATAGAATGTCCCTTCCCTCAAGGAGCTTCCATTTTATTGGAGGAGACAAGATAGATATACAAATAAACAGAATGAACACAGGGTAATTTGTGGGGAATAGCAAGTGTGGGGGCAATCTACTACAAAGAGTGGAGATAGAATCAAAAGGACATATACAGGAGTTATGACCTAAATAAGTGATGAAAATTATAATAGTTATTTATTAAGCAATGTAAGACAAATTATCAGGTAAGTTGCTTATTTCAAGGCTTCAGGATTTTGTAGTTACCTGGGTAACTCCCATTAATGACAAAGATCATTAACCCTTAGTCTTCAGTTTTCATGAGTTGCCATGGCCAAAAAACAAAACAAAATATCACCAATTGGTGATCAACTAACCTTCTGGTGATGTGGCTCTCCTCACTTAACTAAGTAGGTCCTTGGGCAATAGGACTTAGGTCCTGTTAGGGTTTGTGGTCTGCTGATATTAACCTTCAAGACACAGGACTTCCATTATTTCACCCTGAAAAAAACATCAGAATAGGACTTTAGTCTGTATAAATTACACTGTGGTCAAAACACAGGAGAAGTCTAACAGGGGTATGAGTTTCAAAGAGGATAAGATCACTTATAGTTGTAGGAAATCAGGGAAGGTTTCATGATGGAAATGACTCTTGAGGGGGACCTCATGAGAAGAATTCCAAGAGGTAGAGATATGTGTATGTGTGTGGGTATGTGTAGGTAAAGATAGTAGGGAAAAGTAGGTAGAGTACATCTCCATAGGAGATGTTATCAAAGGATGTACTGACAGAATACAAAAACTTAATGTATTTATTAACAAGGAGTTAACATCCAGTCTCCTTTTGTGAAATGTGAATATCTTTTATGATAGAGTCAGAAGGAAGCAATGATATTGAAGGAACAAAAAATAGCTCTGACTTTCCTTGCAGGACTTAAACTGGGGATAGGCATGAATTCCAAAGTTGGAGACATCCAAAGAAAACTATCAGCAAAGGAAGAACTGAATGTTTTCCTTGGTGGGGAGGAGCAGATTTCTTTCTCCTCCTTCCCCATTGCTCACCAGAGGTACTTTCCTACAGAGGAGATACAGATAAAGGAAACAGAGACACATGCTCCAGATAGACATAAAAGAAGAGACAGTCATCCAAATTTAGAAGAGCTTCGTGGAGCATGACCTTGACTGTTAAACTTCTAGTAGAATCACACGTGCAAGACTATTCTGTGGCAAAAATCACACCATATTAAAGTTATTGTGTGTCCTGAGTAACTTTCACTCCAGTTCACACAATATACACACATGCACTGCATGTATGTGTATGCATACACATATTTACACATACATGTATGTTCATACACATATATTTCATAATGGAAACAGGATAGTAATAACTGTTTATTTGGGTCTTAATGTCACTATCCTTGAACACTCTTGTTTATTTAGGCCTGAATGTCATTATCCTTAAAGTACTGTTGTCAGTCCCAACTTTGGAGGTAGCCAGAGTGAGACTATTCTCCAGCAATTCATGGGACTCATCCCTGTTAAACTAATCACAAATATTTTTCAGTTACAGAAAAAAGATAGAACAGCAAAAAGGCTTGCAGTCTTGTTACAGAACTCACTTCTTTTGCTAATTTTAGAGTCCTTAGTTCTAAAAAAGAACCCTCTAGAATGATCTGAGGCAACAAAACAGCTAAGGAAGTCCGTGACATTGATGGGGCTAGCCACCTCATTGGCCACCAACAAAGTTCTTTCTCTTTTCCCTTGGCACACTCTATTGTCTTTTTGGAAGGAAGGAGATACACCTCAATGTCCATGAATGAAGTCCCAAACATAAAGATTTAACTTCTGACCATTCTGGCAAAGGCCAGTATGACTCAGAAGTCAGTGTTTAAAATGTTGTCATATCAGTTCTGCATAGTCACTAAAAATGCTTCTTTTAGTAGTTTTAAAACGACCATTTAATTTGAACACAAAGATAATTTCTTTACATGACCAGTTTCATTTAAAGTCTTCTTGCCTCAGGCATTCTCTTGGGATTGCCTATGTTAAATATTTTAAATGTGTACTATTATACTATCACTGGCTATAATTTTTTAAAAAAAATTAAAGATAAAATTTAAAATTGTTCAAACTTCAAGACAACAAAATTTGAATAGATGAAGAACAAATTCAATTTCAGTTAAAACAAATACAGGAGAAAAAATGGATAAAGATGCCTTTTCCATTTCATAACATCATAAAGTAACCAATTCTTCTTACATTCCATGTTCCTTTCTGGCAAACTGGTTAGCATCACTTGATGCTAACAAAAATGTACTAACAAACTCATGCTATTTATGGACCGTTCCCCTTAAAATGTTGACTCAAATCACAATCTTATTGTAAAAGATGTGCACTTGGAAATGTGGCAGAAAAAAAGAAGTGTCCAGAACAGACTCTTGCTTTGTTTCTATGAGATAAAATGTGGAGCACTCAGTATGTGTATTTGTTTTAAAGAAACAGAGATACACAGTTTCTAAAGAAAGATACTCCTTAGGACAGATAGATTTTTTTCATTAATATTACTTAAGCAATGGATGATAAGGAACCTGTCCTCCCAACCCAACCACTCTTTTTTTGAGAAGTGATAGAAAGAATTGTAGAAATTAGGAGATCTAAAATGTGGTGCTAGCATCTCTCCGTTATTTTGAGGAGACTCAGGAATACAATTTTTGCCATAGTATGAAAATATTTGGCGACACATTTTTCAATCAGTGGTCTACAAACCTTTTTGATCTTACCTGAGTATTAATAAAGAATTTTCACACATTCACCCTCTCTATATATTTATAAATTATGTATATATAATTATTACTAAGGTGTTATACACAGCATAGAATAGATATAAAACTAGAAATTTGAAAAGAATTTAATAAGGATGAAATAAAATATTTTAAATTTTCCCTTATTTATAAACAGAGGTGTGCATATTATGGTGGGCATGATGAAACAATGATTTGGCATATTCTTATCAATAATTCTCGCTAAAATGTTACTTTGTTCTGTGTCTCCCCTTTGAAGCCACCAATAAGTATTAAGGCAGCTATGATTCTCTAAGCACTTTTCTTCTCTTTAGGAAAGCGTGCTTCTTAGCTAGTCTTCAGGTTCTTCCCCTATAACATTTTTGAGTGTACTTGCTGGTCATTCAGATTTCAAATTCTTCTTCAGTCTCAGAAATTTCTGCAGAAATGTTTCCCTTGTGGGCTGCCTTCTTGTCTTTCTTGTGTAATGATAAGAACCCCTGCTGGGCCAAAGTTTTGGAGCATTGTGCTCTCTCTCTGTCTCCACCAAAGGGCATCTGCTAGCTTTGGCCACATGTGCACTGGTAAACCAGGCCCAGTCCTATGAGTGTCTGACCTTTGAAGTGAGAGACAGGGCTTTGGTCTCATTGTCTATTTGAACCTTCCACCATCGGGGGAAAAATTACTTAAAGCTCAGGTTTTGGCTCATAACTAGGGTGTGCCTAAAGAGGGAGAGGGAGTAGGAAGTTACTCAATTATATAATATGAATCAGGAATAAGACAGCTACAGGAAAGCATAAGGCTCTTCAGGATTGAGTTACACATATTACTAGAAGTTTCCAGGGGAGCTCCAGTACACACTCCTTGGAATGGCCCCTTATGAGCCTATTCTCACACATCTCCAACCCCTGCTATAGTTGGATTGAATCCTCAGATATATAAACTGTTAGAATGTTATTTTTCTCTTTTATAGGAGCAGCAGAGCTAGCTCTTCATCCAAATGGTGCACAGCTGGTTGCAATTAGGGAGCAATTTTCTGACAAGTTGCAGAAGTACGTGGCCTGAGTCCATCTTTCCATGTAGGCCCTGAGTGGCTGATAGCATTAGAGGTAACAACAGAGATTGGCCCCAAAGACCATCTCAACTGCACCCATAGCCTCTTGCTATTTTCCTTTGCCTTTGGTTTTATCTGTGGGAATTCAAGATAAAATAAGCTGTAACCTAGACAAACCCAGGCACCGCCAGAATTATAGAGGCAGTCTTTAAAAATTGACCAATGACTCAAAGTCCACATAGAGGACTGAAATAAGATTAAGAGATTAAGCTTCAGCTTCCCACTCTTTTTCTTCTGCGAAAACAAAACTGTGTCCTTTTTCCTTCTCTCTCTCTTTCTGTCGGCACTTCCTGTGGAGGGGCCACTATCTCTCCGCTGGCGCCATTCCTTCCATCAGACCCCTCGTAAAGGCTAAAATCATCAAAAAGCAGATCAAGAAGTTCATTTGGCACCAGTCCAACAGATATGTTAAGATCAAGAGAAACTGGTGTAAACCTAGAGGCATTGACAACAGGGCGCGAAGACAATTCAAGGGCCAGGTCTTGATGCCCAATATTGGTTATGGAAGCAATAAGAAGACAAAACATGTTACTGAGTGGATTCAGGAAGTTCTTGGTACACAATGTCAAAGAGCTGGAAGTGCTCCTGGTGTGCAACAAATCTTACTGTGCCAAGATTGCTCACAATGTGTCCTCCAAGAATCAAAAAGTCACTGTTGAGAGAGCAGCTTAGATAGCCATCAAGATTACCAATCCAAATGCCGGATTAAGGAGTGAAGAAAATGAGTAAAATACTTTGCACATTTTTATTTGTGTTAAGTAAAGGTTCAAACTACTAAAAAAAAGACTGTGAAAAGAGGTCAGCTTCAGAACCAAACAGATAATTAACTTTGTCCTACTGTCTGATTTTCCACCTTCATTTTCTGCCTTTTTCTCAATGATGTGATATTGATCTCAGTGAGAACATTTTATTTTTGGAAATAATTTTACTGTTCATTGTTTTAGTCTTCATAAGTGACTGCATTACTGTACTCTGTTTGGTATTTGAAGCTCTTCACAACCTGTTTCTAGTCTATCCATTTATTCTCATTACATGCTACTTGCCTTCAGACTCCTATGATCCAGTCCAACTGGCCTTCTTATTGCTCCTCATACATGGCCTTCAATCTCCCTTCTCTTTTTTTTTTTTTGGTGCAGATTGTCTTCTATGTCTGAAATGTATTCAGTCCTCAACTCTCCTTCATAGGATTCTGAGTTTCCTTCAAGACAGTATCCTTTCTTACTTGAAGTCTTTCTTAATTTCCCCATATGCTAGTGCCTTTTCTCCCAAATTATCTTGTATCTATTTTGCATATTCTCATATATGTACACATGCCTCCAACAGCTAGATTGTAACTCCTCAAGGTCAAGGAGTATTTCACTTCTTTTTTATCCCCAAGGTCTAACAAAGTGCCTGGAACATAGTAGGTGCTTAATAAATGCTTGCTGCTAGATCAAATAATTTTCACCTTCTTCCATACTATTAAGATCCAACACTAGGCCTTGCTTCTCCTAAGTGCAACCTCCTTGTCCCCACTGCCCTCCTTCTGTTGCTTATCTCTGCCTCTGTTATCTCTTGCTGTCACCACAGCACTCAGATCCCATTTGGGTTACCACTGCCCACCCAATCCACAGTGGCCTGGTCCCTTATTCATCTTGCATGTGTCTTCATGGCCGCCAATATCTGTTCAGTCTTTAGAGAGAACTTGGGAAGGAGAGAGGATGCATCAGGCCCCACTGGACCCTTTGCCCCTGTTGCCCCCTTAGCCTTCTCAGAGAACAGGGCCACTTTAGCCTCAGCCCCAGATTATAATTGGCCCAAGATGGTAGGACACATTAACCTCTTTATTGCTATCACTGCAGTCATCTCCATCACAGACATCTCTTTTAGCTTGCTCTTTCCCCCAGATCTATGACAAGCAGATCCATATGCCTCCCATTAGGGTTATCTTCCTCTCCCAGATCTCTTGCTTAGCTAGCATTTGTCTTCTGAACCAGGACTTCCCAGAGAAGCAGCCTCTGGTTGAAACTGGCTTTGCTGTAGTGGAGAGGCACGGCAGCGCTCTTGTTTTCTTCATGACCCCCCACCAATTGTCTTACATAGTCCTTAGTGTATCTACTCCCTACTTTAAAGACTACTTCCACTAGACTAGGCAACTTCCACTAGCATTTCCCATACACTTTTCCTTTTGGTGAATGTATGGATAGTTTTTTTTTAAAGATAAGTTTTTCAGGACATTTTTTAATAAGGATGCAGATGATTATAAGTGAATGCTTAGTTTGAAGTAAAATAAATGTGTAAAAATCTAAACAAATAGAAATAACTCATATTTCTGAATAGTTCATAATACTATACTGAATAGTTCATAATACTGTATTTCCTTTCCATCTCTTCCCTTAGGCCAATCAGAGCATTTTGCTCCTCAGTAAAACTGGAGATAAAAATAATGATGAATTTCTGATCTTCATAAAGCCACAATAATAATACTTATTGTGTTTGAAAATCTGTGCAGTATAGAAGTCTGCTTTCCTACTAGATTTCATTGCATATCCTGATAACTGAAACTTTTTTCATAGTTAGATCTTGAAGCAACTTAATGTAATCATTTTCGACATGAATTCTCTCTAATCTATAATACTGTCATTGCCATGAAGACACCACAGGTTCACTTTCCCATCATCTTTCCCATTTGGATCCTAGCACAGTGTACTAAGTATATGATAGGTGTTTGTTTAATTGAACTATAATGGACAGCAGGTGTAGGGTTTGGGGCTGAATCTACATTCACACTAGGATACTGCAGGCTAGTTTGATAAGGTCCTTCTCTCACTGGAAGAAAGGACATTTAGGTAGACAATGAATATCCATGAGTGCATCTCTCTCCCTACTTCTCCCATTATTAAAGAGATTTTCCCACCCCCAGGATTAGGGGATGATTATGATTTTGTCCTCTTGTCATTGATTGTTATAAGAAACTGCAGATCCATTCGTATATTTCAATCTAAAACTCCAAAGTCCCCAACAAATGCAGATGTAGATGGTTAGGCTATGTCTGGATAGAACTGACTTCCTGAGAGCAGTTATATGGGCAGATTCATTTTCTCCTGAGCCAATGGATGACAGAGAAGCAGAATAGACATCTGCTTGTTCATGTGATTTGAATATTATTCAATAAACCCTATATTTTGATTTACTCTGTGTGAGGCTCAGTCTCTATTGTCTGCCCTTTGAAGTTATAAACCTGGCTAACACAGAAATTTACTAGAAGTATTTTTTAAAAAATAAATCCTTGATAAGAGTTTCCCCTTGGTTTTCCTCTTTCTCCTAAAGGTAGGATATTGATGGAAAAAAATCCTAAACTAAAAATGATCTTGGCAAGCTTGGCTAACTAAAACTTTGCCTTTAAATCAAATATCTACCTGAAAAATGCAAAAGTACCTTTCTAAACTGCATTTGACAATTAGCTTCTGGGTGAAAAAAAATCTAAATTTTGTGATACGTATATACATTTTAGAAAAGGGTTAAAGAAAACAGTCTCTTGGTATAAACCGTGAGATTTTCCATTCACAAATATGAAACCTATTGGCAGGGGACTTTCAGGAATACAGTTCAGTTTAAAAAGTTAAATAAAGGCTTGGGATTAGGTCTGGTCTGGAACTCTACCAAAGATATGATCTCTAGGTAAGAACCTATACTGGTATTTTCAATGTTTTTGCTTTTACTTGTTAGTCTTCATAATAGAGCACTTCTCTGTCTTAATTAGGTGTTAAAATGTTAAGTGCACATACCATTTTTATAAAAGGATGGCTAAACAAATATACTTAAAAATAAAATAAAATTCCAATTATTTTCTTTTTTCTCAAATCAATTAGGCATTCTGAACTAAATGCCAATGAATTGACTCAAGGGTATCCAAAAACTTATACTAGTTTCAAAATTGTGCCCAAATGAATATGCAATCTGTTGGCAGTTGAATTAAAATACCTATTCTAATAACTTTATGGTACCTGTGAAAAGAGAAAAGGGTAAAAAAATTGAGTGCTATGGCATGAAACCCAGGTACCTTAAAATACTCGTTAGACTTGTATATAGTTTAGTTCATAGTATATTTAAGAGTATTTCTTCTTGCAGGGCTGAACATTTCTGGAAAGTTCTGGAAAGTATGTGGGAGCCACATCCATGAATGTGCTTTATAGTCCTGCCTTTCAATGATTAATGTTTTTCCAACTGTTGGAACTATTTATAGAAATAGTCAAAATTTCCCTAAAAGAAATTGGAAACTCCTTCTTCCACCTATTCTCCCATTACTAGACCTGACTAAAAGTTGGTTGACTGGCTTCCCATCAAAGGTCAGGAATTGGGCTGCCCCTTAACACAGGCTTTAAATCTTTGTTGTCTCCCTCTGTTTTATACCTTCCCATCCCCTCTTTTTGTTTTTCTCCCCTTCCTAATGGCTGTTTCCCTCTCCTATCTCTATCTCTCCCTTTCCCCCTCTCCTGTCTCTGTTTCTTTTCTCTTCTTTCTGCCTGTCTCTTCCTCCTTTTTTAAAATTCTTCTTTGGTTATATTATCAGCTTTGTGATTACAGACAATTCTGTCATTCTGTCAGTCATTCTGAGACCAAGTTTCTTTAACAACATTAATTAACATTATTAACAAGTTGATCATTATAAATTATGAATTGTCCTTGAAGAAACTGATGCTCCAAGTGATTACTACTCTTTTTATATAAATTTTTTTCCCTATCTTTTGTTTTTACATACACTTTTTTTTTTTTTGCTGTATCCTTGCCTCCATACTTTCCCTTCCGGAAAGCCGGACCTTATAATAATGCATAAAGAGGAAGTATCTTCTTTTTAACTGTCTTTCCTCTCCTCCTTCAGCCTCCCCTCTTATCTGTCCCCCAATCCTGCTCCTCCCTGTGCCTCTCCCTCTCCTATATGTTTCTTTCCATCTGTCTCCCCCTCTTCTGACTGAGAGTCTCCTTTCCTGCTGTCTGTGATAATAGGGGGAAGTTGGGAAATTGATCTGTATCTACCCTACCATCCCTAGTGCCTGGGTCTGTGCCTCTACTCTGCCCTACATCCAACCATGTACCACCTCCCAGGGGCCACAGTCATTTCTCCAGACGTGGGCTTACATGGCCAAGCTGCTGGGGCAGGTGGCTGACTTGACTTTGTTTTGTTTGTTTTCATGAAAACATCATTTATTAAGCCTGTGTGCCTAAAGCTGTGAATCCAAAGAGGAGAACAATGATCCTTAAGGTTCTTTCCAGTTTGAAATGGTATAAACCCCTATTCTTTATAACACTGTCAATGTATTACACAGTTTTTGCTCATGTTCAAGAACTGAATAGCTCAGGCTAGTTTTTGCCTAGGGCTTTTCTTGAGTCACTAGTGACCTGTTGGACCCATTCCAGACACCTGGAGGCAGCTCTCTCAGACTGGGCTCCTGCAGAACTGGACTTCAATGGCTCTAGGCTATGGCTGGTATTGCTGCTGGATAGGCTCAGGGCCTCCTATAACTATCTGGGTTCAGCACTCCATTTACCTCCTTTTAAGGACTCAGAGTCCTTAGGGAAATTTCTTGATTGAATAAGGGAATCTACAGATGAATTTTTCTTATTTCTTTCCAAACTCTGCTGAGGTATTGGGAGGTGGTAGGAGAGCCAAGGTTCTCTGTGTCCTGGTAGGGCTGTCATCATCCTATAGTTCCTTCAATGCCTTATTCAGACTTGATTTGAACTATATCCTCTCTTTGGCTGCTGCTTAAACATGGCATCTTCTGACCCTGATTCATCCAGATAATGCCAGCCTACAGGCTGAGTGGTCAGGTCCCTCTGGGACCCAAGGTGTTGCCTACGACCCTGTAGTATCCAGCTACTTTAGCTCCAGCTTTTGACCCTAGACCAAGATAAGTCTAGGCCCCAGCTGAGCCTGACCCAGTATTAGCTTCAGGGCCCCTCAGAGGTCCAGGACTCCCTGCCCAGTCTCATGGGAAGCATCAATAGGCCCAGCTGAGATGTCCACCTGCCAAGGACTCTCTCCTTGCTTCTCTGTCAGGTCTCTAGTTACTAGAAGGTTTACAGTGAAAACTCTCACCTAGAGGACCCTGTTAGATCTGCACAGACAATCCATCTCACATCCAGGCCTCTACGTCTTCCATCTCATGGGAGGAGATGTACTCCTATATTCCCATACCTAGTTGGAGTGCCAGGTAGGCTTTGGCCTGCTACAGTAAGCTAGCCTGGTACTTCTCCCTGTACTTGAAACACTACCAGTAAAATTGGCCTCTGGCTCAGGGATGGGTATCCGCTTCCTTTATTTCCCTTCCAGTTCTGCTTCTGACTTTCTGGACTTTGCCGACACACGTTAGGTGCCATCTCATTCTGCTTCTCCTCTCCAGGCTAAGGAATGCCTGGGGCCTCACTACCTTGGACTATCTTTTTATCCCAGAGCACCTCTCTCTGGCGTTGGCCTCCTTCCCCCATTGGTGAGTTACTCCCAAGACTTACATTTTGGGGAGGAGCTCAGGCCAGGTAACTTTCATTTCCCTCCTGGCTCTGCTTTTGACTTTCTGTACTTGGATGCCATGCCCTCACCTGAGTACCTCACTTCCCTCAGATTTTCAGTTTCTTTGTATATTGTTTCAAGCCATTAAAATTCCAGCTCCTCTTGAAGACAGAGACTGAATTTCATTTTGCTTTGTATCCTCAACATTTAGCACGGTGCTTGTCACCCAATAAGAGCTAATAAATGCTTCTTGCTTTGCCTTGCTTTTTGGGATCCTCTGATAGGAGGAGGTTGATATATCCAGCAATATTGTGACCCTAGACCAGCAGGGACTGAACTCTGTGGCCCTTCCTCCCCCCCAACCCCCAAGGCTCTTCAGCATCTTTCCATGATGACATCTATAACATTCTATACCCCTTAATGCAGACCAAGGTCCAAGGAATCATGGATCATATAAGACAGTAAAGCAAGTCAACTTAATTGAGGGGCTTACTTACTTACAATATGAAGAGCAGTCCGAGAGCATGGTGGAAACAGGTCTGGTCCATTGAGACCCAGGTAGAATTGAATGCATCCCACTGGGGCCCCAGAAGGAATGGGGCACCCTCAAATAAGCCAAGTCCGGTGGGTTCCTGATTGAGTTCTTAGCTGCATTTAGTAGGACCAAGCATTGGTTGAAAGGAATGAGGAACTTGCATTGGGAACTGGTGAATGATTTATGTTAGTCAGTGGAGGGAAGACTCCCGGGGATTTGCCAGCCAGTAGATAATTAAAAGGGTAGAAAGGGGCTTAGAGCTGTAACTACTGATCTTTCTCTGCTAGGGCGAGTCAGGGGTTTCTGAGCTTCCCTTGGGACTTTTTTGTTTAGCCCCACGGAGGAGGTACTGTGGTCATTATACTCCTCTCCAGGGAGAGTTTTTGGATTTAAAAAAAAATAAATACTTTTATAGTGCTGGAGAAAACTGGCTTCCAGTCACCTTGATTATCCTTAATGCATAACTATGAGAAAACAATTTAACTGCTCTAGGTCTCTGGTTCTTGAGGTAAAATGAAAGGAAACTGAATCTATATATGTGTTTGTAACCAATAAAATGCTATCTAAATGTGAGGGAAAAAACACAAAAGAAATAGGAAGGCCGCACTATGGATTTTACACTTCTTTATTAATTGCCACAAGCAGAACTCTAAGTGATTCCAGAACAAAAGCTGGAAACAAGAATGTTTATTAGTGATATCACCCTTGCCTGCTTCTCCTTCCCTACTATCCATGATTTAAAAGGGAGGTTATGGTTCTCTGGGGCAGACACAGAGGTAAATTAATCTAGCTTGAGTTGTTTTGTTTTTGTTGGGCATTTGCTTTTGAAAAATCGCAGCATTTTACAGTGGGGAGTGCTTCTGTATGTAATGCATGGCAAAAAGGAATAGATGATTGCAGGATTAATGGATAGGAATAATTAAAATGACACTAGTAAATTTCATCTATTCAGGGAGATAACTCCAATTAGGCCACATCTCCTTTGCATTATCGTTTTTCTGCCAATTAAAGTGTGATGTCTTTTGTCATTTTTATACAGATAAAGCTTTTATTCTTTAATAGACTCAAGAATTTACATTTTGGCAGGATTTTGAAAGGCACTGTCATTTAACTACGCCTATAAAAGACTACTTAGACCTCACTTCTACCTTTTGCTCCTATTTTTCTTGTCAGGGGTCAAAATGAACAAACCTAATTCTTCTTCCATGTGTGAACCCTTCAAATACTTTAAGATGGATTTAATCTCCTCCCCCACAATGTCTTCTCTTTTTTGTGCTACTAAGTTCCTACTAAGAGGCTAAAGAATTGTGTAGGTATTAGGGAGATAATGTCACTATTACATAAAAAAGTCATTCAGCTATTAGAATGATTTTATTCCCTTTGTAAGGTGTGTGCGTGTGTGTGTGTGTGTGTGTGTGTGTGTGTGTGTGTGTGTGTGTGTGTGTGTAGTAATAACCAGATTTTGTTTATCTTTGTATTTCCCCCAGTCTTCTGGTGTGACTCAGGGCCTTGGTAGTTTAGGGCTGATATTGGAACAAAATAAGACATAAAATGGGATCTCAACAGTGGCAGGGGAAGGATTTTCAGTAAGCATATACATTAAAGACACCATGAGTTGATTCATGTGAGCAAAGCTCCCCTACCCTTGAACAACCCATGGTTTCCTATTAACTATGTAGCAGAGAGAGGCTATATTCTTGACTTTGGTTCTTAGGCAACTAGAAAGCAACATCAACAGCTCCAGGCTTTAATCCCCTGAACCAATTAAATGGTGAGGATGGTTTCGATACCTTAAAGGAAAAAAAATGACAACAAAAACTAGCCTAATTTTCATGGGGTGAAAGTGGGGTTAATATATTCCTTTACCACAACCAGTATAAATGGAAAGAATGGGAGTAAAATTATTAAGTGTTTACTCTGTGCTAAACACTATTACTAAATGCAGAAATACAAATAGAAAAGTAAAGATAATTCCTGAGCTTGGAAGCTTATATTTTAACAGGGAGACGGAAAACAAATAGGCGAGTGGTGTTCAGATTGGTTTAGAAAGGGATGCTAAGTCGAGCCAGGTGGGAGTCAACTGACATACAATTTCCAGTATCAGTAGTATTTTGATTTGATTATGGTTTCGGAACTGGAAAGAGGTAGTGATAGGAAATAGTGGTGGATGATGTATGAGAATGGCAGCAAGGCGTCTGGCCAGAAGGTGACCAGGGAGTAAAGTGAAACTTGGCTGAACACTGCCCAGATATAGTGGTCCATGTGAGTCACTCACCAATAAGAACAGTGAAGCTACAGGGCAGGAGTTTGAGAATTAAAAAGGTTAAAAGTCCATGGCATAATACTTGTCTAGGTAGCAAAGTAAATAGCCAATAATAACATATTATGCACAGTGGGATCTGAATAATTTTTTTTATCATTTGATCATGTTTATTTTTAATTCATTTAGACTTTTTTTCATTATAAACATGACCAAAAACAATAAGCCATGACCAGTTCCTTATAGAAAGAACAACAAAAAAGACTGTGTATGACACTGTAAATTGCTATTATGTGGTTTAAAAGTATAAATTAAAATCAAAACAGTAGTTCCAACACTGCCCTGCTTGTTTGTCTCCCATTCTGAACTTTCCTCTGTTCATTTTTTGTATTTTTAAAAATGCTTCATTGAGTGTCTTTTCTTTTTTCTTTAACATCACCATCACTCCCTCTACTCCCTTCCCTCTTCCCATAACCTCTGTCCCCCCAAAAAAGACCCCAGAACCTTCCCTTGTAACTAATAATTATAATTAGGTGAAACAACTGTACCCATTGATCATGTTATGAAAATATGTCTTATTCCAAGAATTAGAAAGCATTCTTAATCATCAGTCTTCTTAAGCTGCGATGGGTTATTATATTTCTGACAGATTTTTAAGTCTTTCACAGATGTTTTCCTTTACAATGTTGTAGTCACTATGTAAATTGTTGTCCACATTCTACTCACTTTATTCAACACCAGTTTCATACAAGTTCCCACAAGTTTCTCTCCTTTTCATCACTGTGTGGTTTAAAAATATTCTTTTTTTCACATATCATAATTTTACAGTCAGTTTATGGGCACCCACTTTGTATCCAATTCTTTTCTATAATAATAGGTACTGCAATAAATATTTTTATATATATGACTCTTTTCTCTCTTTTATATTTCTGGAGTGTAAGCTAGTAATGGCATTATTGCATTAAAGGGTATGTAGAGGTCAAGTCTAATGATTTTTAATGATTTTAGGGTTTATACTTCCAACATACTTTCCAGAAAGGTTAGATTAATTTATAGCTCAACTTATAGTATATTATTAGTGTACCTGGCCCTCCATATCCTTTCCAACAATTGTTATTTTCCTTTTTTTTTGGTCTTCTTATAAATATTAAGAGTATGAGATAGAACTTTGGAGTGGTGTTGATTTAAATTTTTTGTTAGTGATTTGAAACACCTTTTATATGGTTGTTGATAAATTATCTTTATTCTTTGAGAATTGTTACTTCATATCCTTTGGCAGCTTATCTATTGGGTGTTGGCTCATTGTTATATCTTTAAATTATTATTTAAAAATCAATTCTCTATATGCCTTGAACATCAGATATTGGAAAACTTGTTGTAATACTTCCCCCAGTTTACTGTATTCTTTCCAGTTCTAATGTTATTGATTTTATTAGCACAAAATTTTATATAATCGAATTTGTCCATTTTATCTCCTGTGAGATGTAATCGCTATTGATCCATTGTTTGGTCCAGCATGTGTCCTTTATCCACAGTTATTCAAGTTATCTGCTTCCATTCTCCTCTAATTTGTTTATGATGTGATCTTTTATATCTAGGTCATAAATCCATGTGGAACTTATTGTGGCATATGATATGAAATCTAGTTTAAACCTAATTTCTGCCGAACTTCCTTCTAGCTTTCCCAACAGATTTTGTCTAACTGAGATTGCTTTTACTACCATTTGGAGTTCTCAAGTTTTCTGAACAGTAAGCTACTGGATCATGTGCATTTAATCTGCTCTACTGATGAATTTTTCTCTTAACCACTACAAATTGTTTTGATAATTACAGGTTTGTTGTATAATTTGAGATCTGGTACAGGTAGGATCTTTTACTTTCTAACTTTTTTCTTTCTTTTTTGTTTTGATATTCTTGAATTTTTGCACCTCTAGATGAATTCCCTAATTATTTTTCTAGTTCTAAAAAGTAACCTTTGGCAGCTTGAGTCATAGAGCATATAATCTATACATGTACTTAATGTTGCCATTTTCATTGCATTGACAAGGCCAACCATTTAAGAAATTATTATCTCTCCACTTATTTATGTTTGTATTTATTTCTCTAAATAATGCTTTTTAGTTATATCCATATAATTCCTGTGTCTTAAAGGGTGAGATTCCAGATATTTTATACACTTTGTAGTTATTTTGAAATGGATTTATTTTTCTACTTCTCTTTACTGAGTTTTGTTGGTAATATTCAGACAGGCTGATTATTTTTGAAGATTTATTTTATATCCTAATCTCTGGTTTTTAGAATTTCTTTTTTTCTTTTTAATCTCCCCTTTATGATCCATCCTACAAAATTGAATCTCAGGAGACATCTAGTGCAACTCTCATATTTTACAGATGAATAAACAGAGAACCAGGGAACTTATGTGATTTATCCAAGGTTAAACAGGTAGGAAGAAGCAGAATCAGGATTTGAATCTAAGCTGCTGTATTCCCAAGTCTACTACATAATACTAACTAAGGATATCTGAGGAATGAAATCAAGAGATGAAATATTTAGCCTTGGTTGGAAGCATAGTCATTTTTTTCATTGGTAACAGGAGGATAGAAAAAGAGTGAATGAAGACACAGAGAAATATCAAGGTGATCATGAGGGGAATGAAGAGTAGGTATTCCAAACTACAAGATTAGGAAGGGGTAGAGAGAGTGGATTGGGCCTAGGGAAATATAAGAATGAGAAGAATACAGATAAGATACAGGGAGAAGTAGCTGTGGATGTAGTTTTTGCCTAAATGTAGTTATTCAAGAGAAGCAGGGATTTGGGAAACAGGTAGAAGGGGACCACGCTTTCTAGACTATAGGAGGAGAAAGGTATACTTTTCTGTATATAAATAAATATTAAATATAAATAAATGATCAAGTAATGTTAGATGATATTAGTTTCTGCCATAAAAGTGGGTGAGTGAGGACAGTGTGGAAATGTGAAGGGAAGGGCTATCTGATATCTCATGGTTGGATGCCTCACATGGACATTCATAAAATTTGTCTGAAGTCATAGGGAGTTAAGAAGAGAGCAATTGAAACAGAACTGTTTCAGGCCGCAGAGAATAGAAGCCCAGGATCATGAGTGACTTAGGACAAATTGTCGATCAACAGCATATCTTGACTTCCCAAAGTTAAACAGCAATAGACACATTACTTGCAATTTCTAAAGGCCATAATTAATGGTTGTTGATCAGTCAAAACTTTAAAAAAGACAAAATAATGTATCTGTTTCCTTTTAAATACATGTATATTTTATGTGGAAAAATATTATTAAATAAAAAGTGTTCATTATATTTCTTGTCACCATATTTATTTTGGTTCAATTTCATAACTCCCCCTTTTGTCTTTTAAAAATTTTGTATTTATCTTTTATCTATGCATCCATCTATCATCTAGCTTTATATTATAAGTCTCATTCTGCCTCTCTCATGCTTCCCTCTTCCTATAAAATCATATATAAAACAACATAACTTAGAGCAAAATCTGTACAATGTTAGGATACTAAGTAGAAAGAGTTGGAAACATCATAAAACAAATATTGAATTGTCAAAACATTTAAATCCCTTTGGTGAAATAACAAATATTGCTGATGTTTATATCCATTTTATCTTGCTATTTTTTTTTTATCAATGAGAGATGGTGAACAATTGGTCATCACTTTCTTTTATTATCTTTCACATTTCTCCTCAGGCTTCTTTGCTTTATCTAACTAATGTCAATTTTTATAAACTTTCTTCAGGTCTTTTGTCTTCTGGCATCAATTAATTGTTCTTTTCACAATTATTGTTAAAGATTTTATGGTAAGGTTAGGCTCTGAAAGATGCTGCAGAATCATGATCCTTTAGTTTGAAAATCCCATCCATTCTTCCATGTATTTCCAGGATCTAGGAAGAATGAGACTGACTTGGTGTCAATTAACAAATATTTACAGTCTTTCCAATGAAACAGCATATATTGCTGATGTTTATATTAATTTTCTCTTGCTTTGCTACCAGTAGAGCTGGTGAACCAAAGATCACTACTCTTCTTTATAATCTTTCACATTTGAGAGTGACTGTTAATTTTTAGCCATTCCTTTTCAAAGCCCTTTGTTTCTTTAAAGTGCTAACTACTAAATCTTGTGTGATCCTAACTGTGGCTGTATAATATTTGACCATTTTTGTTCTATCTGCTTGCAGTATTTTTTCCTTGACTTGGAGTTGTGGATTTTGTCTATAATATTTCTGGGAGCTTTCATTTTTATATTTCTTTCAGGAGGTGACTGGTGGATTCTTTTAATTTCTACTTTGCTCTCTGGTTCTAAGATATCTGAGAAGTTTTCCTTTACAATTTCTTGAAATATGATGTATAGGTTTCCTTTTGTTCATGGATTTCAGCTAGGTTATTGATTCTTAAATTATCTCTCTTTGATCTATTTTTCAGGTTAGTTGCTTTTTGTATGAGATATTTCATATTTTATTCCATTTTTCAATTTTCAACTTTATTTTATTGTTTCTTAACATTATTATGGAGCAGAGTCATTAGCTTCTTCTTGGCTAATTCTAATTTTTAAGAAGTTATTTTCTTCAATATTATTTTGAACGTCTTTTACCAAGTTGTTACTTCTTCTTTCACAATTTCTTTCCTCAGTTTCTCCTCTACTCTCTTATTTGATTTTTTCCTCCTTTTTATCCCTTTCTTAAACTCTTCTAGGAATTCTTGTTGGGCTTGTGTTCAATATGAAGTTTTTTTTTTTTTTGAGGTTTTGCCTAGCAGATGTTTTAAAGTTATTGTCTTCTTCTGTGTTGATGCCTTGAACTTCCCTGTCACCATAGTGGTTTTTTATGGTTCCGGTCTTTATTTTTGTTTGCTCATTTCTCTAGTCTACTTCTTGATTTTAGATTTTATCTTAACGTAGGGCTCTGCTTACTTCTTGGGGGTTGGAGGATATCTAGCCTGAGCTTCGGTCTTATGTCTTGCTTTCACACCTCAGGTCAGGGGCCTGTAAGTTTTTGGTGCTTCCAATATGATACAGGGAGACATATGTTCATTGCCTTCCCGGTCTGAACTCTGCAAATTCCTGATCCAGGTCTGGGTCTGTTGGCTTGTGTGAGGTTGAATTTACATAGACTTTTTCTGAACTTTGTCGTTGTTAGTCTGTTGGAATGCTCTTCAGGTTCAGAGTGACTGAACTTCTGGTTCCCCTTGGTTTTGTTCTCATCTCATGGTTTATTCAACTACTGGCTTACGTGTGGCACTAAAGAATAGAACTGAGTTGCTACTCTGCTCTTGGGCTCAGAACTACACAGATACTCTTCCGGATCTTGCTCCTTGCTCCTTACACGGATAGGGCCTCTTTCCCCTCCCTACCACTCTTTTTTACCCTGGAACTGTAACACAAGATTGGATAACAGATGAGAGAGCTGCCAGTAGGCATCCATTCTTGTTGCCAGGGCTAGCTGAGGGATCCTCTCGGATCTCTTTCTGCCCAAGTGTTTCCTGCCCTGGTGGCCAGTCCCCTTACCGTATGTGGGTACTGGAATGCTCCCCTGCTCTTGTTACCTTCCTCTGCCATGCTGCTGTCCCTGTTCTACATTTTTGGCCTCCACCCTAGTGATGGCAGACCTCTTTATCTTCCTTAGTTTCTCTGGGATAGAAAAATGATTTGCTGTGACTTGTTCTTGGTTGTGGAGGAGCTCAGGTAAAAATGCTACCTCACGCCATCATCTTGACTCTGTCCCTGCTTGTATCTATTCTTATAAACTCCTTTCAGTTCATTAATCTCCTGTATGTCTCCCCCTGAACACTCTGCCAGTTCTCCATTTCTATTGTTAGTCCTGGTACCTAGAAATGTACACCACGTGGTTGTGACTTCTACATTGACTATTGTTTAGATGTTCTAATATCTAATGTCTTTGCTTTCTATACAATGTTACATTGCTGACATTCAGTTCTGAGGCTACCATACAACAAGAGATCAAGGAGCTGGGAGACTCGGAGTGAGAGTGAGAAGAGAAGCTTCTGTGTGCAGCATAGGGAAGAGTTTCCTAGATTACTCTCATAAGGGAAGTAGCTGAAGTGAAGAGAAGCTGATGGTCCGAGAACTTTTGCTGGACTTTTTATGAGTGTCAGAGAGTAGAGGAGCATTGCTGGTGATGTGGTTTAATGGTAGGCAGAGACCAGCCTGCATGGTATTAGCACATTTGGTGAGAAGCAAAGTGAATGCTGGGGAAGGGAGCAGTAGAGAATGGGAAGCACCGGACAATTTTGCCCATGGCATTTGACCTTGGTCCTCTTTTTACTTCATCAAGGTGCTGTGTGTGGATATTCACAGATGTTTGCATCATTCCAGTTCTTTCCTGGTTTGTCAATTAGTCAGTCAGTTAGTTAGTAAGTCAATAAACACTGAGTCTCTACAATGTTCCAGGCACTATGCTAAGGACTAGAGATACAATAAAAAGCAAAAGACAGTTTTTACTTTCATGGAAGTAACAGTCTAATGGCAGAAACACCATGCAAAAAACTATATATAAACAAACTATACGAGGTAAGCTGGTTAACAGAGGGAAGGGGCTAGAATTAAAGGGATTTAGGAGAGGCTTCCTTTAGGAGGTGAGATTTTATGTAAGACTTGAAGGACACCAGGAGGCATAGATGAGAAAGGAGAGTATTTGAAGAATGGATGATAGTCAATGAAAAGGGCCAGAGTCGGGATATGGAATATCTTGTTTGAAGAAAAACAAAGAACTCAGTGTCACTAGATCCTAGAGTACAGTGTGTGTGTGTGTGTGTGTGTGTGTGTGTGTGTGTGTGTGTGTGTAGTGTAAGGTGTAAAAAGACTGGAAAGGTGGAAGGGGCAAGTTATTAAGGATTTTGAATGTCAAATACAGGATTTCATATTTAATCCTGGAAGTAATAGGGAATCATTAGAGCTCATTGAATTGAGGGTGACACGGTCAGACTTGCTCTTTAGGAAGATAACTTTGAGAGCTGACTGGAGGATGCAATGGAGTGGGGAAAGATTTGTGATGGGGAGACTATTGCAATAATATAGGTGTGAGGGGGTGAGGGCATGTACCAGGGTGGTGGTGGTATCAGAGGAAAGGAAGAGATACGTGCAAGAGATGTTATGAAGGCTAAGTCAAAAGGATTTGGCAGCAGATTGAATATCTAGAATGAGAGAGAATGAGGAGTTGAGAATGACGCCCAAGTTGTAAGTATGGATGACAGAGTGGTATCCTTAATAGTAACAGGTAAGTTAGGAAGTGGGGAAGGTTAGGTGTATGTGTGTGTGTGTATGTGTGAAATAAAATATACTGAGTGAGTAAAAAATGACAAATAAGCTGTGAAATCACATATATACTATTATTGCCTACCTGAAATGTACCAGCTGAGCTCAGAGAAGGGTGATTGTTGGCACTGGGCATTTATAACTCTGACACATAGATCTTTTTTTTTGTTGTTGTTGTCAGACTTGAATATTGTAGGATGATACTCTAGGCTTTCTCATCCTGAAAGCATAGGAATAATTTCCTTTATATTTTAAAATGTTGGTGCTTCTGTGACTTGACAGATCTGTGATCATATTAAAATGTGTACTTCAGCTCACAGTTCATCCACATCTTATCATCTCATCTGATTCTTGTTACTGTTGCTGTTGTTTTTCAGTTATCTCAGTCACTCTTTGTGACCCCATTTCTTAGCAAAGATTCTGGAGTGGTTTGTCATTTCCTTCTCCAGCTCATTTTACAGATGAAGAAACTGAGACAAACAGGGTTAAGTGATTTGCCCAAGGTTGCAAAGCTAGTAAGTGTCTGAGGATGGATTTGAAAGCAGGTCTTCCTGACTCCAGACCCAGTGCTCTCTCCTCTGTGTCACCTAGCTGTGCAAAATACTGGAGACCCTTCTCAAGTTCTCTGAATATTCAATAGGTAAAGAAGACAGCATTTACAACTCTCATAAAAGAAGCCTCTCTCAGGTAAGGAGAACTAGACTGTTTATCAAAAGGCTAGGCTTTGAAAGAAGTAGTAGATCCTTTCATGACTCATCAGTTTGAAAATCCTTACTAACCTGTTTACTCATTTCCTGTGATCTGGGAATTACCAGACTGATCTTCTGGAACCCATCTATACCCCTGGAATCCATCCATCCTGGCATCAACAGTATTTTTAAAATATTATTTTACTCCCCTCCCCCCAATTACATATCAAGACATTTTTAGCACTCATTTCTACAAGATTTTGAGTTTCATTTTTTCTCCCTCCCTCTCCAGCCTCTTCTGAAAATGATGGGTAATTTGATATAGGTTGTACATGTGCTATCAAGTACAACATATTTCCCATATTAGTCACAGTTGTGAAAGAAGATATAGATCAAAAGAAAAAAAAACATGAAAAAGAACAAAGTAAGTGAAAAAATATACTTTGATCTGCATTCAGACACCATCAGTTCTTTATCTGGATGTGGATAGCATATTCCTTCATGAGTCCCTTGTCTTGGATTATTGTGTTGCTGAGAAGAGCTGAGTCATTCATAGTTGATCATCACACAATGTTGCTGATACTGTGTTCAATGTTTTCCTGGTTCTGTTCATTTGACTTTGTATCAGTTCACACAAATCTTTCCAGGTTTTTCTTAAATCTGCCTGTTCATCATTTATTATTGGACAATAGCATTCTATTACAGTTGTACACCACTACTTGTTCAGCCATTCCTCAATCAATAGAAATCCCCTCAGTTTCCAATATTTTGCCACCCTGAAAAGGACTGCTATAAATATTTTTGCACATGTAGGATTTTCGCCCTTTTTTATGATCTCTTTGGGATACAGACCTAGAAGGGTCAAAGGGTCAAAGGATATACACAGTTTGGTTGCCCTTTGGGAATAGTTCTAAATTGCTCTGCAGAATGGTTGGATCAGTTCACAACTACCCCGACAGTGCATCAGGGTCCCAATTTTCCCTTGTCTTCTCCAACATTTATCATTTTCCTTTTTTTTCGTCATATTAGCCAATCTGATAGGTGTAGGATGGTGCCTCAGAATTTTTCTAATTTGCATTTCTCTAATCAAAAGTAATTTAAAGCACTTCTTCATATAGCTAGAGATAGCTTTGATTACATCATCTGTAAACTGCCTGTTCATATTCTTTGACCATTTATCAATTGGGGAATGGCTTGCATTCTTATAAATTTGATTCAGTTCTCTATATATTTGAGAAATGAGGCCTTTATCAGAGACACTTGCTGTAAAGATTGTTTCCCAGCTTTTTACTTTCCTTTTAATCTTGGTTGCATTGGTTTTGTTTGTACAAAAGCTTTTTTAAAATATATAATCAAGAGTATTTATTTTACATTTTGTAATGCTCCCTATCTCTTGTTTGGTCATGAATTCTTCCCTTCCCCATAGATCTGACTAGTAGACTATTCCTTGGTCTTCTAATTTGCTTATAGAGCCACCCTTTATGTCTAAACCATGCACCCATTTTGACCATAACTTATCATGCAGTGTGAGATGTTAGTCTCTACTTAGTTGGTGTCCTATTGTTTTCCAGTTTTCCTAGCAGTTTTTGTCAAATAGTGAGTTCTTATCTGAAAGGCTAAGGTCTTTGGGTCTATCAAACACTAGGTTACTATGGTCATTTACTACTGTGTCTTGTGTATTAATCTATTCCACTGATTCATCACTCCATTTCTTAGCCAGCACCAGATAGTACTGCTTTATAATATAGATTGAGTTCTGGTATTTCTAGGCCACCTTCCTTTGTATTTTTTTTCATTAATTCCCTTGATATTCTTGACCTTTTATTCTTCCAAATGAATTTTATTGTTATTTTTTTCTATCTCTGTCAAATAATTTTTTGGTAATTTGATTGGTATGGCATTGGATAAGTAAATTAGTATAGGCAGAATTTTCATCTTTGTTATATTAACATATTCCTCTTTCTCATCTTTTAATTTTTTTTATGTCATTCCCTCAGATTCATCTTACACCCATACCCTCTGTCAATATATATTCCTTCTTGCTATAACATTAGTGGTAAATTTTTTTTAAGTCCCATTTTTAAAAAAAAATCTACTATACATACACCAAACTGGCAAAGAAGAAAAAGTTAAAAAAAATTGTTGGAGGTGCTTCAGAAGGCTAGGCATATTAATAATCTCTTGGTGGAACTGTGAACTGGTTCATAATTTGGAATTATGCTATAAAGATTAACTGTTTGTACACTTTGACTTAATGATTTTACCAGAGTACATAGACAGCTAAGGATGTCATAGTCAGAAAGAAAGTTCCCATATGTACTAAAATAATCTTAATAGCACTTTTGTAGTAACAATCAAATAAATAAAAGATTAAATAAAAAAATATAATTGGGTGTGCAACAGGGAAATGGCTGAACAAATGTTGCCCTAGAAAAGCAACAGAATATTTTTTACACAATAAGAAAAGGTAAATATGAATGATTTCTACATACCAGATAATACTTTTATGAAGTAAAGTTAAGAAAGCACTATCAATTGAAAAATGTAGTTATTACAATAAGGACAATTTAAATATTAGTAAAAGGCAGTAGCATTAATATTAAATACAAAGGTCAATCTTGGTTATAGAGGATTGATGATGATATAGTTCACTACTGTCTCAGTAGAGAGGGATGCATGGCAGCATGGTCCAGTGGTAAAAGCAGTGAATTTGGAATCAGATGTCCTGAGCTTAAAGAGCTAGTTCTGTTACTGAGTGAGGGAAGAACAGAGGTGGCTACCATGTTGGTAGTATGATGGTCAGTGGTAAAATTTTTAAGATTTACAAGTATCATCTTCCCATGTAGGGATGTACACAGTATAGCTCCATTGAATCCATTATGTTTTCTTTTCCCTCTTTAGACTTCTATTGGTTTTGATATTGGAGATCATTGCTTTTTGTTCAATTCTGGCCTTATGAAAACTTGAAATTGTTCTATTTCATTGAGTGATCAATTTTTCACTTGAAGTGTTATGCTTAATTTCGCTGAGTAGGTGATTCTTGGTTGTAGTCCTAGTTTCTTTGCCTTCTGGAATATCATGTTCCATGACCTTCTGATATTTTAGTGTCACAGCTGTTAAGTTTTGTGTAATTCTGATTGTGGCTGCCTGATTTTTGAATTGTTCCTTAATGGCTACTTGCAGTATTTTTTTCCATGACCTAATAGTTCTGAAATTTGACTATAGTGTTCCTTGGAGGTTTTCTTTTTGGTTCTCTTTCCTGAGGTGATCATTGGATTCTTTCAATGCTTATTTTGTCCTCTGATTACAGGTCATCAGGACAGCTTTTCTTGATAATTTCTTGAAAGATGCTATCCAGATTCTACTTTTGATTATGACTTTCAGGTAGTCCAGTGATTCTGGAATTTTCTCTCCTGGAGCTATTTTCCAGGTCAGTTGTTTTTCCCATGATTTATTTTACATTTTCTTCTATTTTTTCATTCTTTTGAATTTATTGGATTGATTCTTGATGTCTCCTAGAGTCATTAGTTTCCATTTGCCCAATTCTAACTTTTAACGAGTTGTTTTCCTCAATTATCTTTTGTGCTTTCTTTTTTATTTGACCAATTGTACTTTTTGAGGAGTTGTTTTTTTCAGCGGATTTTTGTATCTGTTTTTCTATTTGGCCAGTTCTACTTTTTAATCAGTTTTTTTCTTTTTCCAAGCTGTTGATCATAATTTTCTTGCATCACTTTCAATTTCATTTCCCAATTTTTCTTCTACCTCTCTTATATGATTTTAATCTTTTTGAGCTCTTCTGGGCTTGAGACCACTTCCCATTTTTCTTTCTGGTTTTGCTCATAGGTGTTTTGACATTGTTGTCCTCTTCTGAGTTTGTGTCTTGATATTCCTTGTCACTATAATTACATTTTGTGATCAAATTCTTGTTTTTTCCTCATCCTTTTTTGGTCTTATCCCTTTTTTAAAAAAAATTTGAGCTCTGCTCCTGGTTTGGAAGGGGCACTGTCTCAGATTTCTTGTGCCAGTGGCTGCAACCCTGGCTTTGCCTGGTGCTGCACTGAGAGGCCCACAGGACACCCTTGTGTCTGGTTCTATGCTGATGGGCTAGGGTAAGGGCAGGGGGCTGGAGCTGCAGGAGGCTGGAGGGGTCTGACAGTTTACCTGGTGCTGAGCCAAAGTGGTGGTGTTTGGCATGTGCTGAGATTCATGGGATATTTCTGCATTTCCCTGGGACTACACTGAAGCACATGGCAGTCTGGCTGCTGGTGGCTGCCTGTTTGCTTAGGCACCTGTAAAGTTTGTATCTACCTGTTTGCTAGGCATGTGGAGGTCTGGCTCCTGGAGGTTACCTCTTTGCCTGGGACTATGCTGAAGCACATGGTGGTTCTCTCAGCTGGAGTCTGCTCATTCCCTTGGCTATGCTGAAGCATGTGTGTGCCTGATGTTGGCATTTGCCAGCTCTACTGCACTAGGGCTCAGGATTTCCTACTGATTTTCTGTGTTGGGACTTGCCACTGGCATTCTAGGATGCTTCCTGTCCTGGACTGCACTCCCCTTTTACCCAAGTGAGAGAGACTGTTCCTGCTGATACTCCAAGTTTCTTGGATTCAAAGATTATTTCACCCCATCTTTTTGCTGGTTCTGCTGTTCAAGGATTTGTTTGGGAATGCCATTTTATGGTTTTTTGGGGGGGATGAATATAGGAGAGTTATGGAGATTTACTGCTTACTTCACCATCTTGGCTCCAAGAACACATCAAGAGGTATTTTTAAAAAATAATTAATTTATTTTTAGTTTTCAGCATTCGCTTCTATAAGATTTTGAGTTTTAAATTTTTTCTCCCTCCCTCTTCTTCCCCCTTCCCAAGACAGCATGTAATCTGATATAGGTTCTACTTATACATTCATATTAAGCATATTTCCCATTAGTCATGATGTAAAGAAGAATTTGAACTGAGGGGAGGAACCATGAGAATGAAGCAATAAAACAAAACAATAAAGGAAAAGGAGAGCAAATAATATGTTTCCACATGCATTCAGAGTCCATAGTTCTTTCTCTGGATGTGGATAACATTTTCCATCATGAGTCTTTTGGAGTTGTCTTAGATCCTTGCATTGCTGAGAAGAGCCAAGTCTATCAAAGTCAGTCATCACACAATGTAACTGTTACTGTGTATAATATTCTCTTGGTTCTGCTCATTTTACTCAGCATCAGTTTATATATGTCTTTCCAGGTTTTTCTGAAGTCTACCTGCTCATCATTTCTTATAGCACAATAGTTTTCCATTACATTCATATACCACAACTTGTTCAGCCATTCCCCAGTTGATGGGCATCCTCTCAATTTCCAATTCTTTGCCACCACACAGAGTCACTATAAATATTTTGTACACATAGGTACTTTTTCTGTTTTTATGACGTCTTTGGAATACAGACCTGGAGTGCTGTTGTTGGGTCAAAGGGTATGCACATTTTTATAGCCCTCTGGGCATAGTTCCAAATTGCTCTCCAAAATGGTTGGATCAATTCACAGCTCCATCAACAATGTACTAATGCTCCAATTTTCCCACAACTTCTCTAACATTTGTCATTTTCCTGTTTTGTCATGTTAGTCAGCATGATAGGTTTGATATGGTACCCCAGAGTCATTTTGATTTGCATTTTTCTAATCAAAAGTGATTTAAAGCATTTTTTCATATGATTATAGATAGCTTTAATTTCTTCCTCTGAAAACTGCTTGTTCACATCCCCTGATCATTTTTAAATGGGAGAATGACTTGCATTCTTATAAATTTGACTCACTTCTCTATATATTTTAGAAATGAGGCCTTTATCAGAGACACTAGTTGTAAAAATTCTTTCCCACCTTTCTACTTCCCTCCTAATCTTGGTTGTGTTGGCTTTGTTTGTGGAAAAACTTTTCAATTTAATGCAATCAAAGGTATCCATTTTGCATATCATAATGTTCTCTATCTCTTATTTGGTCATAAATTCTTCCTTTTTCCATAGACCTTATAGGTAAACTCAACAAGTATTTATTGTATTTATCACCTGCTATGTGCCAGGCACTCTATAGATACTGGGATACAACTACAAAGCTTAAAATAGTTCTTCCTTTGAAGGAAGGGGAGACAATAAGGAATACACACACATACATAATATATAGCATAAAAATTAAGTGAAAAAATAAAAATACATACAAAATTAAATGCAAGTTAATTTGAAAGGGAAAGAGCTAGTAGGTGAAGAGGGAGCATGAAAAGTTTCATGCAGAAAATTGTGGCTATTTTGCATCTTATAGATTTATGAGGCAGAGGTAGAGAGGAGATATATTTTGGACATGGTGAACAATGCAAGGTTATGAGAGCAGAAGATGGAATGCTGTGAATAAGAAACAGAGATGCCAGTTCACCTGGACTTCTCAGTATGGGGAGGAAGAATATCACTAGTAAACTTATCAGACACCTTTGGATATTCAAAGTTACTTCTCTACTTTTCTATTTTACCAACTTCCTGAGTCCTCTACTACATATTCTAGGGTCAAAACACTTATCCCTGGATTCAGACTCTAACTTCAAATTTTTTAACCTCTTGTTGAATATAGCCCTTCTTTTTAATATATTTTTTCTTTCAAATAAATAAGAAAACAAGGATAAAAAACCCCCATCTGTACCAGACCATATTTTAATTGAATATATCCATTCTGGACATAACACACAATTTTGAGGGTGGTAAGAGATTTATTCTTAAGATATTCAAAAATCTTTAGGAAAAACTGACTTTATTACACAAACTAGGTGATTAAGACAATATCAATGAGTAGCCTTTATACCTGTGAATTGAGATTGCTCAGAGAAATCTCTAACCAATCTGACAGCTTTATTCAATTTGTAAATCTTTTTTATAAGGGTTACTCTTGTGGAGGTAGACTTCCCATGGACTCCTAAGCTCTTAGCACAGTGCTTGGCACATACCATGGCTTAATAAATACTATCTGGCTGATGTACTAACACCTAACTAGGCTTCAGAGATTAGGGATGCCTCCTTGAGAGGGCAGAGATTCAAGAAGATGAATTTTTGTTGGAAAAGTCAAACTTTCTATTGATAAGAACAAGTTATGAAATAGTCTGACAGCTCTTTCTCTTTCTTTTTGGAACTTTTTCATACTTGGACTTCTAGGAAGGTTCACGTGAGAGATTTCTCTCTCCTCTGCCCCACTTCTTAACAGGAGAAGGAAATGGAGACTGACAGGAGAACCACATAATGAATAGCTTGTGTTATTCACTAACCTCAGAGGGTTAAGACAGACCTAAGAGGGGAGAACTACAAGCTTCTCTTTTCCTTCCACTGCTTTTCTGTTTCTTTTTCTGAGCATGTTATAGACTAGCAATTCTGAGAATGGATAGTTCAAGCCTTTGGTGTCAGCTCCTGGGCAGCCCTACACTGAGTATCCCCAAGTTCCAGAGTTTCTAAGATATCAATAGTTCTTGAGTTCAGGAGTTGGACTGTCCTAGTCAATAGTTTGCTTCAGAGATAAAAAATTGATTTTTGTAAATGATATAGCATATCATATTTTTGTCGTTATACACTTGGTGGAAAGGTTTGAAGACTTAGAGTGGGGGGCACTACTTTTTAAGACAGCTTATTCTATTTTGGGGTACCTCTAATAATTAGGAAATCAATCCTAAAACTGTTTATTTGTAAACAATAAGCAATTGTTTTTAATTTTGCTTTCTGGGTTCAAGCAGACAAAGTCTAATCCCTCTTATATATGATAACTGATATAATTTCTCTACTGAAGTCATGCAAGATCATGCCATGTATGCTTATTATTTGTTGAATATAATTGTTGTATGTTAAAACACTTGATCTGGTAGAAGAAAAGCATAGTCTTAAAGTCTCTTCTCCTAAAAGAAAACTCTCATGCCTATGTAAAAATCATATAAAATCAGCTTAAAGATGAATTAATAGAGATTACTTTGATGAGCCACTGATTATGAACACCAATGGGGGGGCAGCAAAAAGTATGAAGATGGGTGCTTGTCAAAAGTGTTTTCCACTGCCATAGAGGATTCTAGAGTAGAGTCCAAATAGAAGAGAAATTCCTTATAGATAATGAAGTCTTCCTGATCAACTCTTTGTTGATATTTTGCCGATTGCATCAAATCCCAGAACAATGAAGAACCTCTTAAATGAGATCCATAGACACCCAAATGAGTTTGGCCTAACCATACACACAGTGCTTTAGTCACCTCTCTAAGACTATAAGTTACAGGGAAGACACCAACATGAATCAGCAGCATGAATATCCTTATCTTATGTTCCCTGTGCAAATGAAATCTTAGGTCTAGTACTTTTTCCTATCCCTCAGTGCACACAGGGAAAAATAAGTAGACAAAGAATGACTACTGCCTATAGGCAATAGTATGTAGTTAATTGTGTAGTTAGATGAATAAACCATAGAGCTAGCCCATTAATATAAATATATTGGACAGACACTGCAGATGTATAATGAACTGGGTCTATACTTGAATAGAGGAATGAGCAGGCTGGATTTTATTTGGAAAACTATGCCATGATTTTAATGATCTCAGTCTTTACCCTGAATGAATGGCTCATCTTTTAAATTTCAAATGCTTTTGGTGGTGCTCTATGACATCATTATAGATGATGGTGGGAATAGTTTATAGTATATTGCCAACAAAGAACTATATAAAAGAAGTGGTTCAAAAGATATCATCAAAGAGGTTCATGCCTGGAAAAGGGAATGAGTTGATTATGTAATGAAAGTGAAGGATAACATGTAACTCATAAGTTCCATTGATACTTATGTAATCTAAAGAGATCTAGAGTTAATCTCCTCCTTCCTTGAATAACAACCCTGTGGAGGATTTATAGGAGAATATGGAAAAGAATTACACAAGATAATAAAGTGTGGATGGGTAGTGATTGCCACCATTGTAGGGTATACCCACATTGATCAAATCCATTGAGATATCAAAGTATTGAAGTATCAATAAAAAATCGGTAGTGAACACAAAGGTTGGGAATTATTGATATTTTCTGTGTTAGAAATCTTGGAATAGTACTAAGGTTCATATTCTCTCTTCCCCTTGCCAAACTTTCAGTATACTTTTCTCTTTCAGATGGTATTAGGAATTGATTCCTTATACCCCCAAAATCAAATTGCCTCTCTCTCCATGACCATGGTTACCACATTTTTGGGTCATACCTATCCATGATAATGTCTTTTATGTCACTTCTTGCTCACAAATCACCACTAGTAAAGAACTGTAGCCTATGTGCATCAATTAGCATGGTGGTGAACTTTGGGTCACATAAAATTTTGACCCTTCAGAGGGTGTGGTGCTCCATGGCTTTGTGATAATTTTGCTGTACGTGCTGGAAGACTATTGATCTTTAAAAGATAGATTTGTTTTAAGAAGAAGCTTAGGATCACTGAAAATATTTTTCAGTTTCCTAAATTATCACCATCATCATCATTATCATTGCTACTATGTAACACTTTAAAGTCTGCAAAGTGCTTTATATATGTTATCTTATTTGAACTTCACTACAACCCTATAGGTGCTAATTTTTAAAATATGAATCTAAATACAACTCAGCTCACTAGTCCTTCAGTTCAATTCAACAAGCATTTCTTCAATGTCTACCAAGTGTCAGACATGTGTATTGAGGAATGCAAAGGCAAAGATGAAACAGTCCTTGCACTTAAGGGACTTTTATTAAATTCTATTAAATTTAAGTTCCAGTTCATTTTTTATCCATAATGGGCAATGCACAAAGTACGTGCATCCAGGAGTGTGCTGGTAAATGTTTAACAACTACTAAGAGGAGGAGAGAGAGAGAGAGAGAGAGAGAGAGAGAGAGAGAGAGAGAGAGAGAGAGAGAGAGAGAGAGAGAGAGAGAGAGAGGATGAACAGAAATTTAATCTTAATTATTAAAGTTTTCTTCATTTTCTTAAGTCTAGACAAACAACAAAATAATAAATCAAGCCCTTATTTGTAGTGGTTTCCTTCTGAGGCAGGCTCCCATGGAAAATTTAGCAATTGGCTCTTTTGAAGGGAAAACTCTGGAACACCACTACATGTATCTGCTGATGGATTAACTCAATGGGATGATCATCAAACTGTGTATTGTGGTCTAGGCAATATGCATCTTTCATTTACTGACTTTTTTCCTATGTAGATTGTTAGGCAGAACATTTTGGGACTTTTGTTTATATTATTTAGGAGGGCTTCTGTTTGAATGCTTGATGCAATCACCAACATTTTAAATGTTGCCAAATAATGTCTATGTATGTGACAGATATTAGAATTGACTTTTATGACAACTGTCCTGAGAAAAACATTTCTTTTGTGATATTGTGGTGTAATTCACAACTCTTCCCTCAGTGTTCTTTTAGGCACATAAATAGGAATGGACCCATTATTTCTTTAACCTCTATTGGTTCCATTGTATTGCCAGGATTTTGACCAGGAGCTGTTTTTTTTTTTCTGTCACTCTGAAAAATGGTAAGAAGGCAATTCTTCTTATTGCCCTTCAGAATAATGACAAGAGATCCCCTTTTCCTTTTCTTTCATTTGACGTCCAAAGAGAATACCTAGGAAAAGGACTAAAATGGATTATAATTTGAAGTCTTTTTTAAATGGATGATTGAAATCTTCATTGGGTGATGAAATAATAGCTATGGTAATATAAAATGGATTACAATAAGAAATAGTGATCATTTGCTTTCATGTTATAACTGGTCAAAGAGATGAGAAAAAATTCAATAACCTCAGCAACATTTGCTACCAAGTAAATAAAGCAAGACATGAGTGAAAATATATCAACATGACCTTTGCATGCTAAATGGACTTTGTTATGTTGAAGGCTTTTGTTGTCAGGCCCAGGAGGAAATATTGTTGAAATTATATATGCTACAGTTTCCACTCATGCCTTAGGCTTCATAATTACATCCTTTCCCATATCCAGACTTTGAAGAAAGTTCAAAGCCAGGTCAGGAAGGGTAGAAATGGAGATAAGATCTTAATTTCCTTTACCAGTCATATTCATTTCCACTGAAATGAGTTTCAGGGCTAGTACAATTGCACAGAGAACAGCTGACTTATGGCAGAGCTTTTAGCAAGAACTTAAGAGATGTGAAAGATCTAGGGTCTATTTTTAACATGAAACCTAAAAACTTTTTTGAATCACCACATTTATCTTTTATAACATTCACTTCAGTGTGTTGATTGATTGGTAGATTGTTAAAACACACAGTTGTACTTACTCATCTTACAACCCAAAGCTTTTTTGCCTGAATGGTTTTGGAAGATTTTCTTTCTCTTTTAAATTTCAGCTTTGTAAAATTAAACCAGTTGTGCATATTCCAAGGGGTTAGGAAAAATAATTCATCCTTTTTGAAAACTGAATCACTAATTTTAACAAAAAATAGATTTTATGCTATAAAGATGAAAAGATATTTGATCATATATATAAATTTTAGTTCAGCATTTGAAAGAGAGAATATGACCTACAAGATGTTACCCAAAGGGATTCTGGATTCATGAAGTTTAGAAGTATCACATTATTGAAATTCATGCCTCCAATTCAACTTGGCTGTTGACTTTATGCTGATTCTGAGCACAAAGGAATGTTTATCCACAGGCTGGATTCACAGAAGTAGAGGGCCCAGACTGATGTAGGTGATAGTGCCATTGTGTTCTTGCATGACCAGACCACATCTGGAGCATTGTGCTCCATTTTGGCCACCACATTTTGTGAGCAGGATTGATAGCAATTAAGTGATTGGAAGAAGGAAATCAGAATCATAAAGAGACTCAAAAATAACATCTAGTGCCTATTAAAAGAGGAATAGATGTTTAAGGTAAAAAAGAAAAGACTTAAGGTAAACATAATTATATTTTTTACATAAATAAAGGTCTTTCATGTGTACAAAGATTTATGTGTATGCTGTTTGGCTCTAGAGAGGAGAATTAATACTTATTAATGGAAGCCATAAGAAGGAAAATTTTGCCTTCATATAAGGAAGCACATCCTCCAAATCAGCTCTTTCTGCAAATGGAATGGATTACCTTATTGGGTATTAAGTGCCTCCTTGCTAGAGGTATTCAAGCAAAGAGTAATAGAGAGGATTTATCTGTAAGAGGAAGAGTTGGACTAAATGACCTTAAAGTCCCCATTATCTCTAGGAGTGTCTGCACTCCTTCATAAACCTAGTCTCAGGGAAAAGACAATATAAGTCAACCAAACTCTACCTGTTCCTTTTGTAGAAGTTACTTTTTAGTTTTTAGACATAAACTATGTTGATATATTTCCATTTTTCTAGCCCCCTCCCTCTATTTAGCTGCAAAATATAACACTACAAGAAATCTTGCATAGATTTCCTATTATCTATGGGAAAGGGATAAAATGAACCTAATTGATATGAATTTTTCATTCTATTTTCATTCTAGGCGTGTATGTGTACACACACACACACACACATGCACACACACACACACACACACACACGTATTACATTGTTATTTCCTGCCACAGAAATAATGGAAAACATTAGATAAGACAATCTTCTGCTCTACTCAACTACACATATCTGGAATGTGATAGAATGCATAATATTGCCAACATTCTGTTCACAGTCATATACTTGAATCAGGTAAGTTCTAAGATAAGAATTGTGTCCATAGCCAGGATGGAAATAAATGCCATTTGAATCCTCTCAGCACATCTGCAAAAAAAAGTAATTTTGTTTTATACACACATGATTTAACAGCAACATAGCCAGGATTACCAAGGTAAGTACAGTAATTTCAGCATTCATATCTGAATATAGGCATGCTTTCCAGAACAGGCATTCTTTTGGGATTTAGATTATCTTAAACCAATAAACTGAAGATTTATTTGGTTGATGTGTTATTTGTATAGTTATTCTTTTGATAAATTGAGTTTTGAGTATTTTGACAGTGAAAAAATAGGATTACAATTTATCCTAATGATTCAATTAAATATATTAACTAATCAATAATAAGCAAACATTTTAAACTGCCTACTGTGTGCCAACTACTGGGCTAGGTGCCAGGGATACAAATACAGTAAATAAATCAATTCTTATTCACAAAGTGCTTTCATTTGAATAAGAGAGATAACAATCACAAACATATCTATAAACAGAACTAACCTAGATATAATTTAAATGCAAACTAGTTAAATGCCAGGGAGATTAATAGGGAGTAAACTAGCAGTTTGGGACAGGATCAGGAAAGGCTTCATGTAAAAGATGGTGCTTGAGTTTTATTTTGAAGGGAGAGAGGGATTCAATGAATCTGAGGAGAGGCAGGAGTGAATTCCAGGCATTAGACATGATCAGTACAAAGATATGAAGACAGGAGATGGAGTGCAATAAGTAAGAAAGAGAAAGAAGGCAAATTTGACTGGGTTTTAGAATGTAATAGGTGTAAAGCTCAATGAAGCTAGAAAAATACAGTATACTGGGGTCAGGTTATGAAGGGCTTTAAAAACTAAAAAAAAAATTTTTATAGGAGTGATAATAGGGAGCTCTTTGAGTTGATTGAGTACAGGAGTGACATAGATCTGCATTTAAGAAAAATCAATCTGACAAGTGTACAGAATGGGCTGGAATGGTGAGAATCTTGAGGCTGGGAGAGTGATCAGCAATTGATTGCAATAATTTAGATAGGAGGTGATGGGAACCTGAACTAAATTAGTAGTTTTGTGAGCACAGAGAAGGGTTTGAATGTGAGAGATGTTATTGTAGAAACATTAAGATTTGAGAGCTTACTTGATGTGTAGAGTGAAGGAGATAGAGGTATCAAGGATAATGCCAAGATTATAAACTTGGGATACTGGAAGGATGGTGGCTGCCTTTGACAAAAATATTGGTTTGGAAGAGGTGAGTGTTTTTGGAGAAAAATAATGAGTTTAGCTTTAGAAATGTTGAATTTGAGACATCTTCAGAGCATCCAATAATTAAAATGTCCAATAGTTGATTAGTTGTACGAGACTGAAGCTCTTGGGAGAGATTGGGATTGGAGATATAGCCTTGTGAATAATTTGTTTAGAGATGGCAGTTAAACCAAGGGGATCTGATGAGGTGAGAGACAGAGACAGAGAGAAGACAGAGATAAAGACAAAGAGAAAGAGAGAGGGAAGCTTGTTATTGTGCTTCATTTTTGAAGAGGGCCAATGAAGGATGACATCTTGACTTCAGCACGAATTGGATTATTTTAGTGAGGCAGAGTTGCATAAAGTTGTCAGCTTCACACTCTCTTCCAGAGTCATTAAAGTCCAGTGAGAAGATAAAAGTCAAGATGACCACCGATGGCCTGGGACGCAGTGGATGCAGTGGCACTTTTGATGTTTGAACAAGCTCTAAGTGCTCCACAGTGCCTGCTTGAGCCACCTTCATGGTCATTGGAACAAATTACTCTTATTTACCCATTCTGATGGGGAAAGTCTTCACATACTTGGAGCAGACATCCGCATAATTCACCAACAGGTTTGAGGTCTGTAGATTACCCTCAATCTGGTTTATCCCATCTGCTGATATGGTTTTACTGGAGTGTGGCTGCTGCTAATGGTACAACTTTTTGGAGCCACAGGTGTGAATTGGGTGGCAGGTGGACACCAAAGGTGGATGAGCAGTTTGGAAAATGGCTCACAAGCCCGCATACCAGAGGTGCTAGTCCTCCTTGAACACCCCCTACACTCCATACATAAAACAGAAAGAGAGGTAGCCAGAGTAGGAAAGAGGTAGAAACAGAGAGTAGGGAGTTAAGAGAAGATGGCTCCAGGTGGATCTTTTGTGTATGTTCACCACTAGAGGGCATGATATATATGATAAGGGACAATTGCTTCTGCCTCTTTGACTGTATGTAGGGCAAAGTGAAAAAACTCCTCCCATAGCTTTCCCTTATAAAGGGCTCACACTGCCAGTCATCCCTTCATTTGCCACCAGCTTCTTTGCTTGGTTTCAACTCTGCCATCATCTTCATCATGCCTTCTTGCAAGGTACCCTCTGGTACTTTTCCTCCCCTTTCAGTTTCCTTTTGTATATTAACTTCCCCCATTAGATTGTAAGCTCCTTGAGGTGAAAGGCTGTCTTTCTTTTTCTTATTTGTATCCCCAGAACTTAGAACAATGTCCAAAATATAGTAGGCACTTAATAAATCTTTACCATAATAGCAAAGGAGACAAAGAAGGGATGATCAGACAAGTAGGAAGAGAACTAGGAGAACGTAGTATCGTAAAAGTCAAGAGAAGAAATAGATTCAGATTAAATATCTACTATGTGCAAAACACTGTCCTAGGTACTGATTTAAGTGAGGCTTACTTACATCTGAATGAATAGGTGGTATCTTCTCCAGATGTGAGTGAATTTTTTTTAAAGTTTTAGTGGTTATTGGATTTATTGTGGTTATTGAAATGTTATATCTAAGGTAGTCAATAGTTGATAAGTATTTATTTAGCACCTCCTAAGTGCCAGACAATGTGCTAAGTATAGTTAAGGAAACATAAGATCCTATTTTTAATTATGTTCCACTATAACACTTAAAGCCCATGAAAACTTGATTATTTACTTACCCTGTTTAGGAAATATTTTTAATAAATATAAGGAAAATCTAGACTTTATGTTTTAAATTGCTCTAACCAGTAACTAATGTTCATCTCCTCTTGGTGTTTATTATCAAAATTGAAGTACTTTTTATGCCATGACTTTTCTATGTGTAAACACACATTTATGTATATATTTTGAAATCTTGGCAGTCTTCTATTCATCCAAGTAGAACAGAACTTGACAGTTCCATGATGAAGTATTGTGAAACCAACAGAAAATGCATGATGCCTGACCTATTAGGTTTTCACAACATATATGTATGTATATGTATATGTATATGTGTATGTATAACTATATATATATAGTTTCTTATTACATACATATAAAACTATATATATAAAACTCTCTCTCTATATTGCTATATATATAGTTTATTACATTGAGGTGAAATAGTATTATGGGGTCTCAAAGCAATTGCTAGCAAATTTCAGTGGCTAGCATACATACAGCAAGTTAGTATCATAGTACAGATGAACAAAGAGAAGTCATTGCAATACGTAGCTCTAAAACTCCAATGGAATAATTTTGGAAATGATTCTGTGAAACAGATCTTGTGTTAGAAGTGTAGTATGGCACCATGATATATATGACAGACTTGGTGTGTAAGAGCAAACAGCAAAAAGGGCTGCCATACAAACATGCCTGAGGGGAAAATGAGTTTGTGCATTAGCAGAATTAGAAAATAGAGTGAAAGGAGAATGGGTGGCTGGGTGAGAGAAAAAGGATAATTAGTGCATAAAGTTGTATTTTATTTATTAATGTGTGTATATACACGTATCAGTATAATACTTCAAAGTGATTTTATTGGTGTGGGTGCTCCCTCCACCAAGGCAGATAAATCTTGGTCCCTCCAGGGCTTAGAAGATTATTTTAGTAGATGGAGAATTGTGTCTGTAAAATTCAATACCGTTCAGTTAACTTAGGGATGGACTTCTTTGTATGAAGTTAAGAGGGTCCTTGAATGACAGATGGTGTCCATCACTGGGCCAGTACTTAAAGCCTTTTCATTGAGGTAGAACCTGACAGACCTTGAGCTCTACTGGTATTGCCTTTGAGAACCCAGGATCATTTTCACACCATGGTGAGCCATCAGAATAGGACATAAGTGGACGATGAAAGTATTCTACAGTATTTATTTTATGTTTCATAGCCTCTCATTTCTTTAGTAAAATAATAGTTATCTACTCACATGAATGGTAAATGCTGTATTATCTGGTATCTTACCAACTTAGAAGTTCTATAAATGGCATATCTATCATCTCTCAAAATGAATCTTCAAATTAGTAATAGGCAAACATATAAAAATCTATAGAACATCCATGGGTGAGCATGAGATTACTGCTATTTCTGTTACTCTTATTTTTAAATAGAAAGAAGGTAAAATCTCCATTTCATAAGGCTTTCAAAAATAATAATAATGTATATTTTGAAATTTTTGTTCTTTTATTAAGTTTTTAAAATAATTATTTGTATTCATTTGGTACTTTAAAGTTTTCTAAGACCTTTACACTAATTTGATTTTATTTTCACAAAAATATAGTAAAACAAGTATTATTCTTTCCATTTTACATATGAGGAAACTGAGGCTCAGAGATGTTAAGGGACTTGACCATTTGTATAAATTCCTGATAGACTCCATTGATTAGATCTTGGGTTTGGATTAAAGGGGCAAAGGACATAGTTTATACAAAAGACTTAGTGGCTGCAGAATGAAATGAGGTGTATTGGAAAGAAAAGAAAGTACAGATGTTATGGCCCTTTAAACTAGTAGATGAGGTGACAGCAATTCCCATATCAGCAGCAAGTCATACATCACCTTTAGTACCAGATTTCTGGTTGCCAGGTACATTGCTGGCTTTGTCAGTAAACAAATAATGCACAGGAGCCATTGTACCACTGCTCCAAAGGTTGAGTGAGTTCAAGTCCTTTGGAGCCAAAGGAAAGCTAGATAGAAAAATGTCAGGGACTTCAAGACATTTCCTGGGTTAGTCTTGCCCATAACACCTCAAGAAAAGGAAGAGAATTAGGAGAAATTTGTGGCATCAGCATGGTGATTTGTTTTATCTCTGGAATCCAGATGCAGGAGACAAGATAAGCTAACTCTTGGTAACAGAAACAAAATTCAAGGTATGAGTACATCATTATTGGATACAACTGTTATCTTCACACCATGGTCATACAATAAGTGTTGGTGGTAGGATTTGAACTCAGGTCTTTCCAGACTGTAAGTTCAAATTTCTTTCCACTAAAAATATTACACTATGGAGAAAATGGGACCTGTCTAGAAAGGGAGGAGCTGAGGAATGGAAGCCACTTGCCAGGTGTCCTAAATACCTCAGACTTTTGATACAGTCTTAGTTTCATTCCAGTCCGATACTTTCTACTGGGCTTTCATTGCCACTACTCCCTCTGATTTCCCCATTTGCAAGACCCATATCAACTCACATATCTTCTCTTCTCCTTCTACGTCCCCTGCTCCCTAATTGTAGTACATTAGCCACTGGTATTTCAAAAAGGGATTTAATGCTACTGGGGAAACAGGTAATTTGGGGTATGATGAAAAAAGATGTAAGGCTAACAATTTCATAAATTGAAAAGGTTTTTATAGTTTATTTTTTACCTCAGCATAAGTCATTGAGCTTATTCTTCTAAATTCCTTCTGCATAAACTACTATTCAATTGTTACATTTATATTATTTTAACTCGAGGGTTTTCTTTTATTTGTTTGTTTTCATTGGTTTTCCCGTGGACTGAATTGGTCAAACTATACTTCTCCTGAATCTACTTTTCTAGCCTGAATTTATGGCTGTGGGAGACATCATCAGTCAGCATCATCATCATCATCATCATCATCATCATCATCATCATCATCTCATTTATATAGCACCTTAATGTTTGCAAGTCACTTTACATTTCATCTGGTCCTTACATCAACCCTCTGAGGTAGGTCCTATTATCCTCATTTTACAAATGAGGAACCTGAGGTTGAGAAAGGTTAAATGACTTGCCCGGGGTCATGCAGCTAGCAAATATCTGAAGAAGGATTTGAACTCAGGCCTCTTTGAGTCCATGTTCAGCAATCTATTCACTGCATCACCTAGACTTGCTGACTGTTGTCACAGGTCTTCTTCTGGGTAGGACCAGGATCAGCGTATTACAGGGTTATTGTTGAACCATTTCTCTGACTCTTATTGATGTTGCAGTTTGGGGAGTGGGAGTTGGAGAGAGAAGAGGGGAAGGAGGATATTCCCAGATATGCTATTCCACAAATGTAAGTAGTAGGCAAAACTACCTTGTGAATAAGCTAAAATCAGTCAAACTGGGAAAACATGTTAGATGGATTATATGACTGAAGGACACAAGATAATTAAGCAGTGACAGAAATGGAAGTTGAGTCAAAATAAATGCAACAACAAAGTCTGAATGGATTTTCTATAACCGAGATAGATAAGACTGTAGTAAATTAGCACTGAGGTGAGCTTTAAGAGGTTAAACTTAAGAAAGAATTATCTTAGCTTGTTGTTCTATGTTGCTGTATGGGTGTGTTTGTTGAATGAATGACTGAACAAGCGATCAAATGAATGAATGAAAAAGCATTTGTTAAGCACATACTACATATAACTTACTGTGTTAAATTCTGTGGGTACAAAAATAAAAAGGTAATAGTTCCTGAAGGAAGAGTATTTCAAGGCTTCCTCTATCCTTGATTAAAAAAAATCAACTATTCCACTATTGCCATGGAAGTGGACCCTAAGTGGGACATGTTTTCATAATCTACATCTAGCAACAGCAACCTCTTCCTCACTTTTCTTTTATTCCTCCCCTGCCTCTCCTTGTAATTGGTTTAAGGTCATATCAACACAACCTCCCTGCTTTTTTATAGAAAGAAAATAAAATGTCTGGCTCAAATGTTTTTTCCCCCAGTGCTGTGATTATTGAAAGGAATTATTAAAAGGGAGAATACTTGAAACAATATAAATTAACTCTGAATTAACCAGAATGTGTTATGTGTTTTGTCTTAAACTTTCTCTCTCTCCCTCTCTCTCTCTCTCTCTCTCTCTCTCTCCCCATACACACACACACACACACACACACACACACACTCACACACACATACAAACACACATATATCTATATACACAAACATACATATATACATATGTACATATATACATATATATATAAACATAATCTGTTATAAAGTAAAATATGTTCTGGTCAATTCTGAATTAATTACTGTTGTTTTAAGTATTTCCACCCCTCCTTTTAAAAATAATTCCTATAAGTAAATAAAAGAGTAGTGATTTAGACATGTAAATCAAAACCATAAAAAAATTCCTTTGAGCTGGACGTTTAATTTTTTTCTATAAAGACAGCAGGAATGTTGTATTGATATCACTTTAAACCAATGACAGGGAGAGGCAGAGGGAGAACAGAAGAAAAGTAAGAGTAAGGTTGCTATTGCTGGATATATATTATAAAAACATGTCCCACTTAGGGTCTACTTTCATGGCATTGGTGGAAGAGTTGATTTTTTTTATATCAAGGATGGAGGAAGTCTTGAAAGGCCTGACTAATATAATTTACTGTAGCCAAAATATCTGGAAAGCAGGATGGAACAAGACAAAAGAGAAATCCACTGCCATGAGCTTAGAGATCTCCAAATAATGCATGAAGCAGGTACCAAGGGTTGAAACACTGGAAGAGATAGCTTTTGCCTTGGAATAAGGAAGGCCCCTTTGGATGAAATAGTTTATATGGGAAGGGAATAAATATTTATAGACAGTCTAATATGGGCCAGTATTGTGCTAAGTATTTTATAAACATTATCTCATTTGATTCTCACAACAACCCTGCAAAGTTATTGTTCTATTTTGGAATTGAAGAAATTGAGGCAAACAGAGATAAATGCCTTCCCCAATGTCACACAGGTAGTAAGTTCCAGAGGCCATATTTGAACTCAGGTCATCCTAACTTTAGGCTCAGTGCTTAATATACTGTACCATCCAACTGCCTATATTTATATACAAACAAATATATCCCATTTTTGATTATGTGGTTCTTTTTCATCTAAGCCTATTTTTGTAATATATCAAAAAAATTTTGACATTTCATTCTAAAGGATACTAAATATGTAGTTAGTAAGGCAGATTAAATCACACGCTCAGCAAATGAATGTAACATCATTGGAAGTAGGAAATGTTCATTCTTTATACTTGTGTCCTCAGGTAAACTCAGTGCCTGGCACGTAGTAGGTGCCAATAAACACTTGTTAATTGATTTCATAGTTCACTAAATTAGAAGTCAGAAAGTGTGAAATATGAAATGTATGTACATTTATTACATGTAAAATGTTGCTCATTTGTAGTATCAAACCCCAAATAGAGAATTATGTTTAAGATGATGTCCTAACAAAACTTCATTCTTTACACAGAGAAAATAAAGATATCATTTGATCTCCTTTATCTTACTTAAATGGAGTAAGGAAGTCTTTATTTTATCTGATTCTTTGTTTTACAAAGATGATTAAAATCATAAGCTATGCCTCTTAGTATTTGCATATTCAAATTTTCTTTTTTTGTTAGGTTAAAGAAATATTTTACAAATGCTATTGTTTTGTTTTAGATTATTTTTCTTTCCAAAATCCACTTTTTTCTTTTATTATTGGAAGATATTTTCCATTATTATAATTACTAAGCTACAAATATTCATTGGTAGTAGAGAAAAATTTTCACATGTTGCTGATAATAGACCAATTCTTCAAAATGCCAGATGATATTATGCTAGATGATGAATATTGTACTAAAATGCTGAATAAAATGGAAAAGGAACTAGGCTTTTCACTGCATCCTGCATTCAATATGGTCTCAATTTGCCAACTTACAATCTTAGGGAAGTTCTGAGCAAGCATTAGATTCTACTTGTTTCATTGGCTGTTGACACTGCTTAATCATTTATGTGTGGGGAAGTGTGATAAACTTGTATGAGACAGGGAATGATTTGTAAACAGGTTGTGTTAAACACAGCCTTAGGGAGAGTTTTAATAGCTTCTAGACAGATAGTGATGACAGAGAATAATCAGCTAGATATGGAAGTTGATAACTTTTTGATCAAAGTAGGCTTGGGTTTTAATAAAATCTTTTGTAACTTGTTTACATGTATAGTTATTTTGATAATACTCCTTTACTACAAAGGCTGAAAATTGGTACAGTATACAATTCTACAGGTTAACAGAGTCCACACAGGCAGTGTGGTATAACAGATCACCAACTAGGAAGTCCTGGGTTCAAGTTCTGTCTGTGACACATGCTGGCTATGACCTTGGCCAAATCAGTGATTGTGAGAGACAGAGTTAAGGTAGAAGTGCATCCTAAGGACGACAAACAACTTATGCAAAGCATGGAGACTGGAAAAAAATTGAATTTGGGCAGTGAATGTGGTGGGGCAGCTAGGTGGTACAATATATAGAGTGCTGGGCCTAAAGTCGGGAAGTCTCATCTTCCTGAGTTCAAATCTGGCCACAGACACTTAATAGCTGTGTGACTCTGGGCAATTAATTTAACTCTGCTTACCTCAGCTCCTGGGAAGGAAAATGAACTGGAGAAGGAAATGACAAACTACTCTTATATTTTTGCCAAGAAAACCCAAAATGGTATCACAAAGAGTTGATTGAACACAACTGAAAAAACTACTGAAAAAAAAAGGAATACGGTAGGATTTGGAGTGGTTAGTGGTGACCATTGACAGAGCAGTTTCAGTAGAATGGAAGGGACAAGAGACAAATTCCAGGGTTTTAAAAGCAGGGTAGATGATGAGAAAGTTGAGGCAGTAAGTGTACACTGCTTATTCTGAAGTTTGGAATGAAAAGAGGAAGACATACAATACTAGATAGAGAAGATTGCAGGGTTCAGTAAAAGTTTTTGTTTTTAAGGAAATCGAAGGTCTGAGAATATTTATAGATAAAATGTAAGGAGCCAATCAGTAGGAAGAAATTAAAAATTATTGGACAGAAGTATAGGGAGATAAATGATGGAACACAATACTCAAAGAAACAGGAAGCTATGGGATTAAAGAACTAGGTGAGTGGGTTAGTCCTGGAAAAGGGAAGAGCTACCTTTTCACAAGAGGCAGGAGGGAAGATAGAGAAAATAGGTGTTGAGATAGAGATTGCTATAAGTGGAGAGGAGAGAAGATGATAAAATTTATGCCTGATTGTTTCTGTCTTTTTAGTAAAGTAGGAGGTAGGGTCATCTGCTGAGAGAAAGGGAGGAGGTTGCTAATAGATTTAATAGTACCTTAGTCACCTGAAGTGCATGTGTTTCTCAAAGTGACTGCCTTTGGCTCTGGGAGTCAATTTTTTGATCTAGTGGTAACTTGTTTACTATTTTGATGTATGAAGTCTAAACCTGTATGTAACTCTTTTTGATGCTGGGGGAAAGATGAGTACTTCTGTCACAAGTAAACATGTTCTATCAAACTTTTTTTGTTGTGCAGTGGGTTTTTTAAGGGGGCATAGTTTAATTGAATCTATATCATGAAACATGCTATTTTGAGGGTTGTCATATTGAAAATGGATTAGGTTTCCTCCATGGCTTCAAATGGCAGAATAGTTCTGATGGTTAGAAACAACAGGCAGGTACAATTGGATTTGTTAAAATGCAATGGGTTTACCCATTTCCTGATTACTGGATGTATTTGAGCAGAGAATTGATGATGACTTGTCAGAGATGTCATTGGGGGATACATATATTGGTTAAAGTTTGGACACAATGATTTCTCAAGTTCTTCCCAACTATGGGATTCTATAATCCCATTTCATTCATCAGGCATTTGTTGAATGCCTACTATGAATCTAGCACTATGATTCTATTCTATCACCCAGTAGATTATTAAAGCAAAGAGACTGCTTCATTGCCTGCCATTCATAATAGTAATCATTATGCTACTATATTTCAGCTATTTCACTCACAAGAAAGTGTATTTTACCTGAATGTCATAGAAATAAGAGAAAGTCCATAATGAAAAAGAAGATAATTTAGATCAAGAAAATTCAGTGCTGTGATCTATGTGACCATTACATTTAATGAAAATCATGCTCAATTTCCTGTTCTTTTTTTTTCATTTAACAAAGGAACATTTTATTCTATTTATTCTTCTCTATGAATAGGAAGGCCTAGGAAATAGGGAGTGAGTTTTTGTATCTAGTGCAAGGGACAATACTGGAGGTTTACAGAAGTAAAAAAGTCCCATGTATAACTCAGGGAACTTCAATATGTTTACAGCAACAAATTTTAAAGTCTGTTTAATACAATTGTATGTTCTTGGATATGACTAATGGTTAATAATGAGCACTGGGAAAATATTTGTGGCTATTCTTAGTTTACAAATATCTATATGCTTATAAATACATTTTGTGCATATTCTACTGCCATGAATGCTTGAAGAATCTAAGTTTGACCCACATACACTTTTTGCTTCATATTATCATCATTCCTATTACGGTAAGCATGCTGCTTACACTTAGTAGATTTCTATAGGTTGTTTGTCAGGCCATGTGGAACTGGTTTACATTTAGATGTTTATTGCTGATCCTTTTAAAACTGCTTGAGGAAAGGAAGGTAGATATGGCCATCAGAGCTCATAACATTAGCAAAAATCAAATAGCTAATGTTAGGGGAAAGGGTAAGTACAAGAAATTGGACTTTGTTTTTTGTACTTTTTTTTGAGGTAATAACAATAATGATGGGCAGTAGAAATCTGCATTAATGTCATGCCTTTAATATCACTGTGTGACATTAGGCAAATCATTTAACTCCAAACCTCAATGCCCTAAACAACTCTTCAAGACCATAAGCTGTAGAAATGCCAGCATCTACTGGCAGAAGACTTACTCAGTGTGATCTTCCTATCTTACTAATAAAATCACAGGTTTAGTACCTATTCTTATCTCCTTTGGGGACATAGTCTGAGTAGGAGACAAAGTGGCATTTTGTATATTTCAGAACAAAATTCTTCAGGATTTTTCATGTTATCTTTTGAGATGGGAGTGGAGCATAATCTTAAGACAAATGCCATTATTCAGTAATGATTTAGGAAAGGACACAGTGCAAACACAATCACTTACTCTGTTTGCCTAGATTATTACCAGCATCTGTAAAAGAAAGTTTACCCTTAGAGTTTTTAAGACTCATGATTTGGCATAGTTCAAGAAAAACTAAGTTTGCAATAAGATCTTTTCAATTTAAGCCTTAGAAAGACAGTTGCAAAATTATAGGTTTGAAAATGGGTGTGAGGTTTTTTTTTCCTTTTTTTGGTAAGCTTCATAATTTGAATATGATGTTTCAGGAAATATTCTTTTTCTTGTTTTATAAGGGTTCACTTTTTCCAAGAATTTTTCTAGAACTATGTCATGAAATGAGTGTTATTGTCAGGTAGGAAAAAGGCTTTTTTTTTTTAAAGCAATGGATTAGTTCTTTCTTCAGATTTACTTATTTAATACACATCAATGCTATTTTTTGCATATATTTGTTGATATAACAATCAAAGATCATTTCTTAGTGTACTACTTAACCTTCAGATATTTCAAAAGGAAGGTCAACTGGTTTGATAGAAGTAGGGAGATACCGTGGAATAGTGGGAAGCACACAGGATTTGAACTAGATTCAAATGTTGTGTGACCTCATGCAACTCACTAAGCACCTCTCAATCTTACTTTCATCATTTCTAGGGGGTTGGAGTAGAGATGGGTAAGCCATGGCTGTCCATCAGCCTGTTTTTTGTATGAACCTCAGCTAACAATGGTCTTCACATTTTTAAGTTGTTTTATTGTATTTAAAAACTAAAAAAATTATTCCTAGCTCTCGGGGAACAAAACTAGGCAAATGGATTTGACACTTGGGCTATAGTTTGCTGTTCCCTGTACTAGATAATCTCTTTTTCTAAATGCTTCCAACCTTTTGAAACTTTCAGTTTTCATTACTTGCCTTCACTTCCCCCATGACATATATGTGATGTTTGTATATAATGTTAGTGCTTTTCACTTTCAAACTCATATATTCTTTCCAGGGTGATAGTAGTTTATCTCTAACAGTATCAGATTTATTTGTCTTATTCTGGAAGCTGTAAAGAAGCAAGACACTCTAGCTGTTATTTCTTTATATATAGTATAACCACCAGGTGGTACTGTCAAGCAAGGCAGGCTGTGTTGTCAATAACTCCTGAGCCTAGGGCCCAGTCTGCTGCCCATGCCTGAAGAACTACCTCTATTTCCCCTCTTGTGAATAGAACTCCCTGGGAGAATCACTCAACTTCTGGGGCATTGCTTTTTTTTCGTTTTTCCAAACCCATAATATGCTGTCTTTCGAGAGAAAGGAAAAAATGGTTGCATACCTTAGCTTGTTCATTTGTTTCTGTAGTTCCTTGTTTCTTACAAAAAATTGTTCTTTCTTTCTCTCTGGAAAATTCATCACATAAGTCTATAAGCTCTCCTCTCCAGCAACTGTGTGGTTTCAAATTCCCAGCCAGTCTGCACTGGCAAAATCCAAACTAAATTCAAAAATTCCTTCAAAAGGCCCTTCCTGATTCCCCCAGGGAAAACATGCATTTATTTTGTTTATAACCTGCAATAACTTATCTGTGAACATATTTTATTCCCCTAGTCTAGGGGTTCTTAGCCTGGAGTCCATGAACTTGTTTTTTTTTTTAATATTGTAATAGCTATATCAATATAATTGGTTATCATTGTAATCTTATATATTTTATTTTATGCATTTAAAAACTTTTTTTTCTGAGAAGTTTCTGTAGGCTTCACTAGACTACCAAAGACATCCATGACAAAAAAAGATAAATTAGTAGAATGAGAGCTCCTTAAGGATAGGAATTTTCACATTGTACTTGTATTCTTAGTGCCTGGCATATAGGAGGTGCTTAATAAATGCTTATTGACTAACTACATTTCAAAAGCCAGATAGAAAGATGGGTATAGGCAGATTTTATTTTATTTAGTTTTTTGGGGGAAGACATTTTGAAATGAAAAGCTCCATTTTTAATGATTCTGATACAGATACATTCAAGATAACCAGTAACTTTGTTATGATGTTACAGGCAAAGCATGTAAATTTGTGTGACTTATTAAGTCTTCCTTTCAAATGATCTTAACTCCTGAGATAGGTGAACACTAATTGGTGCATTTAGGTCTTTAATTAGGCATTGAAGGGCATATACAAGTATACACATGAAAACATATACATATATATATATACATACACACGTGTATAAATACATACATATACACACATGCACACACACGTATGTATATGTATATTGTTGTTGTTCAGTTGTTTCAGTTTTGTCTGACTCTGTGACCCCACTGGAGTTTTCTTGGCAAAGATACTGGAGTGGTTTGCTATTTACTCTCCAGCTCATTTTAGAGATGAGGAAACATGGATATAATGGCATTTAACTTCTATAAATAGTATGGAAAAGGGTCTACTTAGCAAGGCATGGTGTAATAACTCATGTGGTCTTTAGACATACACCAAGTAGGAGCAGCCCCAACTTTATGTAGGCAAGACTTTTTATGTCCTTAAGCTGCATCCAGTGAAGCAGCAGCCAGTCAGGTCCCAGGGAAAGCTTTGTCGCCTTTCAGAGAAAACTAATCTTTGTTTCAGGTTGGGGGCAGGGGTGAGGGGGAGAACCCTGGTAGATATTAGTTTTATCATAACAGCTATGCTTCTATGCTGGATGATACAGCTGCGGGAGGAGATCCTGGTGTGACTTGAGCTGTGGAAGTCAGGGGGCTTCCTGTAGCCGGATGAAGCAGCCATTTGTCAGGCTCAGCTGTTCCTCATCCTTTTGTCAGTGGTGATTGAAAACAAGCTGATCTAAGTGGTGTCAGAACATCTGATGATCACTTTAGCCTTAGTGACTGTGGTGCAGTCACGTCATACAGACAGCATCAATGAGGTGCATTGAGTACATAGGAGACTGAGATAGAATATTGGCTGACCTCAGGTAAGAGTGGGAATCAGTCTAATGATCATAAGAAGATAGGTTTAGAACTGCAAGGAGCCTTAGAAATCATCAGATTTTCATCTTACAGATGAGGAAACTGAGACTCAGAGAGGTGAACTGACTTGCCCAAAACCATATCACTAATAAATAGCAGATCCATGACTTCAACCTGGCCTTTTTTGACTCTAAACCCAGCACTTGAGTTGGTTAACAAGTTTCTTGTGGTGTCACATTATTCTTTTTAGGTAGTTCTCTTTCCTTTCTAAATGAAATAATTTCTACTTTTGCTTTCAAAATTTCATTCTGGAGAGTTTCCCATTCCTCTAGGTATGATTTACCACACACTCTTTCATATTTGACCCCATTAACATGGTATATATCTGAGAAGTGTCAATGTGAAGATTTTTTTTAAGTAAATGAGATTGTAGAACAAAAAAAAGAGAGCAATAGTGCTTGGGATCCTTGTTGAATTTCTCCAGGGAAAGGCATTTTCAGGTGTTGTACTGGCTACAGTGCAGATGATTTCTACACTGACCCAGCAGATTACAATTACAAAGTACTTTTATGGTCTAATGATGCCTGGGAGCTACTTGACAATGCCTTAAACCCAAGTCATTCTGACTCTCACAGATTGTCCCAGCTCAAGCCTGACTTGGTCATTGTTTGGGTTTTGATAGCTCAGAGTGAATGTAAATAGCAATTGTTTCTGGTCTGGCCAGAAACTCTAAGGGTCTTTCCCTCCCAGTTTGATTTTTTTTAACTTTTTTTAGTTGGCAAACTAGGCCATCTTTTGTCTCATTTCTTGCCTAATCTTAAATCACTGCTTGGGTGTTGCCTCAGACAAACTAAGACCTGGGAAAGACCTTAGCTTCAAAAGGCCAAGGACTTCTACTGTATCTGGGGTCATCTCCAGTCATCCTGATCTATGTCTTACTACTGGACTCAGATGACCCTGGAGGAGAGCATGAGACTGATGACTTTAAGCATCTCTTTCTCATTTAATTGCAATTCACTTGCAAGTCAAGACATCACCATCCTGGTGTCATTGGTCCTGTTTGAGAACAAACGACAAACAACAACAATGAAATGGTGCCTGGGAGTTGAGTTGTTTAATTTAGCAGGAAAACTCACTACTTCTTGGATGGCCTCTACTTTTATGTAACTCCTGGCTTATGGTGTTCCTGTGGGCATGGCTTTTCCTTAGATACTGCCTTCACTTTGCCCCTCAGTGAAAAATGGGGTCCTTTGAATTTGATATGAAAGAACATAGGAGGGTAATGGTGGAGTCCAACTGCTTCCCAGGGGTTCAGTGAGATGGTTTCTTCTTACTTTTTACTCCTTCTCCTGACACCATACTTTAGTCTAATGGTGCCAAGAGAAATCCATGTTGGTCTGGATTCATGTGCCTTAATGTTTTCCCTGCTTGTGGTAAGTTATAATAATGCTTATTAATATAACATCTTTGGTTCAATCACCCTAGACAGGCAAACTCCAACAATTTAGAAAAGAGAGATTTTTTTTTCTCTTTTTGCTCAAAACCCTTCACTCTATTTACTACCTTTATACAAACAAAGTGCATTCAAGACATTAGTGCTTTGGCTAACCAGTTTTATCTTAATACAAACATATAGAAATTAGGTTAACAACAACAGTATAAAATATAAACTTTACAGAAAGAGATAAGTTTTGGAATACTTGCTCTTCTTGGGAAGCAAGATGAAAGGGTCAAAGGGAATAATAAACATCATTAGTTTTGGCAAATAGAAACAGCCGACATCTTTCTTGCATTGCCTGCATGTGACGTCTGCATGATTTAGCTCATTCCTTTGCCCTCTCCTCTCCCCCCACCCTCCATTTGTGGTATTGACAGTGGTGGTGCTTATCCCCAGGACCTCTGCCCATCTCAGTCAAACCACGCTGAAACACACATTCTCCTTCAGGAATGAAGGAGACAGAAATTCTCTTTTCCCAGAGCAGTCACAGCCTCCAACAATAATGATTTCTATCCTGCCCATCAGGATCCCTTCCCTGATACATTGCAGCTCCTTGAATAACAAGGGAAGAGGCTACAATAGAATCATAGTATCATAGAACTGAGAACCAGAAGGTACCTTAGAGATAATTTAATCCAACCTTCCCATTTTGTAAATGAACAAACTGAGGAAACTAAGACTTATCCAAGACCACAAGAAAGTAAATAGCAAAGGCAAGATTTGAACCTACAATTTGTGACTTCTTCAAGACAGCCTAGTGAACTGCATAGTACAAATATGATAAACCATTTGTAAATAAGAAAGCTGAGGTCCAAAGTGGCCAAATGGTTTGTTTGTGTTTATGCATCTGTTAAGTGCTTGAATTGGAACTGGAACTCAGGTCTTTGGTCCCTGAGCTCAATGTTCTAGAGAGATACCATGGTATAGCAGTACCACAGTTGCACTTGAAGTCAGTATCATTGAGTTTGAGTCCAGGCTCTGACACTTGTTAATCATGGAATCTTGGAAAATTTACTTATGTTTTTGGAGTCTTAGTTTCCTCACCTGTAAAACAGAGATAATAATGTTAATTATATTATTTACCTCGTAATATTTTTATGAGGAGAGCACTTTGGAAAAAATATGATGTGCCATATAAATATGAACTGTAATAATAAAAATTGAATGAAAAAACAACTCATTCAATCATTATTTTGTGCTTATATGAATCCTATTGCTGAAGTCATATAGCTGCTTGCCATGTCTGCAAATCTGTGTAAGTTGTTCCTAACAGCTGAGCCCCAAACTTCCCATTGAGATCTATTATCACCCCTTCCAATTTTTTTTTTCTTGTATTGAGAAAATAAGTTGCTTATAAGATTTTTTAAACTTACTAGATCTTTGGGACATTTCATTTGCTTTCTATGTGAAATGCTGTCTCAATTACTTTGCCAGGATTGGTTTTGTGTCTTTTCCATAGTATTTATCAAATCAAGAGATAGAGCAGTCAGTCCCAAGATAATAAAGGCTGCCAAGATTGGTTTTGTCCTGTCTAAAATATGTTGATATACAGTTAGAAGCAAAAATGGCTCCCGCAAGGCAATGTTAGCTGTGTTCAATAAGTTCTTTAAACTTCAGATGGTTAATCATTAAATTGGAGAGACCTTGACTCTTTATTAACCTTCTTGTAAAAAAAAATCTCTCTATTTGAATCATATGTATGATAAGATTCATACTGAGTGACATGGAAAGTCACATTAAGTTTAGGAAGTAAATTATTACTTCTAACCTGGTATAAAATTCCAAACCCTGGATGGAGACAAGCAATGAATGATTGTTTTTAGAAAGTTAATAACATTTGCCCCATGGTTAGTGATTTGTAAATTTTCTATTGGATTTATCAAACAGATTAACCAAACAAAATTATTAAATTGAGATAATAAATCAATTTCTTCAGGAATTTTATTTTTTGTGTAGCCTAGGCCCTGGAGATACTATCTCAACAACCACTCAAACTAAATTTGGGTCCCCAAAAGACATCTGATATGTCTTCTCTCAGGATTCTATGCAGTGAACCCTGAAGGGTTGAGAGTATTTTTTCCAGTTCTATAGCTCTCAAGATCAGCATGCTTCTTTTAGGGATTATTAGATCTCATAAATTAGCCAACTAGACTTAATTAGCTTTTAGAAAATGGTATTTACTAAGCTAGTATAGTAAGACTAGTTGGTACAAAACATCCACCCCCTTCACCCCCTGAATTTGGGACAGAACACTCTCCTATATGTATTTAGAGAGTCAAGGAATAAGAGGACTCAAGGTTAGAGTACATGGCAAGGGACTGACTCACAGTGCCTGGAATTCCTTTTGATGGAAGTTCTCTTTTCCCCTTCATGGAATTCTCAGAAAATTCCCCTCAGGCATGATGTGTCTTTCTACACAGTTACTTGTAGAGGCCTGAAGCAATCTTTCTTCAGTGTATATATTTTTTCCTCATTCCTCAATATAGGTGCCATAAAGAGCCACTACTATTCCAGAGACCTGGCAAAGATACAGATAAGAAATTCAAATATTTGGATCTTTTCAAGTTCACAAGATCCTCATGTAGTAAAGGTGAAGGAGGAAAGATAAGTTCTTCTCTACCTTCTCCCCTACTTCCCCACCAAGGGATTCTCTCTCAAAGACTGGGCTACAACTGCTTTCTCCTCTGTTCTGGTCACACATTGGAATGGTGGAATTCAAACTGAGGTACTATTTTAAGTCAGACTGTGACTGATTCTCTTCAGCAAATCTAATTTGATCCTTATAACAATTCTATGACATAGATAAAATAGCAGAGGTTTGCTGGAGCCAGGTTGTACTCACTTGCTAGAGCTTGTTGTTAAATTTTCAGTGTGAGCATTTGCATCTCAGAAATTGGCAAATATTCCAAGTCAGGGCTTGATTTATTGTGTGTTGGTGCTGTAGACTTAAGAAAGTGATAGAAAAATGTTAATAATACAGATTAAACATAAATGTGTGCTGTACATATATATCTTTTTCCCCCTGGAGAGTCAATTGTTAAACATCTACCAGTATACCCCTGTATTATTTGGTGTTGTTGAGACATTTCAATCATTTCTGAGTCTTTGTGACCCCATTCAGGGTTTTCTTGGCAAAGATACTGGAATGGTTTGCCATTTCCTTCTCCAACTCATTTTACTCATTTAGATGAGGGAAATGAGGCAAACAGGGTTAAGTGATTTGCCTAGGACTCTAGTCACACAACTAGTAAATGTCTGAGGCTGGATTTGAACTCAGGTCCTCCTGACTCCAGGGCCAGAGCTCTATCCACTGTACCACCTAGCTGTCCTCCACTGTATTATTATCATTTTATTCTCTCTCTCTCTCTCTCTCTCTCTCTCATTAGGAAATAGACATTCAGAAAAGTTAAGTGATTTTTTTTTCATTGTCACACAACTAGTAATAGGATAAAGACTCTTTGTGTTATCCTTTACTTTCATTGTTGTCTTCAGCTCATTCTAACCTTTGACAATCCTGATTCTCTTGCAGGATGAAGATCCTCTTTCATTTACCTGCTGCTGCTGCTATCTTCTATACATGTCTTTTAAAAAAATTTGAGTTGGTTAACGAGTTCCTTGTGCTGTCACATTATTCTTTTTAGGTAGTTCTCTTTTCTTCTTAAATGAAATAATTTCTACTTTTGCTTTCAAAATTTCATTCTGGAGAGTTTCTCATTCCTCTGGGTATGATTTCTCTTGTATTGTTAAATTAACATAATTTTATGTCCCTCCTTGAAATCTACTGTCCTCACATTTAGGATGCACATCAGAATATATACCTTTCATCTCCTTTATCCCAATGTCATTTTTTTCTTTTATCCTTTATTCTCACTCAGATGTTCTCCTACATGATTCCTCCCTCAGGTTCCTAGATTTCCTCATATCTTTGTATCTTTGTATGTAAGTGTGTGTATATTTATATAAGTATATGTATATATATATATATATGTGTGTGTGTATAAATATTAAATGTTCAACTTCTTTTTCTCTTTTGCTAGATTTACCTTGCTACAATCGTATTCTAGTCATGAGCTCTACCACACCAAGTCTTAGAGGTAATTGAGATAAAATTTGCCTCCTTTTGTTAGATCCTCAAGATCACCTGTTTTGGGAAGTCTGTTTCAAAAGACCCTTTGCACCAGAAAAATGCATTCTTTTGGAATTTAGGTCCAGTTAACTTTGTACTTACTGAATTATGGACAACACAAGGTTTGGAAAGCTTTGAAGTCATCTGGACTGACATACTGAGTGGCAGTCTACTTCCTTTTGATAAAGTCATTTGTAGGTTTCTCAATACAGGCCACCTGAGCAGGAGTAACACTTGATATGAATAAGAATAAACAATTTAGTTCAACTCAATTAAAGAAAAATATTTAAAATATTATGTGAAAGCCACTATAATATTCAGTAGGTATATAAATACTGAAATGAAACAGCCTCTGTCTTCAATGGGCTTAACTATGTGGGGGTAGATACATCACGTACACCAATGAATAAATAAATAAATAAATACAAGATAATTAGAAGAGATAACACCAAAAACCAGGGGTGTAAGAACAGGTTTCATATAGGACTGATTTTTAAGTCATATAGGGTGACTCTTGAGTCGACCCTTCAATGAAACTTGTAATTCTAAGAGTTAAAAGTGAGAAGATGGTATATTCCAGACATGGAGAATTGCTTGGGAAAAGATATGGAGAAAGACCAGAATGTCATGTTCCAAGAACAAGTAGGAGGCCAGTTTGGCTGGAACATATGATACAAGAAGGAGAGTAAATGAAGTGATGTAAAAGTTTTTCACCTTATGAAAAATTTTATATACTATACTGACTAATCCACTATTTTGTCCTAGAATCAATAGGGAGCCAATGAAGATTATTTTGAGCATGATATTGACATGGTCTAACATGTATTTTGAGAATACTAATTTGGTAGCTGTGGAAAGAGTTTATTGGAGACAGGAGAGACTGGAATCTGGGAGATGAATTGGAAAGCTATTGGGGACGAGGATGAGAGCCTGAATTAGGATAGTATTCATATGAATGGGGAGAAATAGATGAATATAAGTTGTGGAGATTTTGACTATATGAAATTGAAAAGATTTTGCATGATTACAATTAATACTAACCATAAATAAATACAACCATTCTCTAAAGTAATTTGCAATAATGGAAATAAAGTAGCTAAAATGTCCTATACTTCAACCCAGAAATTCTAGTATTAGAATATCATTGAAAGAAAGACTTGTGCATGTGTCATGGACATCATTGTAATCGGGTGAAACTTATAGTGCCCTTCTCAAAATGAAATTTGTAAATGCATAAAATAAAATATATAGACTTACAAAGAATTGTATTGAAATTCAGTTATCAAAATAAAGGGATAAATTTGGGGCAGCTAGGTCATGCAGTGGATAGAGCACCAGATTTAAAGTCAGGAGGATCTGCATTCAAATTTGATCTCAGACACTTACACATTTGTGTGACCCTGGCCAAATCACTTAACCCCAGTTGCCTGAAAATAAATAAATAAATAAATAAATAAAAAATAAAAGAACAAATTCACGTACTCTAGGTTAAAAATCCCTAAACTAGGGAGAAGGGAAAAATCTTCCCAAAGGAAGTACCTGAACAGACTCTTGAAGAAAGCTGGAAATTTTTTTTAAATACTGGAGTGGTTTGTAATTTCCTTCTCCAGTGAATCATCTTTTTTTTTTTTTTGGTTAGGCAATGGGGTTAAGTGAGTTGCCCAGGGTCACACAGCTAGTAAGGGTTATGTGTCTGAGGCTGAATTTTAACTCAGATCCTTCTGAATCCAGGGCCAGTGCTCTATCCACTGCACCACCTTGCTGCCCCTGGAAATTTTCAGAGGCAGGAATAAGGAGATAATATATTCTGGCAGCTAGGTGAAGCACAGATAGAACACTGGGCCTGGCATCAGAAATATCTGAGTTCAAATCCAGCCTTTGACACTTACAAGATGTGTGACCTTTTGCAAGTCACTTAACTTCTGTATGCCTCAGTTTCCTTAATGGTAAAATGGGGATAAAATAGCACCTACCTCACAGGATTGTTAGGAGAATGAAATGTGATAATGCGATAAAGCACTTAACACCATGACTGGCACAGAGTATAAACTTAATAAATACATGTCCTCTTCCCTTTCCCTTTCTGGGTATACAGGATTGCTTGTGTGAAAGCATGGTATCAACAGGAATATTGATCTCAGGAAGTAGCAAGTGGGCCAGTTAAGAGTATATGGAGGAAGGAATGTGAAACATCTAGAAAAGTGGGCTAGAGTTAGACTGAAAAGAGATTTTAATGCCACACTGAGAAGTCTATATTTTATAGTAGAGGCAATAGGAAGCAGCTGAAGATTCTTGTGTAAGGACATAAAATATTTAGACTTGTGCTTTAGGAAGATTATTTTGGCAGCTAGGAGGAGGATGGATTGAAAGAGGGGAGACCTTACAAGCAGGGAGACCAATTAGGGGGTATTTCAGTAGTCAGTTAAAAGGTGCTGAGGACCCAAACTAGGGCATTGACTGTATGAAGAGAGAGAAAGAGACAGGTGTCAGAAATATTGCGGAAGTTGAAGGAACAGAACTTGGCAGGTGAGCGGATATTAAGATAGAGCAGGATGAGTCAATGATTACTCTGAAGCTGTGAACCTGGGTCACTGAATATATACTGCTGAATTTTTTGCTTATCTATGCTGATCAAGTTACTTCAATAACTGTGAAATCATTTTTTTTTTGCTTTGTAATGAGTCTGTACATGTTCTAAAATAATTTCATGTAGTATGACCATGGATAAATTAGTTGGACTGCCACCTAAAACTATTTAACAGCAATATTAGATACATGTACAGAGGACATAGAAAGATCAATAACCTGACTGTCATTTTCTGAGCAATGAAATCAAACTTAAAGTGTGAAAACATTAAATGGGATTTATGAGTCCCTGTTGGATGTTTATCTAGTGTACACAGTTTTGTGTAATAATGACTCTATTTAATAAAAGAATCCTATCATAGAGCTACATATTATCAGAAGCTGGTTTAGCCAAGATCTTTTGGTTTTGTGAATGCCCTTCCAAAAATATTGTTTTGCTTTTTTTTTAAAGTAATCAGATAAAGGTATAGTCTGTAGATGGAGTTTGATTCTGAAAATTACTGTACCATGAATCATTGTGCCTTGAATCATTAGACTGTAGTTTCAAAAGCATCTATGTATTTATAATTAGGGCTGACTGCTTGATGTGATAAGGCCCACCCATAATCCTCATTTAGGCAGTCAATAAATATTTATTCAGTGTCTACTGTGTACAAGTATTGTGCTAAGCCCTGGGGATATAAAGAAATGTAAATAGAATCCCTATTCTCAAGGAACTCACAATCTTCTAAGGGAAACCACATGCTATGAGACAACTATGTAAAATCAAGCCATATGTAGGGATCATTCATGAGGATCAGCCAGAAGTAAAGTGTAGCTAGAGCACATATGAGAAGGGGGATAGTGTGTACCTTTAATGGAGCAATATTGCCAAGATCTTTTAGTGATGTTATACTGCTCTGACTATAGGTGGCTTCTGTCCTGTGGCCAGTGATTCCCGCTAGTTTATTGGTGACTTTTAGCAGCTAAGCAGTGCAGTAGATAAAGTGCTGAGCCTGGAGTTAGGAAGACTCCTTTTCCCAAGTTCAAATCTGATCTCAGACACTAGCTGTGTGACCCTAGGCAAGTCACTTAACTTTGTTTACCTCAGTTTCCTTATCTGCAAAATGAGTTAAAGGAAATGGCAAACCACTCCACTATCTTTGCCAAGAAAACCCCAAATGGGGTCCCAAAGAGTTGAGCATGACTGAAAATGACTGAAAAACAACAAAAACCTTAGCATATAGCTCTCCTGGACTTGCTGGTCTTATGGTGAATTTGGGGTTTGTAGTATTCCCCGACATGTTACTGTTTTTGGTCTGTTTTTGTTTCCATCAGTTACATTGCTCTGCTGAGCCCCATTGGCCTCATAATGACTGTTGAGTACATAGTCCCTCTCCAGTGTTGGCTTTGGTGGCTGCTGGACATATAGTTTTTGTTGGGCATTGCTTCTAGATACTCACTATTAGGATCATCTCTTCAGGACACCTAACTCATCTTAGCTCTAATCTACTAGGATGTAGTGACTAGAACCTCTCCCTATTAATGAAAAGCTGACCATTCTTACTTATAGTCACCATAACCAGCTAACAAAAACCAAGTGTAAGGTTCAGATGAAATATTTTCTTTTTGATTCCTATGTTTGGTAGGATTGATCTCTACTGAGGCAGGGATCTACTGCCACTACTACTACCGAGGTAGTACCTATGATGTAAATTATCTAGTTTTTCCCACCTTAAAAGACAAGAAAATTGTCTCTGAGATTTGATTGGTCCAAAGTACTAGCTCAAGTCATTGAGATGTCTTTCTGGTCACCTAATGCTCTAAAAGGGGCCAGCTGATTAGCAGTCAGTGATTTGGCAGATGTCCAACTCTGCATGAGTCACTACACTTTGCCCTAAGGCAAAGACACATTTTTTTATGGAGACAAGTTGGGCTATTTCTCCCTGAGTCCAGTATTTTATCCTTGTTGAGTGTACTTTTTACACATTGGCTAGGTGAACCTTTAAAAGAGTATCTAATTCCAAGCCAAATTTGGACCTAAAATATCATGTGTAGTAGGGGTAGGAGGGTGGAGATCAATGTTCTCTGTTAAAGACAACTATGCAACTTAAGGTTAAGTATTCACAAGATTCTCTCTGGATTAGTAATCAAATGAATGTGAGCCAGAACAAAAAATCAAGGTAACGGGAAAAGCCATTGTTGCCAATTTAGCCTCCATTCCTGTTTTATTGTGCACATCTATCAGCAGGTCAGCCTAAGTCTTTTAGTGGTTTCTTGGCCAGCAAAACCAAACACAAAACAAAAACTCTATAAAACAAAAAAAAAATAAACAAAAAAAACCTCCTCAGTCTTAAGCAATTATTGTGTGTTTATTCTTGCTAAGACAACAACAACAACAAAAAGAGAAGGGGTATATTCCCTTATCCTATAATCAAAGAATTTTTTAAAAAAAGGCTTTTAGTTCCATGAGAGTATTTCCCATTGTCCTGCAATCATTAATTTCCAAAGCAAATAGTGGGGTAATTTTTTCTCTCATCTATTTGAAGTCATTTTTAAATATCATTTGTCTGCTCATCATGACAGAGTGGATGGAAAAGATATCCAGTGTGGATAGCTGGATGTGATGTGAAGCATGTTTGATCTGGTTGTCTGGGGTTGGCTAGATATAATGAGCTTACACTCATCAATCAAGATAGCCTAGTTCCTAAGTGGGAGTTTCAGAGCTAAGTCCTCCTCCAGGGACTGAAGGAATTTTTTCCTGGTAGTCCAGTCCAGACTTTTTTTGGGTTGGGTGGTATTGATATTGTCAGTAGAATGATAGCAACATGGTCAAGTAGATGATTTAATGAGACTTGAAGCATGGTATATTGCAATAGTCTAGGAGAGAGATGGCAAGAACTTGAGATAGGGTGATAGCTGGATCAGTGGAAGAAAGGAGACAAATGCAAGAGATAGGATAAAGTTAGAAACAGCAAAATTTGGTACTGGGTTGGATATGTGGGATGAAGGGAACTTGGCAATTAAGGCTGACACTAGGGTTGCAAACATGCATAACTGAAATGATGATGATGATATTGACAGAAAGAGGAAAATTTGGAAGAGAAGTAGGGTTTTTTAAGGAAAAATAGGCATTCATCAGTCTGCTGTTGGTTCTTATCCTTTGTGCTTGAAGAGGACAAAAATGACATCACTCTGTTGCAGTCAAGGTACTTATGTCTGAGATCAGAACAATATGAGTTTGGAAGGTTCTACCACAGCTTGGGCACAAATTGTCTGTATGAATGTTTAGAGTGGTGATGTGTCTAAATTTATGTAGCTAAAATTCTATAATAATCCAAAACTGTTAGTCACTATGATAAAAAGTGGCATTGATAATCACAATGAGCTATTAATGAATAATTAATAGAGAATTATTGAAAAAAAATAATGATCAGTAGCAAATCTTAACAATTGGCAATCAATCATTATTAACCCCAAATCAATTATTCAAAATAAGTGGTCAAAAATTCATCCCTTGGTCACATTTATTACATCACACTCATGAGTAGATAAGAAAACAATAGGGTGACCAGACATTACCTAGCATCTCAATCTTGTGATCAGATATTAGAAATATAATGAGGGTGAAGGGTATGATAGTGTTGCTTTATTTCGAACGGCAATATGTATCATGTTTCTTGTATCTGTTCTCTTGAAAAATCTAATTGCAAGATGTAAAACAAGTGAAAAAGTGTCGTTTTAACCTAATGGTCTCCAAAAGAACCAAGTTACACTGAAACAGAACTAAGCCAAGATCTAAAAATCTTTAGACATCTTCATACATTTAGGTTACGCTGGTTTTTTCCGATATACTTTGTCAAATTATGGATAGTTTTGGGTCAGTCAGAAATATAGAAAAATTTTCAGTAAGGGCTCTATATATATTTTATATGTCATAATGCCATTTAATTTTATATTAGATGAAATAGTATTTCTTTATTACCAATTGAGTAATTCCCAACTCACAGATATAAAGGTGTTTTGACATATTAAAGTGTTACATCTTAATATTAAGGGTCTAACATCTTAATGGTTTAGAGGAACATTTAATACAGACAACTTTTCTCTATTTAAAGTCCAGTCAGTCTATTAAGGAAGTAAAAAAAAATAAAACCAATAAGAAGCTTTTTGATTATATATAATGGACTGTGCTTGATTTATGTTGGATAATTTGGTTTGCTTTATTTTCCCCTTGTTAAGGTATCTCAATAATTGAGTATACATTTTGTTATCCTAGATATATGCTAAATTAATTCAATACATTCTTCACATTAAATTGTATACATTATATAAATGCACAGAAATGTTTATATTTCAGACTCTAGACAAGAAATATAACCTAGTGATTATGTGCCTGGGATTTTGTCTTAAATATTTCTGAAAGCTAGGTATATTAAGGTTGCTTTTAGTGTGGACTGGAAGAAGGGGATAAAAAGGATAAATAAGAGGGAGAAGGAAACATAGCTTGAAAAATTTATCACAAAAAAATAAGAAGGGCAGTGATAAAAGCAGAATAATTTTAAGGGTTCAGGTTTACAGGGGACAAATCACCAAATTAAATATTGATATATGTTGTAAGTAACCTCTTCACAAATAATGGTATTCTAAGTCTTCATTCACACAACTTTTTAAGTTATATTTTAGTCTAAACGACCAAGATTACCCTTTCCATATAAAGGGAAATTTTTCATAAATTTATAAAATCCATGTAACTTTTAAATTCATCTGACACTTTAAAATCCAAAACCAATTTTCTAATAATTATATTTGGAGGATGAAGAATTTCTTTTTAGCATAAAGGTATTTTTAAAATCTCATTTGATTTTCAACTGACAGTCTTTTAATATTTCTGTTCCCACAGAAAATGTTTTTAAAACTATCTCATGAATACAGTCCATGTAATTTAAGGTCTATAAACAATCATAGGAAAGGACCTTCATTTTCACTTTGAAAATTGCCGGCTGACAGTTTTAAAGACATAGGTTCTATTTATTGTATTAGTCTTATAGTCTGTCAATCAAGAAATATTTATGAACTACCTCCTATGTTCCAGGCACTGTGTTAAGTACTGGCCATGCAAAAAAGAGGCAAAAGATAGTTCTTGCCCTCAAGGAGCTCACAATCTAATAAGGAGGCAACAAGCAAACAACTATGAACAAATAAACTACATACATGATAAATAAGAAATAGTTAAGAGGGACAGCACTAAAATTAAGAGAAATTAGGAAAGAGTTCCTACAGGAGATGGGATTTTATTTGAGACTTAAAGGAAGTCAGGGAAGCTAGTAGACAGAGATGAGGAGGGAGAGAGAGCATTCTAGGCATAGGAGATAGACAGAGAAAATGTCTGGAGTCAAGAGATGGAGTCTTGTCTGTTGAACTGCAAGGAGACCAATATCACTGGATCAAAGAGACCATGGCAGGAAGTAAAGTGTAAGAAGACTTGAAAGGTAGGAGAGGGGGAGACTATGAAGGGCCATGAATGTCAGATTTTGTATTTGATCCTGGAGGCAATAGGGAGCCATTTTAGTTTATTATCAAATGGGGGTTGAGAGGATATGGTTAGGATAACCTTGTTGGCTGAATGGAGCATAGATTGAAATTGGCAGAGACTTAAGGCAGGCAGACCCAATAACAGGCTATTGTAATAGTTGAGGTGATGAGGGCCTGTACCAGAATAGTGGCATTGAAGAAGCAGTATTCTAGAGATATTACGCAGGTGAGATTGATAGGTGTTGGCAACAGCTTGTATATGTACAGTGAGACGTAGTGAGGTTCCTAAACTTAGGTTTTGAGCTTGAGAGACAAGGTGGATGAAGTTACCCTTTACAGTAACAGGGAAGGTAGGAAGTGGGGAGGGTTCAGGGGGGGAAAGATAATGAGTTGTGTTTTGGACACATTGAGTTTAAAATGTTGCTGGGCATCAAGTTTGAGATGCCTAAAAGGCAGTTGGAAATTGGAGGCAAGCAGAGAGTTTGAGACAGGATAAGTAGATTTGAAAATCATCAGCATAGAGAGGATATTAAATCCATGGGAGCTGATGAGCTCATCACATTAAGTGGTATAAAGGGAGACAAGCAGAGGGCCCAGGACAAAACCTTGTGGTGCACTTATAATTAGAAGGCATGCTCTAGATGAAGATCCAGCAAAGGAGACTGAGTTAGATAAGTGGTTAGATAACTAGAAGGAGAACTAGGAGAGAGTGGTGTCTTGAAAACCTAGAGAAAAGAAAGTATCAATGAGGAGAGGATGATCAAAAGCCTTCAGAGAGGGTGAGGAGAATGAGGCTAAAGAAGAAGCCATTGGATTTGACAGCTAAAAAGATCATTGGTAGCTTTGGAGACAACAGTGGAAAATATTAAGGAATAAACATAATTTGAAGAATTTACATTTCTGCAACTGTCTTAACTGTTTGAATTACTTGACATAGCTATCTTTTAAGGACACTAAATTCTTATGACTAAAAACTTATTTTTTCAAAGTTTGGGGTCTCTTCTGTAGTTTTATGCTAAATTTGGAGGGTATTTGTTAGTAATGCTATTATTCTAAATTCCCCTATTTCATTATGTGATGTCAGCATCACATTTTCAAATGTCAAAACAGGCTCAGATTGATTTAAGATTTTTGTTTCAAACACATTTGAAACACCACAGAGTATTCATCTTTAGGAAACAATATACAATAACTCTCTGGATATTTATAATTGTCTCTAGCAATAAATTACATGTTGGTCACATTAGAGAAAGGTTAACTCAAGGGAAAACACAAAAATCATTGCTTCAGCAAAATGAGAGAGAGCAAAAGAGATAAACTTGTTTTAGATAATCACTTGGACATGGCAAGATAACCAAAGTTACTGCCTTCTATTTTAAGAACTAGCTTAAAACAATTAAAAACATTCCACAGGCCTACTCAGAGTAATATACTAGGTAAACAAAAAAAAAAAAGAAAAAAAAGGAAAGTTTTAAACTATGCATCACAAAGGAGATAAGTAGAAAAATCCTCTATTATATAACTTTTACTTCTTTGAGAGTCATGTTAAAAAAAGAATGTGAGAAAAGAAGTACTTAAATGACCTGAGTATAATATTGTATTTGCACTCTTATCCATATAAAAGCCCATATACACACACATACATATACATAATACAAACACATACATGTACTACTAAATATTGTAAATATCTTCTAAACCTGATTCCAACTATTTTAATTTTCTTGGAACTGTTTTCTCTTAAAACAAGCATTATCATATATAATAATTCTTGTTTCCTCTTTACTTTTCAAAGCAATAATATCTCAAAAGAAAGGGGGAAGAATGGTCTCACTTCTTTGGATTCTTGTTTCTATTCTTTTTACCCTAAGTGGTCAAATTGAGAATGAAAGAATGTGATTAATAAATACTCCAAAGAGGCTAAAACATAGTTATTTGGGAAACTTAGGATACCTTCTTACCAAAAAATCTTACAACACAAAAATCTTTCATTCCTTTTAACGTTGACTGCAGCTAAGTTATATTTACAAAGTTATATCAGCAAAAGCCAATACAGATAAGAGCATTCTTCTCTCCCCTTTTAATATCTGGTCTGATCAAGTCAAGATAAATATTTCAACTTGGCAAAGATTCCAATCAAATTATATATGTATATATAAATATATAGACATAGCATATACATACACACATGTGTATGCATACACATATGTAGAACTGAATACAACACTCCAGACATGGTCTCACCATGGCAAAGTACAAGAGGTGAAGCAGCTGGTACTCTACATAGAATTATTTTCAAAGGAGTCTGAAACTACAAATGACCTCTCAATTTTATGACCATTATTGGTAAAAACTGGTACTTAATATGACAGATTTGTGTGTTTATGAAATTCTACTAGTTATCATGCATGAACTGCATAAAACAGCCATTTTAAGACTGGAAATCCTTGGCAGATGCCTTAGAAACCTACAATAATTAGCTTTCTATTTAATTTCATTTGATAATGATAAAGATAGAAACTCTTGCAGGTATATTCTCATTCAATTCTATTTGCACACTTTTATTATTGAGTGTAATATCCTGGAAAGCTGGCAATGTTTCATTTTCATTTTTGTATTGCTAGCACCTAGAAGAGTGTCTGGCACTTAGCAAGAGCTTAATAATTGTTTATGGATTGATTGATGTATAATTGCTTCTTTGATGATCTGCCTTATCCAAGTTTATCATTTCAAATTTTTCCACAGTCATTTTCCTCTTTATTGGCTTTCATATTCTGGAGATGATAATACTGCTTATAACCTTTCATTATTTTTCTCTTTAGTGAATGAGTTTGTAAGAAGTACTATATACTACGAAGAATTCTTCCCTTGTCAAGAAAATAAAATGTTTTCTGACTGAGGCATTTTTTGGACTCTTTTGGCCTCCTCGTTGTGGCAATTACATATAGTAAAATTCTTGAAAAATATCAACAATTAGAGTGAATGAATTTACTTTTCTTCCTTTGTCCAATTATCTTTTGATTATCAATATTAAGTGGGCATCCTTCCCTGGGAAGAGGTAATACTGTATAATTATTTATTTCAACAACCTATCTCACCTATTGTAACTAAATAGACTGACTTACTTTTTTATGATGTATTGTAGATTACAAAGCACTTTTCTCACATTAACCCTTTTAAATAGTGTGAGTGGACCACTATTAACCAGTGTTCCCTTCTCATCTTGCAACATGGACATGACTAACTCTTCCTTGAAAGGTAACAAAGCTTTTCCTGGGACTTGATTGCTTTCAGAAGGCTAAGGCTTAAGCTAAAGTTGTTTGTAGTTATCATGAAACATTGCCAAATATAAAGGTTAAATGAAAGGGAAATCATTGTTGATAGTGAAATTCTCCAGTTGCTTCTGTTGCAAGTAATTGTTTACTGCATGTGAGTCAAGTTGATGAGGTAATAGGTTTGGAATAAGGAGCTTAAAGTTGTATATTGTTATAGTTATGTGACTATAGGCAAGACATTTGAATGTTCTGAGCTTCAGTTTTCTCTTCTGTAAAATACTTCTTAAGTGTTACTGTGATGATCAAATGAATTAATATACATTAAATGTTTTACAGATTTTAAAGCAGTTATCAATGTTAGCTATTATGGTTCATAAGTCTTAATAAAATTTTGTAAGGCAATATAGGAACTTTTTAATGAGATCTACAGCCACTCAAAAAAGATTGGTCTAGTAATCCACACAGAAAATATCAAGTGGATGCATATCTTTCAGATTATGGCATGCATTTGGATGGATAGTTCATTGAGTTGTTCTATCATTACATATATTTAAGAAAAGCATTGCAGAAGGAGTGGTCTGAGAATTGAGTAGGAAAAAGACAATCTGGATTTCATTTGGAAACATTCACAAATCACTTAATCTCTGTCTGACTCATTTTCTTCATCTTTAAAATGGAGACAAAAATAGTGCCTACCTTTCAGGATATTTGTGGGGACAAAATGAGATAATTGTAAAGAACTTTGAAAACCTTAAAACACTATATATTTTTATTTATTAATTTGTTAATGTTGTTATTATTATTATGCTCACAGACCAATTTAAATATTTGCATGATCTCCCTTTGTGCTACATAGTATTGAGAATCATGGAGTACATGGATATTTCATTGGTTCCTCACAAGTTAGGAGTTTTTATTATTACCACTTTATAGATGAAAACATCAAGGCTCAGAGAAGTTATCTGATTTGTTCAACATCACACAGCTAATTAGTTGCATGGTTAAGATTTGAGTCTAGAGGGGGCAGAGCCAAGATGGTGGAGTGAAAGCAGTGACTTGCTTGACCTGTCCCCAAAAGCCTTCCAAATACCTGTAAAAAATTGGCTCTAAACAAATTCTAGAGCAGCAGAACCCACAAAAAGACAGAGTGAAACAAATTTCCAACCCAAGGCAACCTGGATGGTTGATTGGAAAGGTCTATTGTACAGGGCTGGAAGAGGAACACAGTTCAGCATGGGCATGCAGGCAAAGGCCAGGCCTCAGCAAACCCAGAGCAGGCCTCAGAGGACTGAATCATAGGCAGCAGTGGAAGTTTCTAGACTTCTCAATCCACAAATGCCAAAGACAACTTGGAAGGTCAGTAGGAAAGGTCAGTGACCACAGTGAGAGAGAAGCTTGGTCCCAGCTCCAGTCCCAATGCAGCCCCAGGTGGTGACTGCTTCTGGAGCTCTTGGCCCACAGAATGAGGAGGAATCAAGTGGCTGATCAGAGGGGGACTGCAGGGATCTCTTTGCTGGTACTGAGGCAGAATTCTCTTGCTTTATCTGTGCTTAGATCTGGGTCACAGTTCTGGATGGCAGTCCTGGGGCAAGGAGGAGTGCTGCCATAGTGGAACTTGTAGTGACAGTGTAGAGGGAATATTCCTCACAGTTCCAAGGCAGAAAAGAGTGCTTGTGGTTACTCATAGACCAGAGCATAGGCCAGGAAAGGAGTAAACACCTCGTCCTTTACCATACCACCTTGGAAGAACTGAAAATTTACAGGTCCCTAGAAGTATCTCTGAAAACAGCCGTACAAAAACCCCCAAGCTTGGTACAGTACATTCTCCACACTGGAAGCAGACCCCTACCTTAACAAAGAGTTTATAATTCAAGTAATTGACTGGGATCATGAGCAAACCTCACAAAAATATCAGACCATAGAATCTTTCTTTGGTGACAAAGAAGATCAAAACATACAACCATAAGACAACAAAGTCAAAGCTCCTACATCCAAAGCCTCATTGAAAAATATCAATTGGTCCCAGGCCATGGAAGAGCTCAAAAAGGATTTTGAGAAGCAATTAAGGGAAGTACAGGAAAAACTGGGAAGAGAAACGAGAATGATGCAAGAAAATCATGCAAAACAAGTCAACAGCTAGCTAAAGGACAGCCAAAAAATACTGAAGAAAATAACACCTTAAAAAATAGCCTAAACCAAATGGCAAAAGAGCCCCAAAAAGCCAATGAAGAGAAGAATGACTTAAAAAGCACAATTGACCAGATGGAAAAGGAATTCCAAAAGCTTATTGAAGAAAATCCTTCCTTAAAAATTAGAATGGAGCAAATGGAATCTAGTGACTTTATGAGAAATAAAGGCATTGTAAAACAAAACCAAAAGAATGAAAACAATAGAAGACAATGTGAAATATCTCATTGGAAAAACAACTGACCTGGAAAATAGATCCAGGAGAGATAACTTAAAAAATTATTGGACTATCTGAAAGCCATGACCAAAAAAAGAGCCTAGAAATCATCTTTCAAGAAATTATCAAGGAAAACTGCCCTGATATTCTAGAACCAGAGGGTAAAATAGAAATGGAAAAAATCCACTGATTACCTCCTGAAAGAGATCCCCAAAGGAAAATTTCTGGAAATATTGTAGCCAAATTCCAGAGTTCCCAGGTCAAGGAGAAAATATTGCAAGCAGCCAGAAAGAAACAATTCAAGTATTGTGGAAACACAATCAGGATAACAGGATTTAACAGCTTCTACATTAAGGGGGTTGGGGGAGGGCTTGGAATATAATATTCCAGAGGTCAAAGGAGATAGGATTACAACCAAGAATCACCTGCCCAGCAAAACTGAGTATAATCCTTCAGGTGAAAAATGGACGTTCAGTGAAATAGAGGACTATCCAGCATTCTTGATGAAAAGACCAGAGCTGAATAGAAAATTTGACTCTCAAATACAAGACTCAAGAGAAGTATGAAGAGGTAAGCAGGAAAGAGAAATTATAGGGGACTTATTAAGGTTGAACTGTTTACATTGCTACATGGAAAGATGATATTTGTATCTCATGACACCTTTGTCAGTATTAGGGTAGTTGGAGGGAAAATATTATATGGATAGATAGATAAATAGATAGGTAGATAGATAGATAGATAGATAGAGGGCACAGGGTGACTTGAAGATGAAGGCATGATGTCTAGAGAATAAAATTAAGTGGTGAGAGAGGATTATATTGGGAGAAGGAAAAAGGGAGAGATAGAATGGGATAAATTATCTCACATAAAACAGACAAGAAAAGGCTTTTACAGTAGAAGGGAAGTGGAGGAAGGTGAGAGGGAATGAATGAATATTATTCTCATTGGATTCAGCTTAAAGAGGGAATACCATACACACTCAATTGGGTATGGAAATCTATCTTATCCTACAAGAAAATAGGGGGCAAAGGGATAAGAGAGTTGAGGGGATGATAGAAGGAAGAGCAGGTTGGGGGAGGGGTAATCAGAAGTAAACACTTTTGAGGAGGGACAGCGTCAAAAGAGAGAATAGAATAAATGAGCGGTGGGATAGGATGAGGGGAAATACAGTTAGATTTCCCTGACATGATTATTGTGGAAGTGTTTTGTATGACTACACGTGTATAATCTGTATTGAGTTACTTGCCTTCTCAATGAGGGTGGGTGGGGAAGGGAGGATGGGAGAAAATTTGGAATCCAAAGTTTTAAAAACAAATGGTAAAAATTGTTTTCACAAGCAACTGGGAAATAAATTATACAGGCAATTGGGTATAGAAATACGTCCTGCCCTATAGGCAAATAGAAGGGGAAGGGGATAAGAGAAGGGGGGGTGGAGATAAAAAGAAGGGCAGATTAGGGGAAGGGGTATTCAGAATGCGTGCCATCTTGAGGTGGGGGGAGGGATGAGATGGGGAGAAAATTTGGAACTCAAAATCTTGTGGAAGTGAATGTTGAAAACTAAAAATAAATAAATTAATAAAATACATTAAAAAAAGATTCATTTGGTATAACAAAAGGTCCAGGATATCAAGGGAACTAATGAAAATAAATGCAAGGGAAGGTGGCCTAGCCATTCCAAATCTTAAATTGTATTGTAAAGCATCAATCATCAAAACTGCTTAGTACTGGCTAAGAAATAGAGTGGTGGATCAGTGGAATAGGTTAAGTATGCAAGACACAGTAGTCAATGACTATAGTAATCTATTGTTTGATAAAGCCAAAGAACCCAGCTTCTGGGATAGGAACTCACTCTTTGACAGAAACTGCTGGGAAAACTGGAAAAGAGTGTGGCAGAAACTATGCATAGATCAAAATCTCACACCATATACCAAAATAAAGTCAAAATGGGTTCATGATTTAGATATAAAGGCTGATACTCTAAGCAAACTGGGAGATCAAGGACTAGTTTACCTATCAGATTTATGGAAAGTAGAAGAATTCATGACCAAACAGGAGATAGAGAACATTACAAATGCAAAATGGATAACTTTGATGACATTAAATTGAAAAGTTTTTGCACAAACAAAGCCAATGCAATCAACATTAGAAGGAAAGTAGAAAATTGGGAAAGAATTTTTACAACCAGTCTCTCTGATAAGGCCTCATTTCTAAAATATATAGAAAATTAGGTCAAATCTGTGAGAATACAAGTCATTCCCCAATTGGTAAATGGTCAAAGGATATGAACAGGCAGTTCTCAGAAGAAGAAATTAAAGCCATATATAGTCATATGAAAAAATGCTCTAAATCACTATTGACTAGAGAAATGCAAGTCAAAACATCTCTGAGGTACCACACCACACCTATCAGATTGGCCAACATGACAAAACAGGAAAATGATGAATGTTGGAGAAGATGTGGGAAAATTGGAACACTAATGCATTGTTGGTGGAGTTGTGAAATGATCTAACCATTTTGGAGAGCAGTTTGGAACTATGCCCACAAGGCTATAGAAATGTGCATACCCTTTGACCCAGCAATAGCACTTCTAGGACCATATCCCAGAGAGATCATACAAATGGGAAAAGGACCCACATGTACAAAAATATTTATAGCGGCTCATTTTGTGGTGGCAAAGAATTGGAAATTGAGAGGATGCCCATCAATTGGGGAGTGGTTGAACAAGTTGTGGTATATGAATGTAATGGAAAACTATTGTGCTATAAGAAATGATGAACAGCCTGATTTCAGAGAAACCTGGAAAGACTTGTATGGACTGACACTGAGTGAAATGAGCAGAACCAGGAGAACATTGTAGACAGTAACAGCTGTGTTGTGCGATGACTAATATTGATAGACTTAACCCTTCTCAGCAATACAAGGATCTAAGAGATCTCCAAAGGCCTTATGATGGAAAATGCTATCCACAAAGAAGAAAGAACTATGGAGTTTGAATGCAGATTGAAACATACTATTTGCTATTTTTTTCCTTCTGTTGTGTTTGTTTCTTCTTTCTGGTGGTTCCTCCTATTGGTTCTAATTCTTACTTACAACATCACTAATGTGAAAATATGTTTAATAGGAATGTATATGTATAGCCTATAACAGATTGCACACCATCTTGGGGAGGGAGGTGGGGAGGAATGGGGAGAAAAATTTAAAACTGAAAAGCTTATGGAAGTGATTGTTGATGATTCAAAATAAATTAATAAAAAAAGAAAAAAATGAAATAATCTTCATGTCACCCATGAGAAGTAGTATGTGTTTTTTCCTCCTCCTTCTTTTGATTTTCCTTAAGAATATGCACATTGACAAATACAAATCAATACGAGAATAATATGATGAAATACTTTGACGAACCCATGATCTTATCATTGTGGATACTTATGCCACTGGTTCACATTTGAATCCTTCCTTGCTTTCTTATCCTACATGATTTTTGTCTTTGTCATTCCATAAATTCCCCATAGTGGAATGACATAGTGGAGAGACACTAAAGCATTCTCCTAGTTATTTTAATATTTGAGGACCACCTTTGACCCAGCAATGCCACTTCTAAATCTGGATCCCAAAGAGATCATAAAAATGGGAAAAGGATGCACATGTACAAAAATATTTATAGCAGCTCTTATTTTGGTGGCAAAGAATTGGAAATTGAAGGGAAGCCCATCAATTGGGGAATGGCTGAATAAGTTGTGGTATATGAATGTAATGGAATACTATTGTGCTGTATGAAGTGATGAGTAGACAGACTTCAGAAAAACTTGGAAAGACTTATATGAACTGATGCTGAGTGAAATGAGCAGAACCAGGAGAACATTGTACACAGTAACAGTCACACTGTGTAATGACTGACTTAAACAGACTTAGCTCTTCTCAGTAATGCAGGGATCTAAGACAATCCCAAAAGACTCATGATGGAAAAAGCTATGCACATCCAGAGAAAGAACTGTGGAGTCTGAATGCAGATGGAACCATACTGTTTGCTCTCTTTTTCCTTTGTTGTTTTGTTTTATTGCTTCATTCTCATGATTCCTCCCACTAGTTCTAATTGTTCTTTACATCATGACTAATGGGAAAAGATGCTTAATATGAATGTATAAGTAGAGCCTATATCAGATTGCATGCCAGCTTGGGTGGGGCAGGAGAGGGAGTGGGAGAAAATTTAAAACTCAAAATCTTATGGAAGTGTATGTTGAAAACTAAAAATAAATAAATTATTAAAAATTTAAAAAATAAATAAAAATAAAAAAAATCTCATGGAAGTGAATGTTGAAAACTAAAAATAAATGAATTAATAAACAAAAAAAGATTGGAATCTAGATGTTCTAACTTCAAACTGATTGTTCTTCCTTCAACACTGTTCTCACATCTCTAAAAATGTAACATCTCTATGAGAATCACTGGATATGTTTCTACTTGGGAATGAAACAATATATTTTCATTAATTATTGGACCTAACATTTTTAAGAGTTGAAACAAACAACTTTTTAACTCTGTTATTCTAAAGCAGCTAACCATTTCTTAGACTCTGGTTCAGAATATCAAAGAGGAACAGTTGTAGGGGGGAAAACAACTAATAATAGTGGGATAAGTTATTTTTCATTTACTTTTTTTTTTCACCTTTTTTGTTTTGGACTCACAAAGTAAAGTTTTTCCCTCCTGGGACCAAGCCACTCAGCAAGAGAATGCTGTTGACTCTTTAATCAGTTATCAGAGCTCTGTTTTTTTTTTTTTTTTAGTATCACCCTCCCCGAATGACATGTCAAGCTGTTCTGATTGCTCTGGGGCAATCAGGACTGCCTCAGTGAGATGAGTTCTGTGTTGTGTGAGATTATGAAAGTGATACTCAGCCTCAGGTACATTAGTATTCATGGTGGGAAAAAAACTGCCTTAAGATAGAAAACACATTAAAAAAAAAGCACAACAGGAGCAATGGGGCAATTGGGAAAGGCCCCAGGGTGACCCAGTAATATTTTTCCAGTGTCTGGGACCAAAAATCAAAGTATATATCAGGACAGAAATGTTCCAACAGAAATGTTTCAAGTCCTCAAAGACACCTTCTATAAAAGTATAATCAACAGTGTTTTATCCAGCTTGAAAAAGACACTACCATCATTAGTCCAAAGAATGAAGAGAGCTCCTGCCTGTGCAATTGTCCTTTTCTTTGGAAATTTTCAATTGTTTGGCTAGCTGCAGAGAGTTCCTTTCATCTGCCTCTACTCTGATTCTCCTCATTGAGAACTACTGCAATAGACTGAGCATCTGACATCCAGAAGATGCTGGACTAATCTCACTTGGGATCAATACTCATGGAAAATTAAAATTGAATTTATTTGAAGAAGTTAAAATTGAAATGACATCTGTGCAGGGACACAGACATAAGCTTCATATTTAGAAAAATGGGGCATAAATGACAATAGTTTCCAATTTTCTGCTGCCTTAATATTATTTATAAGTGTACATTGGATGTGGGAAGCATCTTTTATGAGCCTTTCAGCCCCCAATTCCCTATATATTAAAACAGAAAATGATAATAGAGAAAAGCAAATAAACTTAAGATAGAGGAAAGAAGGAAAAAGAAAGAACATTGGAGACTTGCCCAGTAATCTTCAAGTAGGGGCTATTTTCTAAGATTAGAGGTATATTCCAAATACTCTTCAACAAACCACTCAGCCTCCTGTCCTGTGAGGAAATAATATTGTATAATCATATATTTCAACATCCTTTCTCATTTGCTGTGTTTTAATAATGATGACTCACATTTGTATGATGTCTCAACAGTAACCCTTTTAGATAGTGTATTGACCACCACTGACTGGGGTTCCTCTTTCATCCTACAACTTGGACTAGGCCAGTTTTCACCTGAAATGTGACAAAGTTTTCTCTGAGACTTGATTGACCCAAGAAGCTAAGGCTCAAACTGTGCTGCCAGGTAGCCTGGCCTATTGATGTGGCTTCCTGATTGCTTAAGAGTGTGAAAAAGGGCCCACACCATGTGTAGTAGTGGGCCTTTAGCCTTGATGTACCAAGACCTTGTTAGTCACCACACCCTGCCTACTGACAAATAAATAGTCCATATGGACATTTGGAGTGGAGAGATCTAAATTTGCACATCTCACATTTCTTTTGATCTACTGCAATTTTGCCTGGTTCATAGAGTACCTTCTTTGATGAGAACACACCATGCTGGATGATCCCATACCTGTGTCTTCCATATCTCACAACTGATACCAAAGTCCTTCAGAGAGACCTTGAGGGTGTCCATGTATGGCATATTCTGACCTCCATGTGAGTGCTTGCCTTGTGTGAGTTCTCTGTAAAGTAGTCTTTTAGGCAAGTGTATAGTTGCCATTTGAGCAATGTGGCCATCAGAGTTGCACTCTCTGCAGTACAGTTTGAATGTTTGGCAGTTCAACTGGAGGAAAGCTCAGTACCTTATCTTGTCAGGTGATTTTCAGAACCTTCCTAAGAATTCAAATGGAAGTGACTCAGTTTACTGGCATGGAGCTGGTATACTGTCCAGGTTTTACAGACATACAACAATGAGGTCAGCTCAACAGCTCTGTATACCTTCAATTTGGTAGGCAGCCTAATACCTCTTCTCTACTACATTTTACGTTGGAGCCTCCCAAATGCTGAGCTAGCTCTAGCAATGCTTGAATCAACCTCATCATTTACATGTACATCCCTGGAAAGTATACTGCCAAGGTAAAGGAACATATCCACAGCATTCAAAATTTCTCCATTTCACTTCCTCTTCCAGGAGCCAAGATGGCAGAGTAAGAAGTAAGTTGCTCTCATCTTCCCTTATTGACCTCTGAAAGCTCAGAAGATATCACCCCAGAAAAAACCCTGGAACATCTAAACCAGTAGAAAGATAGGTTGCAGCAGTCTTGCAACCCAAGAAGCTTGGGGGATTAATGGGAAAGGCCCCTCTTGCTGTGGGGGAGGGGGAGCAATACAGAGGGAGGTGCTGGGAGGTGTCCCAGCAAGTCAGCAGAAGGCCCCACCTCAGCATACCAGGGGGAGATCCTGAACCCCAGGGTGGTGGAGCAGGCAAGCATCAACATCAGGACCCCCAAGTGCCTCAGTACAGGAAGGGAAACCAGCTCAGAAAACTATCACACGGTGGTAACACTCAGTTGACCTGATTGATGCCTTTGCTAAAATAAAAAGAACAATAACAGATTTCTGGACTACTTAAAGTCATACATTAGACCACTGCATTAGTTGTGAATGTTATCCAGTGCTGCCATATACCTTTGAAGCATTTATTTTGTTCTCTGTATGGATACTTCTTTTCAATTTATTTAAGACAAATTGAGTCTCTGATAAATTGTTTGTGTGATATCTTTTCATTTTAATTCTAATGGAATTTGGGATTTATATCATTTCTATCACTGCCTATGCTGGCACTAAGTGTTTCTCCTATGCTATATCAGACTTAGGTATTCTTCCACATGCTTTTAGATTGTGTATGGGGAGATTTAGAACCATCAAAATGGTTCAACTAATTATCTAAGTGGAATTAGCAACCTAATCACCCCAAGGGAAACTGATTTTGATGCTCAGCTAATAGTATGACAAATCTTTTCTACAGATTTCATGCTAGATTGCTCTACAAAGGTGTTTGGTATAGTACATCAGGTGTATGACCTTCAAATGTTCTAAGAAATTATTGGTGTTTAAGCATGGTATTGCCCATAAAGAATTTTGGCCTCAAGTTTTAGGCCACAAAGTTGTCTTGTACCAGGAAAATGACTCCATTATTCACAGTTAAACACAACAGTAACAATACCATCAATGTGCCTTTGATCTCCCTGAATTAAAGAACAGAAGATAAAGTCATGAGGACATCCTTTAATTTCTTAGGTTGATATAAAGATCTGATGAGGGAGGAAAATATCATTTTTATACATAATTATTTTCCAAAAGGTTGCTATTAGATAATAAATTATTCAAAATCCAAGCTATGGTCCGAAGTCTCTTTTGCTTATTTCATAAGACCATGGCTATAATCTATTTTTTCAGAGACAATTGCTCCCACCAGGGAAAGCACTATTATTAAATTATTTTCTGACACACTTGTTAATCTTAGAGTAATAATATATTTAGTAGCTATAGACATATCACTACCCTTGGGAAAAGACTAGATTTCACAAAAGTTTGATGCACTTGAATCTGTATTATAGACAAGGTGAATAGGTATTTGTCTTTAGGTCTGAGAGTTTGGCTTAGGTGCTAAGTTCATCTTTGTTAACTAGATTAAACATACGAAACTCTTACAAGCATTGGGTCATAATCATCTTCACATATAGAGGCCCAGTTAGATATGGAAAGGCCTCAGGTTGATACTGAAGAGAAGGCAAAAGAGGTAGGTACTTGTGAGTTTTTTAAAATAATTTATTTCTAAATAAACATATAGATTTTAAGTGTCTTGTGAGTACAGCTTGTTTCATTCTTTGTATGTGTATCTCCAGTGCCTAATACAGTGCTGTCATATAGTAGACACTTAATAAATGCTCATTGATTGATTGATTGATGTTATAACTGATACATGTTGCCTTGTGAATCAGTAGATTTGAAAAGAATAACAGCTTTCTGTGCTACACACATGTGGAAATTTTCCCTATGATTTGTGGCTACAACACTGGTACTGTCTGTCACTGCTTGTCATTCTGTCTCAGTAGCACCATAATCCCTTTCAAGCCCTTGCCACAAAAGAGCTGCCCTATTCTGGACTCAGGCTTAGGATTGCCTTTTTACTTCTGCAGCTTCCCAGCAGTCAAAAAAGTGGAACATAATATGAAACTCTGATTTATATGTGACCATAAAACATTTCTCCTTCCACCCTAAGGGGGTCACCATCACTTCCACTTAACATATTGCTGCTGCTGACATCTCACTAATTTATCACTTAAGGGAAAGACAAAATAGACCCAAATTTCCACAAGCTATCTAAAGGCAATTTGAAAGCAGTTATTTTCATACTATTTCTTAAATAGTTATATTCTTTGATATTTTACTTTATATTATTTAACTATTCTATTGAGTTAATTTGGCTAAAATATGGTGAGAGTTAGATTAGGTTATAAAAATGATGGTGAGATTTGGATAAGTAGAGAGATGAAGAAAAGGAAATCAGGCTTGACTGGCAGGCAGTGTTATATCTATTGACTGTTGACTGAACCTCTTGCTTGATTTAAAAACAAAACCTTTGCATTTAAAAAAATTCTGTATTTTATCACACAAACTTGACCATCAACCAACTCTATCAATCAACTGTATGTAAATATCTGAACATAATTATTAAGTAAAATTTCTTAGATTATCATCTATTATGATTATGAAATATTTCCTTTCAGACCTATTTCATGAGGACCACAAGTTCTAAGCTATACGATATTTGCATGACTTGCAATTTTTCTTTGGCAAGGATATTTTTCTATTAAATTCATAATGTATGTTCTGAAATGATTTGCTAAAGTCTTATCTGGCTGAAGAAAAAAAGTTGCTTTCGGTGCCAATCTTCTTTGCAAAAGTCTTATTGAAATAAATCATATCTCACTGGCACAGGTTGGGAAAAAATATCCATTTGAACTTAGGGACAAGAGTAGCTCTTATTTACTTTCTAGAGTCATTTGATTTAACCTGGGACACTGTTCTGTGGCAGTAAATCTCCCAGGGGCACCCCTGAGAAGAAATTCCTACCAGTGACTTTCTCGCAGTTGTGAGTTAAGATTTTTTTTTCTTTCTCTAGTTATCTCCAAAAGGAGAAATGAATAACTCCCTGAATACCATCATGATTCTATTTTCAAAGATAAACCAGTTGGAAGAGACAAATGTATTCATGAAGGATCATAGATTTAGGCCTGGAAGTCAACTTGAAGACCATCTAGTCTATCCTTTCATTTTATAGATGAGGAACTGAGGTCAAAATAGAATTGCCTAGGGTCATGTAGCCAACAAGTATCTGAGTTAAGATGTGATCTTAGTTACTGATCCCTGGTCCGATACTCTATCAATTATATTTTGCTGCTTCTGAAGGCTTTGGTTAGACAGAGATAGATTGAGAAGCTGTTTCAGGGTATCTATGTTTAATTAAGGAAGAAAATATCTGTCTTAGGGAGTAAGGAATTAGATCTGTATCCTCTCCCCTCAGTTCCACAGAAAGTCATTTGGTACACTGACTTCATGGCTCCCAATCAGTTGTTTCTAGAATACTGGTTCCAGGACTTTCCCCACTGACCTGGACAAAGTATGATTTGTGCTGCCACAGCTAGAAGACCAGAAAGATGTTGGACCTTATCATATATGATGAAGAAAACCCCATTGTGGGGTGACCTCAAGGCCCTTATTTCAATATTCCAAGTGATTTTAGAAAATCTTCTCTCAGCCCAGAAAGACAATCCAGAGATCTGATGGCATGGATAAGATGTGAGATTGGGAGGGAGGAAGGTGTCTGTTATTGACTGTCATAGGGCCTCAGTTGGAGTACTTGATGATAGTTTTGAAAAGGGCTTTATATAAAATGTAAGATGAAATAGCTTCTATGTAAAACTTACCCACTGTCCTCATCCTCATCCTCATATAACAGTATTTGAGACTGGGATGAGGTGATTCAAGTACCTTGCTTAGTGGCATAGCGTCAGTACCCCACACATAGACACCAAGGAACCCCATCATTTTGGAGACTAGTCAGTCATGACTAACTTCTATTCAACACACATGTCACTTGTCTGGGAACTTCTGTTTGTACTGTAGCCTCTTGGGCACTATACCACAAACTGACCTGTTTACTTCACGAGCAGTCTGATCTTCAATGTCAATCTGATTAGGCTCAATGATATCTCTTTAACAGCTCCCTTTACAATCCTTCATCCTATAGATCTATGTCTGTTCTTCTGACTAGCGCTGACTTGAAACATGCAGGACTCAAGTTCAATATCCATTCTTGAATTATATTATCCAAGAATCTCCTCAAGATTTTTTCATGGTATCTTGTCCTCTACACTGAATGAACTACATTTGCTAGCAGCTTCCCTAAGAACAACATCTTACTGGTAGTCATTTGGCTGTTTAGGGTCAAGACATTAAATCTATTTGTAAGTTGTATTAGTGATTTCTAGGTTTGAGAGTTTGGAATGAGAAGACATTTTTGGATGTAGCAGAAAAAAAGTCGAAATCAGCTAAACAGTCTGTTAAACCAAAGGAAGACTAGAGGAGAAAGATGAACTGACATTATTAATTTTTCATTTAAATGTTTCAAGTGTTTGGCTGGGTTTGCATATTACTGTTTTGTTTATGCTTCACTAGACTATTATTGTTGTTTTCATTGCCATACACCAACGTGCTGAAATGTAATTAGCAATTCTAGTTACTAATTATCTAATCAGCAGTAATTATTAGTTGGTTCAGTTTTCATGCCACGAATAATACTGTGTTCTATTAAATGTTCTAGTACGTGGACTACATGTAATTTTTATATTGAGAAAATGATACACTTTTAACTTTTCTATTTTAAGTAATTTACTACCTCAATAGATCTCTGATTTCATCAGAATGAGATATCCCTCTGTAGATTGAGATCACAACCCCTTCCCACTTTAAGGAGACTGTCTTCATGAATTACTGTAACTGAAAAGTTTAATTACTAGGTGAGCTCTCTTAACTTGACTAGCTTGCTCCTCAAATGACAAAGCCCATTGCTTCAACTCTACTCAAAAGTTTCCAGTCTGATGGAAATTACCAGATATGTTGTGTACCTTTTGAGCTCATTTCTGAGTCCTTATGCTCACTTCTATGCTTCAGTGAGGCTTTGGAGTGGAACTTTCACGATGAAATGCTTTTAGGAATGAAAATAATATTCCCAACAATAAAAATTGAGGTTGTTATATTTATATAGTTTAACATTATTGAATAAGATTTAATGTTAGACTCTTAAAGATATTCTGATTATTTATGATATTAATATTTAATTCTTGCCACAAAGGTTTGTGTCAAGTCACTTAGATATGAACCAAAGAAGAGCTTATAGGATGACAGGATGAACCCATGCAATTTGCTCACCTCTTGGATATAAAACATTTACTAATTTTTGCTCTTCCTTGGCATTCTAGATCTTCTTGTGGGCAGGTAGGTGGAGAAATGGATGAGCACTGGTCCTGGAATCAGGAAGACCTGAGTTCAAATCCAGCTGTATGATTCTGGGCAAGTCACTTAACTTCTGTTTACCTCCATTTTCTCAACTCTGAAATGGGGATAATAATAGCACTCACCTTCCAGGGTTGTTGTGGGAATCAAATCAGGTAATAATTTTAACATGCTTAGAAAAGTACTAGCACATAGTCAAAGCTATATAAATGTTAGCTATTATTGTGATTGTGATGATTATTATTGTGGAAGGAGATATAGCAAATAGTTACAAATAAAGAAAAACCTTGCTGTGTTTTCTGAGCAATCATCACAAATGTTACAAGGATTATTAGATTCCAGTGTTTCTGTCATTTGCATTAGGGGATAGACAATATTGTGAATAAGACTCTAGGTACCTTGAAATATACAATATAATTAAAAATTATTAAGCTTCTTCAGTGTTCAAGATACTATGCTGACTCTAGAGATAGAAGGATGAGGGCAAACACAGTCCCTGTATTTCATTTACAGTAAAGAGGATAAACCATTTTCACAGTCAAGTGTGATACAAACTCTAATGTGATTATGGCTAAATGAGAAATCCAGATGAAGGCTACAAAGAAATTTAAGGGTTATGTGGAAGATGGCAATTATTCCAATTTCATTGGAGTGTGGAGTGTGTGTCAGTAACATGACTAGCTGGTAAGGTCGAATGGTTGTGGAGACCCATAAATGTCAAATTAAAGGAGATATTATGTTTGTCTGGGGATAGGGGTAGGGTGAAAATAGGAGGTCTCATAGAGGAAATAGAACTTCAGTGGGGCTTGAAGGAAGAGGGGAGAGCTCAACAAATACATATGACGAAAGAGAGTTTTCTGGTTTATTGAAGACAATGTTGCTGAATGTGTGAAATCAAGCAACAGCTAAGACATGTGCCAGAAATAGCTAGAGAGCCAGGTTGAATGGAATATAGAGTATAGTGTATAGGGAATAGTGTAAAATGAGGTAGGTGCCTGTCTTATTTCACACTCTTACCCTTGAAGAAGTGTGCTATAGTGGGTAAAGAACTGGTCTTGGAGTCCCAGTTGTGGTTGTGTGGTTTGTCTTTCATTCTTGAAGAGGACCATGACATCAGGGGGATGATGACATGACTTGCAATTGACTTTGATATCAGTGAAAGAGGGCTCTGCAAAGTCATCAACCTCACTTTCTCCTTCAGAGTCATCTGGGTCCAGTGGCTGGATATTGATCTGGATGACTGGAGATGGCCCAGGATGCAGTGGGAGACCTTGGTCCCTTTAAGCTAAGGTCTTATCGAGTTTTCACTTTGAGTAAGGCAACACCCATTCACTGAATAGGCCTCTTTAAGAAGTGAATCAAAGGATGGCCCTTTTAATAAAAAAAAATCAAACTAAATGGGGAAGACCCTCAGGGTTGCTGGCCAAAAGAAAAACAATTTTGCTATTTGTATTCAATTTGAGCCAGGATGGTCCAAAAAAATAACCATTAAGTGGTGCTTGGGCAGGGACCTATAGTGTCTAATCCATGAGATTCAGAGTGAATTGAGTTTAAGGCTTGGTCTTTGAGAAATAAATCTAGCCAGTAAACCCCAAGTTAACTAGGTAGCTTTTGGCCACCTTGGGGAGTTATTTAACATTTCAAAATTCTAGGCAATTCTCTAAGACCGTAAGTTGCAGAGAAGGTGTTGATCTGCTTTAGTAGAGAGAGTTTGATAACCTGAGAGTTTCCTGTATCAATGAAATTACAAGTCCAGTCCTCTCCTCCTTCATGCATTCCATACTTCAGTCAAGCAAATTTTGCTTAAAAGGTTCTCCACTATCTTGCTCCCACAGTTTTCTAACAAACTCTTTCATTTATAAAAAAAAGCAAAACAGAACAAAAACAAAACTTCTTTCCTTTCTCTAAAGACTAGAAGAGTGAAATAAGAATTTAGGTACCTCAAAACAAAGGTCTACATGCTACTGTTCAAAAAAACCCCAAGAAAAAGATAACAAGTGACATTTGTTCCATATAGTCCGTCTCCTGGGTTGATCAGCAAAGGTTTTAGCTGAAAAACAAAACAAAAAACAAAAAAACCTTCTCCCCCCAAAACACACACACACACACACACACATACACACACACACACACACAAAGAAAAAACAAAAGAAAACAAAACAATTAAGAATTTAGACAAATGTTTTTGAGAAAAAAATTTTTTGGTTCATTTGCTCTTTCTGTTTATTTTCCTAATTAGTATAAATACAATTTTACTTTGTAAAAGTATAATTTTTTTCTTTTCACAAGTGCTTTTGCTTTCCCTCCCTGTCAAATATCCATGAAGATCTATCATGCATTATCATACATTTCTTGAATGAGGGTCCAGGATATAAAAATCTAACCTGCCTTGATTGCACAAATCATCTCATTTTGATCTATTTGTAATGCCATGCATTATATAGAACACATAATGCCACATTTATTTCCCACAAAGTGTGCATTAGTAGTAGATTATCATAAAGTCCCAATAAATTGGCACTGTAGTTCACTGAAGGATTGTCTTAACCACAAGTTACCTTAAAAATGTAGTTGCAGCAACTACCTTTTGGTGCCAATGTAACTGAAGAAATCCTGGAAAAGAGCAGAAATTAAACGAAATAACACACTAATACAAAATAGAACAAAAAGCAATTCAAGAAACCAGCATGTGTAATGGCTGGCTTTTGATTACTAACCTTGTACATGTTTTAGGAACTACATTTTGGCTAAAATTAATTTCAGAGCTTTAATGCTGTTGTTTTCATTTAGATTTATTTTAATTGTTGGTCTCTCAAGAATGAGCTTTCACTTTTCACTTGTACCTATGACATGCAGGGCACTGGGCTGTGGAGAATTATAAAAACCTGTAATATATGTACAGTTAAGTTTTTTTCAGGCTCATATTAATAAAATTCGGTTATGCACTAATGCAAGAAGACACATGTACTTAGAAATAAAAATATACAAATTATTTCTATTCCTTGTAGAGCCTAAACCGATATGATTCTTTTATTAAGGCAATCCTAAGGCCTAATGCAAGTATGCCTCCTGCTACACTGGTGGTAATTTATAGCAGGGTGCCTGCTGGGAGCAGTGGGATCATTTTGAAAGAAGTCGTGTGTCTACATTTCCAGCAATAAATGTAAGTAAGTCATAGAGTGTTTCATCACATTTGTGCCTTTGTCCTTTAGTAAAATTACAAATAAATCATAATCAAGAACACACCCTTGTGTCCAATATAAAGAAACTCTCTTTCTTATTTTGACCTGAATTCCTGAAAACTATCTCCCATGTCTATGGTTACCAAGATAAATAAATGGCCAGAGGGTTTGCTGTAGAGGAAAGCAACTGTAGCAGAGGAGAATTTATCATTTTCCTTCTAAAGCAACAAATGAAAGCACTGAAAGGCAGAGGATTTTATCTTGTTTTTCACCCCCTCTCTCTAGCCATTCTTTGCTAATTGTTTATTCCTTCTGCTTCCTAAATGTGGATGGACATCAAAGCTTAGCTCTTCATCCTTTGTTATTCTTTCTCCATTTTGTCTCCTTCAGTTTTCATATAGTCCATGTTTCAACTTTAGTTCTGGTTATCTTTAACTGTCTCCTGAAGATAGATGGAATGATAGGTAGATAATGTGATAGGACCAGCATTTTCCTCTTCCTGGTGGTTCATAGCTTCCTGATGCAGCTTCCTTCCCACATACAATGCCCATACAACTTCCCTTGCCACCCTCTCCCTGACTTCCCTAGTAGTTTCCTGACATGGTTTCCTTCCCTTATACAACCAGATTGGCCCCAGCTTCCCTGATGTAGTTTCCTGGTAGAGAGACATAAAAAGTCACAGCCTATATGGTCTTAACCTCTCAGTCTTGATGAATTCCTGAGAACACACATGTTGCCATACCCTGATGACTTTCTGACCAGATACATTTCCAGATAGAAATGAGGGAGACTTTGCTCAGAGAAACTAAGTGTCACTGTATCTTTGTTGTATATTCTTGCTATGTTAGGGCACAGTAAATCTCCTCCTTTTTTCAAATATTTAGTGACATGTGAGTGCCTCATTTAATCCCAATGTCAAATCTGAACTAAGAGGATGCTGGTGTTAGAGCTGTGCCTATGATAGAGAGATCTGATAGACAGATAGATAGTTAGATAGATAGATACAGACAGACAGACAGACTTACAGACATACTGACATAACTGAGCAAAGAACTAAGGATACACATAAGAACAAAGAAGACAATCTTTGCTCTCAAGGAGCTTATATTTTAATGGAGGAAGATAATATATTAAGAGGTGTTGGAAAGGTGTGTGAGAGGATACTCGTAGGGTGGGCATGGTGAGAAGTGAGGAAGTAGCTTCCTGATGATCTGGTTCTTGATTAGGTAAGGCAAAAGGCTCACCTGTCAGAGCCAAGGGAGCCAGAAGGGGAGTTCTAATTTCCATTAGGGGGTGGAGATAATCGAAGAATCAATGATGGGGAGACTAAAGGAATTGTACCATTATACATTTGAGTAAGTCAGTGTTTCCCTATCTGTAAAATGAAAGGATTGGACTAGATAATATAAATCCCCTTACAGCTCTAAATTCTATGATCCTATGACCTCTAAATTAGAGTTTTAACCATTGCCTCAAATTAAACATGTTCAATTCAGTTTAGGTTTGGTGGAATCTTTGATGCTGTGAGAACTCTCACAACAGGCAGTAGTTTTCAGCTGGTCAGCTACAGGACTACAGCCAGGCAGCCCTCACCCAACTTTGGCTTTTCCTTGTCTGATTTTGCCTTATGGGTCTATTTACTTATGTCTAGGGGATTATAAGGATTCATACATGGTCTCCTAGGAAACAATTCCAGAAGTCAGAGTACCAAAATTGTGCCTGTGCCAAAACTATCAAAAATAGAAAAAAAATGAAAAGAAAATCGAGATACAATTGCTTTCAATAACTGAACAAACAACAATGAAAAAACCCTGCTGTTGTAAATGTCAGTCCACATCAAAGAAACAGCTTCCACGTACCACTTAAAGGTGCCTAAGTGGTCACTCCTTTACTCTTCTATCCCCAAAGGGATCAAGGGGCTTGGAATTATATCTGTTTCCCATAAGATGTTTGCAGTCTTGGAATGCAATTATTTTGAGGGGTTCAGGATAAATTCCACATTTGATGGTTGCTAGGGAAAAGAAGGAGAAAATCATTCTACCCCGGATATGAACAGCAACAATTAGCTTAATCTCATACAGTTTAACTCCTTTCCCCCACCATATGCTTATTATCCAAAAACCAATTGTAGATAGTGAGTACACACATTAATCAAAGCAAGCAGTAAAGCAGTAATCAGGGAAGCCATGAAGACTAGTTGAGGTGATAGATGCATAAAAGTAAAGGAGGCTTTGGGACCTGGGAACAAGATAAATCTCAGCTCAATCAGGGAGGGGACAATATCTAGGAGTTTGGATCCTGGAAATCATGGGACCTATTGAATGTGGATTCCTAACCACATTTGAGGGGCCTCTTAGCTATCATTCAAGTAAGTGCTTTCCTTCTGTTAATTCTGTCTCTCTATCCTCTACTCCTCTTTCAGTAGTCTCTCTGTGAATCTGGCATTCCAAAACATGTTATGTCACAGGACTAACCTTCATGTGTTTGTTAAGCCCAATTGGGCTACAAAAGCAACAAAGCAACTGCAAAGATTTGAGAATCAGTTGGTTTGAAATGTCAATTGTCTGGACTATATCTGGTTGGAGACAAAGAAGTCTTCTTTCCTCTCTCATCTTCACTTCTCTGGGATAGAGGAAAAATAGTAAGTGACTTTTTGGACAGTTGCTAGTGGGTTTCTCACCTGCTAGGGATGGAAGACAGAAGATGTCAGGAATTTCATATTTTGACTCACTGTGGAATACTCTTATCAGTCAGGAAGTCAACAAGTGCTTACTATGTGCTAGACACTGTACTAAGCACAGAGGAACAAAGAAATGTTAAAAAAAACAGTTGCTGATCTTAAGGAATTCACAGTCGAAGGGGGGATACAACATGCAAACAACTATGTACAAACAATGTATATTCAGGGTATATTGGGGATAATCTCAGAGGGAAAGCACCAAGACTAGAGAGGACTAGGAAAGGCTTCTTGGTGAAGGAGGGAATTTATTGGGATTTGAATGAAGTTAAGGAAGTCATAAGGCAGAGATGAGGATGGAGAGAATTCTAGCCATTGGGAATAGTCAGTAAAAATGCTTAGAGTTAGGAGACATAAAGTTTTCTGGGAGGAATTGTAAAGAGGCTAGTGTTGCTGCATTATATATTATGTGGAGGGAAGTAAGGTGAAAGAAAACTTGAGAACTAGGAGAGGAGGAGGTTGTGAAAAGCTTCGGATGCCAGAGTATTTATACCTGATCATAGGAGTAACAAGGAGTTACGGAAGGGGGTGATGTAGTCAGACCTGATGCTTAAGGAAGATCAATTGACAGCTAAGTGGAGGCTGAATTGAAGTGAGGGAAAATGACACAGGGAGATTAACCAATAGGTTATTGCAACAGTTTAAGTATGAGATGATGAGGGCTCTCACTAGGGTGGTGATATCAGAAGATATAAAGAGACATATATAAGACATATTATGAAAGTGGAAAAAAAGATTTCAAAAGTTATTGGCTATATGGGGTGAGGTGGAGTGAAGAGTTGAGAATGATGCTTAGGTTGTAAGCCTTGGGTACTGGATAATAGTAATGCCCGTGGCAGTAATAGAGAAATTCAGAAGCGGGGAGGTTTTGGGGGATAAGATGATGATTGGGACATGTTGAGTTTAAGATGTCTACCAGATATGCACTTTGAGATGTCCAATAGGCAGTTGTAGATGTGAGATTGAAGGTCAGAAGAGAGGTTAGTGCTGGACAAATAGATCGGAAAGTCATTTGCATAGAGATAATATTGAACTTATGTGAGCTGATGAGATCACCAGACAAAAGGGTATAGCGGGAGAAGAGGACCCAGGACAGACTTTTGGGAGGATCCCCAAGGTTAGTGGGCAAGATATGGATAAAGATCCAACAAAGAACACTCTTTCCTTTGCATAGCCTCTTTCCCTTTCTGGAAATCTCTTAGGTTCAATCTCATGAACTCTTGTGAATTCTGGGGAAAATTGTTAGCTCAATTTCTGTTGTAGGAAATGAGGTACTTGTGAAATGAGATACTTGGAGAAGATCTTGTAGTTAATGAAAGGAGATTTACTTAGTAATATGGTAAGCATGTTCTTACCAGTGTGACGACAACACACTGATTCAGCTGAATGCAGCTCCCTTGCTTCCATATCAGCCATGACAGTCTGTTGTTCAAGTATCAGAGGCTAGTTAGGGATCCTCATAGGTTTTTGTACTTAGACCCCTAGGAAGCTATGTTTTTGAGGGAGTAAACTGAAATGCTAAAGAATAACCTGAGGCATTGCCCCACATCTATCTTACTCACCTCTCTATTCATATAGCTGCCATTTGGGTACAAGGCCTCACCATCTCATACCTGGACTATTACAATAGCCTATTTATTAATCTTCCTGCCTCAAGTCTTTCCCTGCTCCAATTCACCCTTTCCTCAGCTGCTTACATGATCTTCCTGAAGCTCAAATCTGGCCATTTCACCACTCCATTTAATCAACTCCAGTGGCTCCCTATTACCTCCAACATACAATATAAAATCCAGTTCCCGTTTGTCTTTTAAGGCCCTTTATAACCTGGCCCCTGCCCACCTTTCCAGTCTTCTTTCTCTTGACTCCTCTTCCTATACTCTACTATCTAGTGACAATTACCTTCTTACTGTTCCTCAAATATAACACTACTGACTTCATGCCTTTTCACTCGTTGTTCATGCCTCGAATACTCTACTTCCCTACCTTTACCTCATTGTTTTCCTAGATTCCTTTAAGATTCAGCTCAAATCTCACCTTTTGCAAGTGGCCATTCCCCATCTCCTTCACTGCTAGTGCCTTCCCATTGAACTTACTTTCCATTTATACTGCATATATATTGTATGTACATTTTTTTGCATATTACCTCCCCCATTAGAATGTGAGCTCTTTGTGGGCAGGGCCCTCTTTCTATCCCCAGTGCTGAGCACAGCCTCTGGTTAGTAAGTACCTAACAGATGCTTGTTGCTGGACTGATAGGACAGTTTCAATACTTTTAAAGAAACAGTAGGGACAGCTAGGTGATGCAGTGGATAGAGCACCAGCCCTGAAGTCAGGAGGACCTGAATTCAAATCCAGCCTCAGATCAAACACTTGACATGTACTAGCTGTGTGACCTTGGGCAAGTCACTTAACCCCAATTGCCTCGCTAAAAAAAAAAAGAAACAGCAACCCAATCCCTGCAGAATGGGACTTTAAGATATTGCTCCCACCATAATTTCCATTATCACTTCTCAAAATGACAATATTGTCTCCATGATGATATTGCCAAAAAAGAGAAGCCAAAGTTACATTCGTACAAGATAATTTGATGACTTAGAGAGTACAAACAATTTGGGGTAGGAGAGGGTGGTGTAGAAAAGGCTTTGAGTAGAAGCTAACTCCTGACCTGAATTTCCAAGAAGCTAATAATTCTAAGAGGTAGAGGACACTAAAACACTAAAATTTCTCAGGGTATCCTAGGGCAGATATAGCTGGTCTATTTTGGGGAGAATGAGCCAGAAAATACTCCCAGAATATACTACCCATAGAAACAGGAGATCTTTGAAACTAACATGTTAGAGAATCTGACCATGGGGTAAACAAAAAAAATGATCATGAAAGGGTTAAAATAAAATGGCCTAAGATTTAAAAAAAAAAATAAGTGGAACTTAAATAGGTAAAGTGAATGTGGAAGAGTAGAACTGAAGCATCATTTCCCCACTATTTCCATGACTCTACTATATGAATCAATAAATTTTGTGTTGTGGAATTTAAGAGTGCAAGTGTACATAAATGGGGAGAGGGAGATGAAGCTAAGAGGGCATTAGGTTTTGTACCCCTGCCAATTCTGTGGATGAAAAATGAAGGGATGGTGATTTCTACTGTCTCTTGGCTGAAGGATGTGAGAATTGGCAGAAGGGAGAGATTGAGACTGGGGGACAAAAAGGAGAGTGTCTAAATTTGAGCTTGGGAGGGGAGTCCAACTAAAGAATGTTCCTATGGAAGAAGAGGTATATGACTTTTGATGGAAGATGGGGACCTCATAATGGGTTAAATCTAGAAGAAGTATGTATATTGGGAAGCTGTTTTCTATATTCTATTAGGTTAATGCCTATCTGACTTAAAGGAGTCATAGTTAATGAACCATTATTAATATTAAATATATGTTCAACAAATGGAATTGAATCTAAATTCATAAAAGAAAAATGAACTTAATTGCAAAAAGATGTGATAGTAAATGTGGTAGGAGGCTTTAATATTTCTTTTTCAAAGTTGGAAAAATTTAACTGAAAGATAAACCAAAAGCAACATATAGAACTATACTAAGTTTTTGAGGATTTAGAGCTAAAGGATTTATAATATCTTCTGAATGAGATAATTAAAACATATGCATATATCTGAGCACCATATGGCAGCTTTACCATAACAGACTATAAACTAGGGCATGGGGAAATTAAATAAACATAAAAGGCAGAAATACTTAACATCCTTTATGAACCATAATTAAACAAAATAGTGATCAATACACAATGTATGAGCAAAAGACATAGATCTTAATGGAGACTTCAAATGACAATCTTTGTAATGAGTTAGTCAAAGAATAATAGAAGTAACATGTTTAAATGCTAGCTATTATATGAAAAACACTAATAAACATCAGACAACATAGCATTTTTGATGCAATTAAAGCAATCTGCAGAGGAAAAATCATATCCCTAAAACCATGTATCAACAGATTAAAAAAAAAGGAATGGATTGATGAACTTAATCTAAAAATAAAAAAAATTAGAAAAGCACAAATGATGAATACATATGAGCATGGGAAAGCATATGCAAGTGTACACAAAGTAAGTTAGCTGAACCAATAAATAAATAAATAAATATATATATATGAATGCTTCATAATTATAATGATCTAGTTGGCTCTAAAGAAGAGATATGAGAAGGCATTTCTTTGCAAAAATGAGTGTATATGCACATACACACATATACATATATATGCATATGTCTGCATTTTTCCATATGTAAGTTAGTGTTTTTCTCTTTTGTTGTATTCTTTGGTATAAGAGATAGCTAACCTTGTTTGCCTCAGTTCCCTATTTGTAAAGTGAGCTAGAGAAGGAAATGTCTAACGACACTAGTATGTTTGCCAAGGAAACCCTAAATGGAGCCATGGAGAGTTGGACATAACTGAAATGACTAAACAACAACTATCTTAGAGGAAAAGTTGAAAAATAAAATGTCAAAAATCATTTTAAAAAGGAGATGGATCCATTTAGAGATTTTGAACAGAGGAATGGTATTGTCAAATTTGTGCATGTTCAGGAAAGTGTGTAAAGGAGGAGTCTGACACAGGAGGCAAGGGGACCTGTTAGGTAGCTATCATAATAATTCATGTGAGAAGCTTTGAGATTCTATTATAAGGTGGTGGCAATGTAGAAATAGAAAGTAAGATGAATATAATAGATATTGCAACAGTAGAATCAACAGGACTTGACAGCTAATTGAACGGGGGAAGGAAAGATAAAATGAGTCAATGATAACAGGCATTTTTTGAGAATAGGGCAAATGATGAATGCTAGTGTTGTTGACAGAAATTGGGAAGGCAAGAGGAGAAGAAAGTTTGGCTTCTGACATGAAGCATGTCTCTTGTACTTCTCTATCTTAGAGGCAGGGTAGGAAGGAATGGCTGAGTCACTCTCAGACATGTGTCTTGTCAGACTAGCGTGGTGTTAGTTCTCATTAGTAGCTGTTTTCTCCAATAATTTGACTAACTAAGGCAACCTATTGACTTATTGCCACCTTTAGACAGATGCAGGTGCTTGATTTCTCATTAAGTGTTCTACTCTACCATAAAGACAAAAGATGGTACTGATTTTTCTTTGAATAGTGCCGTAGGTACTGAACCAGAGGGAGACACACAGTTTCACGAAGATAAGTGGGAGGAGCATAACAGAATTTTTGAGTTAGAGGGGATCTGAGAGGCCATTTAGTCTATATGTGGCTGAAAAAGAATCCATCTACCACAGACATGACGATTGGTCATCCAACCTTTGCATGAAGATTTAAAATGAGGTACAACCCAAACTGCCCAATGTAACACATTCCATTTTTTTAGGGCTTAACTTACTTGTTTCTTCCCAGCTTCTGTACATCATTCCTAGTTTTACTCTCAGAGACAATTCTAATCTCTATTCTCAGTGACAGACCTTTAAGTAGTCACATTCTCCTCCAGAATTTCCCTGCCTCCAAATCTTTCTTTCCTCTTGGTGAAATATCTTTAGTACCTTAAACCAGTGATCATTTGGCAAGTATTTCAGGCTCTTCACCATTCTGGTAGCCATCCTTAGAATGCCAGCTTATCACTTGCTTTCATAAAGCATAGCACTTAGAAAGGAACACAATTATGTGGTCTACTGAGGCAGAATATAATAAAACTATCATCTCTGTATCTCTTAATACTATGACTTTCAGTGCAACCTAAGATTTAATTAGCTTTTTTTTCCTTTTGTGTTGCATATCACACTATTGATTCATATGGAAAAAACAAGTCTCATATTTGGAGGATGAAATCTGTGTCTTCTTATTAAGACAATTCTCATACTGGCATTGCATGGATTTATAAGCACGCAGATTCCCAATGCTATAAGAAGTTCTCAGCAAGCTCAGAGGGATCTATGGAGACTACAACATCCAAACTTTGCTTTATGCTAGTGGTAGAATTCTGTTTTGTTTTGTTTTGGGGCCTATCTTCAGCACAGCTAGGTTCCTATTCCTGGCATTGTTGAAAGTGTCATTGCATCCACACACCTGACCATAGCTTCTGCTAGAGCCCCTTCCTACTTTTCCTTCTTCCTCCCTTATTTTTTCCTTTTCATTCTTTGATGGGCAGCCCCATCTAGCATTTTATATACTGCACAGTTGATTTAGTGGTAGAAGAACTGTGCTGGTCCTTTAAGAAGGCAAAGGTTTTCCTGCATCTAAATGTATAAAAAGACTTTACCTGGGGTTTGGGTGTGGGTGAGTGGGTTGGTGCCAGACAACACTGCTGAAGTTTGGCTCTTACTGCCTAATGGACATTGTCTTGGGTTTCCTAACCTAATGATTATGAAGGCAGAAGGAAGTAACTTCTGTCCTTTTTAACTTTGAAGTATATCCTTTTAATGCCTAGTTAGTTGTCAGTTTTGATTGGATTTTACCATGTGATTATTGCATTTTAAGACTTGAACCTGAATGGTAGGACTAGCCTAATTTAGGCTCAGCCTATAATAATGCTGCCAGATGTAACCAGCTAAGGGTGGTGACTAGTAAGAGGAATAGGTTCAACTATTTCTAGTCTGTGTCCCATATGTCCTTGGTCCCTTGGCACATTCCAAATGCTTGAGCTGCTTCCAGTTGAAAGTTTATGGGAATGACCAGCTGAGCTACTTGTAAGGTATGCATATCCCATAACATGCCTGTGCTCTAGAATTCCAGATGACCTTGAAATGGAACTGCTCCTATTATCACCTGTGTAAACTCTGACCTATAAACAGACAAGGCTTTCAACTTCATGCTTGTGTATCAATGAAATTCAACCAGCATTTATTCTGTAGCCACTATGTTCAAGGCTCTGTGCCAGATATTGCAGGATCAATGCTGCCAACTTTAGACAGAACATTTGTTGTAGTTATGTTATTATGAGCCAGATATGGAGCAACATAAAAAGGAAAACTAAATTTGATGATGACCCTCCCAATCTCTGACCATTCCATAGCACTTAGGTCATTTTATCAGTATTATTGTTTAAGGCTCCCCTATATAATATATACTGTTGGTTACAAATGGGTATAATTTGGGATTTCTTAAAAGATAGATAATTCTATTAATTGAACAAGGTTCCATGAATTTCTTTTTAATATAAAACTTATCTGACATCAAGAAGATGTAAAAACTCAAACTAATTCAACTCCCTAATTTTTAAATATGAAGAAATTGAGGCCAAGAAGCAGTTAAATAACATGTTTAAGGACACAGAACTAAAAATGTCTCTGGCATCCATTCCACTCTCCAAATGTTTCAGTGATCTGAGAGCAGAAAACTCTGCAAGATTGCTGCTTACAGACCACCTTGGGAACACAACATTCTGCTCTATCTGACAGCTAAAATGTGCCAATCATGGAATCTTTCTGATGACCTTATTCCTAATACTCTCAGAAGTATTTTCTAAAAGAATGTCCTTTATAAAGGTCCTGGAGAGAAAAAAATATTAAAATTACAGTTGAAAAAAAATTAAACAACTTCACAGAAGGTGATTTAGGGAGACCCTTCCTTAACTTTGAGGCTGCTTTGTAAAAAGCAATCAAAAAAAGTTCATTTTAAATGCTGATGACATCCTTTCCTTGCCCTTAAAAAAAGAATAAGGAATTCCTTTCTAAAGGACATCTGGAAAAGTCAGTGTTTGGCTAGTGAGAGACATGTGTGCAACTGATTTAATTGTCTGTTTTTCACTGGGTTCTCATTCAAAATAATTCACTCTCTTTATGAAAAGGCAACTTCTTTCCTTCTTTGAAGGTGATGTGTAGCATTATTATTACGGTTTTGGAGCATTATTAGATAATTTCAGACTTTTTTGATGTGCTGTTTTTCCCTTTTAAAATTTTTTGTCATAAGGAATCATTCTCTGGGAGGGATTTCATTAGGAAATGGAGGTGATTTAAAAACAAAATATATTTAAAAAACAAACCTAACAAAATGAAACTTTATTTATCTTTAATATAATCACTTTTAATTAAAAATGAAATAAACAATTTTAAAAGTACCTAAGCAACTCTCAATACTAACCGCTAGTGATACAAAAATTTAAAAACAATACTTGCTTTCAAAGAGTTTATATTCTACTGGGAAGAAAACAGAGAGAGGAAATAATATGTAAATAACAAGTATAATTTAAGAAAGAATGTGATGGGGCAAAGGAGAGATCCAGAGAACGTGCTCTAAGAAATCTGTTTTTTAATTAAATTAAATTTGTATTTTATTTTTAGTTCCAAATTTTCTTCCTCTCTCCAGCTCCCCTCCCATTAAGAAGGCAAGAAATATGATATCCATCATACAAATGAAGTCATGCAAAATGTATTTGCATTAGCCATGTTAAGAAAAAAAGCAAGACAAATAAAGAGAACAAGATGTTTCAATCTGCACTTAGATTCCATCAGTTCTCTATCTGGAGGTGGATAGCATTTTCCACCATGAGTCCTTTGGAAATGTCATGGATTATTGCATTGATCAGAGTTGCTAAGTCTTTTATAGTTGACTTTTTCTATAATATTGCTTTTACTGTGTACATTGTTCTAGTTCCACTCACATCATTTTGTATAAATTTATATATCTTCATAGGTTTTCCTGAAAACATCCCCATCATAATTTCCTATAGTACTACGTATTCCATTTCAATCATATACTATAATTTGTCCAGCTATTCTGCTATTGATGGGCATCACCTTAAAATATAAATTTTTGCCACCACAAAAAGAGCCATTATAAGTATTTTTTAAAATTATACTTATAAAAGAGGGCAGAGCCAAGATGGTGGAGTAAAAGCAGTGACTCTCTTAAGCTATCCCCCAAACCCTCCAAATACCTGTAAAAATGGTTCTAAACAAATTATAAAGCTGCAGAACCCACAAAAAGACAGAGTGAAGACCATGGAAGAGCTCAAAATGGATTTTGAGAAGCAAGTAAGAGAAGTAGAGGAAAAACTGAGAGTGATGCAAGAAAATCATGGAAAACAAGTGAACAGCTTGCTAAAAGAGACCCAAAAATACTGAAGAAAATAACACCTTAAAAATAGCCTAACCCAAATGGGAAAAGAGGTCCAAAAAGTCAATGAAGAAAAGAATGCCCTAAAGAGCAAAACTGGACAAATGGAAAAGGAAGTCCAAAAGATTACTGAAGAAAATACTTCCTTAAAAATTAGAATAGAGCAATTGGAAGCCAGTGACTTTACGAGAAATCAAGACACTGTAAAACAAATCCAAAAGAATGAAAAATTAGAAAACAATGTGAAATATCTCATTGGAAAAACAACTGACCTGAAAAATAGATCCAGGAGAGAGAATTTAAAAATTATTAGACTATCTGAAAGCCATGATCAAAAGAAGAGCCTAGACATCATCTTTCAAGAAGTTATCAAGGAAAGCTGCCCTGATATTTTAGAACCAGAGGGCAAAATAGAAATTGAAAGAATCCACCAATCTCCTCCTGAAAGAGATCCCCAGAGGAAAACTCCTAGGAATATTGTAGCCAAATTCCAAAGTTCCCAGCTCAAGGAGAAAATATTACAAGCAGCCAGAAAGAAACAATTCAAGAATTGTGGAAACACAATCAGGATAACACAAGATTTAGTTGCTTCTACATTAAGGGACCGCAGGGCATGGAATATAATATTCTGGAGGGCAAAGGAGATAAGATTACAACCAAGAATCAACTGAGTGTAATTCTTCAGGGGAAAAAATGGTCATTCAGTGAAATAGAGAACTTTCAAGCATTCTTGATGAAAAGATCAGAGCTGAATAGAAAACTTGACTTTCCAATACAAGACTCAAGTGGAAAATGAAGAGTTAAACAGGTAAGAGAAATCATAAGAGACTTATTAAGGTTGAACTATTTACATTCCTGCGTGGAAAGATGATATTTGTAACTCATGAGACCTTTGTCAGTATTAGGGTAGTTGGAGGGAAAATTATATGCATGTATATATATATATATATACATATATATATATATATACACACACATATATAGATAGATAGATAGATAGATAGAGGGCCCAGCATGAGTTGAAGATGAAGGGGTCATATCTGGAGAATAAAATTAAGGGGTGAGAGAGGATTATACTAGGAGAAGGATAAAGGGAAAGGTGGAATGGGGTAAATTATCTCACAAAAAATAGAAAAGAAAATGCTCTTACAGTGGAGGGGAACCAGGGGAAGGTGAGAGGAAATGAATGAATCTTTTTCTCATAGGATTTGACTTAAGGAGGGTATAACATACACATTCAATTGGGTATGGAAATCTATCTTACCCTACAGGAAAATAGGAGGGGAAGGGTACAAGAGAGTAGGGGGATGATAGAGAGGAGGGCAGATTGGGAAAGGGGGTAATCAGAAGCAAATACTTCTGATGAGGGACAGGGTCAAAAGAAAGAATAGAATAAATGGGGGGTCAGGATAGGATTAAGGGAAATAGAGTTAGTTTTTCACAGTATGTCTACTATGAAAGTGTTTTGCATAACTGCACAAGTATAGCCTATATTGAGTTGCTTGCCTTTTCAATGAGGGTGGGTGGGGAGGGAGAAAGGGAAAAAATTTGGAACCCAAAGTTTAAAATAAACACATGTTTAAAAAAATGTTTTCACACGCAACTTGGAAATAAGAAATACAGGCAATGGGGTACAGAAATCTATCTTGCCCTACGGGAAAATAGAAGGGGAAGGGGGTGATAGATAGTAGGGATAGCAGACTAGGAGAAGGGGTATTCAGAATGCATGCCATCTTGGGGTGGGGGGAGGGGAGAGATGGGGTGAAAATTTGGAACTCAAAATCTTGTGGAAGTAAATGTTGAAAACTAAAAATAAAAAAAAATTAAAATAAAAAAAAAGATTTAGCAGCTTCTACATTAAGGGACCAGAGGGCATGGAATATGATATTCTGGAGGGCAAAGGAAATAGAATTACAACCAAGAAATCGCCTACCTATCAAAACTGAGCATAATCCTTCAGGGGAAAAAATGGATGTTCAGTGAAATAGAGGACTTTCAAGCATTCTTGATGAAAAGACCAGAGCTGAATAGAAAATTTGACTTTCAGATACAACACTCAAGAGAAACATGAAGAGGTAAATAAGAAAGAGAAATCATAAGGGACTTATTAAGGTTGAACTGTTTATAATCTGCATGGAAAGATGATATTTGTAACTCATGAGTTCTTTGTCAGTATTAGAGCAGTTGGAGGGAAAAATTACATGTATATATATATATATACATACACATATAGATAGATAAATAGATAGATAGATAGATGGATAGATAGATAGATGGCACAGGGTGAATTGAAGATGAAGGGGTGATACCTGGAGAATAAAATTAAGGGGTGAGAGAGGATTGCACAGAGAGAAGAAGAAAGGGAGAGATAGAATGGGGTAAATTATTTCACATAAAACAGACAAGAAAAGGCTTTTACAGTGGAGGGGAAATGGGGGAAGGTGAGAGGGAATGAGTGAATCTTATTCTTATCGGATTTGGCTTAAGGAGAAAATAACATACACTCAATTGGGTATGGAAATCTATCTTACCCTATAGGAAAATGGGTGGGGGAGAAGGGGATAAGGCAGCAGGAGGATGATAGAGAGGAGGGCAGATTGGGGGAGAAGCAAACACTTCTAAGGAGGGACAAGGTCAAAAGAGAGAATAGAATAAGTGGGGGGTGGGATAGGATGAAGGGAAATATATTTAGTTTTCCACAACATGACTACTATGGAAGTGTTTTACATGACTACACATGTATAACCTATATCCAGTTGCTTGCCTTCTCAATGAGGGTTGGTGAGGAGGGAGGAAGGGAGAAAATTTGAAAACCAAAGTTTTAAAAACAAAAGTTAAAAAAAAATTTTACACATGCAACTGGGAAATAAGATATACAGGCAATGGGATACAGAAATCTATCCTGCCCTACAGGAAAATTGAAGGGGAAAGGGATCAGAGAAGGGGGGGAGAGATAGAAGGGAGGGCAGATTAGGGGAAGGGGTATTCAGAATGTACACCATCTTGGGGTGGGAGAAAGGATGAGATGGGGAGAAAATTTGGAACTCAAAATCTTGTGGAAATGAATGTTGAAAACTAAAAATAAATAAATTAATAAAAAATAAAAAAATAAATTACACTTACAGATAATTTTCTTTTGATCTGTTTGGGATACAGATCTAATAGTGGTATTGCTGGGTCAAAAACTATGCATAGTTTTATAGGCCTTTGGCCACAGTTCCAGATTGTTCTCCAGGATGGCTGTGCTAGTTCACAGTTCTACTAATAGTGTGTTATTGTCCCTAATTTTCTCCCTCCCCTGCAGCATTTAAAATTTGCCTTTTCTGTCATTTTAGCCAATTGAATGGGTGGGAGGTGGTACCTCAGATTTGTTTTAATTTGCATTTCACTAATTATTAGTAATTTAGAGCATTTTTCATGTGACTATAGATAGTTTTGATTTCTTCTGAAAACTGCTTGTTCATATCTTTTGAACATTTATCAACTGAGAAATGGATCTTATTTTTATAAATTTGATTTAGTTCCATATAAATGTATTTGAAAAATTAGACCTTTATCAAAAAATCCTGCTGTATACTCCTATTTTCTTGCCAATTTTAGCTTCATTCCTCTGGCTATTCCCCTATGCCTAGAATGCTTTCTCTCTTCCACTCTGACTATTGACTTCATCTTCCTTTATTTCCCAGCTAAATTCTCATTTCTTGCAGGAAGCCTTTCCCAACCCCACTTAATTCCAGTGCCTTCTCTTTGTTAATTACTTCCTATTTATCTTATATACAGTTTGCTTTGTATATATTTGTTTCCATGTTGAGTTCCCCATTAGATTGTAAGCTTATTGAAGGCAGGGACTGTCTTTTGCTTCTTTTTGTATCTCCAGATTGATTCTCTTGATGTTCTTAACCTTTTCATCTTCCAGATAAATTTTGTTATTTTTACTAGCTTTATAAAATACTTCTTTAGTAAACTGGTTAGTATAGAATTGATTAAGTAAATCAATTTAGGTAGTATTGACATATTTATTATATTGATTCAGCCTACTCAAGAGCAATTAATATTTGTCCAATGGTTTAGATCTGTCTTTATGTGTGTGAAAAGTGTTTTATAATTATGTTCATATAGTTCTTGTGTGTCCTGGTAAGTAGAATCCCAAGTACTGTGTACTGTTCACAATTACTTTAAATGTAATTTTTCTTTCTATCTTCCTGATGGGTTTTGTTGGTAATATATAAAAATGCTGATAATTTGTGAGTGGTTTATTTTTTATCCTGCAAGTTTGGTAAAGTTGTTAATTGTTTTAACCAGTTTTTAGTGGATGCTCTAGGATTTTCTTAACATAACATATCATCTGCAAAATAATGATAGTTTTTCATCATTGCTTATTCTAATTCCTTCAATTTCTTTTTCTTGTCTATTGCCATAGCTAGTATTTGGAGTACAACTTTGAATAAATATGGTGATGATATCCTTGCTTCATCCTTGATCTTATTGGAAAGGCTTCTAGTTCACCCCCATTACAGATAACACTTGTTCTTGGTTTTAGAAAGATACTGTTTACAAAGCCACTATTAAGAGTTGTTTTGATCAATTATATCCTAATAAAACTGACAATTGAAATGGATGAATATTTGCAAAAATAAAAATTGCCTAGATTAACAGAAGAGGAAATATAATATTTGGACAACTCTACCATAGAAAAAGAAACTTCTTTTTATCATTTTAAGAAAAGCTCCATTGATTCTTGTGCTATCTAGTGTTTTTAATAGAAATGTGTGTGGTATTTTGTCAAAATATTTTTCAGCATTTACATATATATGCCTTTTGTTGTTTTTATCATTTTTATGGCCAATTATACTTATAGCTGTGTTAATATTAATCAGTCCTGTAATCCTGGTGTAAATCCAGCCTAGTCATAGTGCATGATCTTTGAGATAAATTGCTAGTATTTTATTTAAACATTTTTACTTCAATATTTATTAAGGAGATTGGTCTATAGTTTTCTTTCTCTATTTTTGCTTTCCTTTGTTTAAGGTACCAAAACCATGGAAGGAATTTGTTAGGACTCCTTTATTTTTTCAAATAGCTTATGTGGTATTGGGATTAATTTTTTTAATGGTAGAATTTGCTTATAAATCCATCTGGTCCTGTTTTTTTTTCCTTAGGGAGCTCCATTTATGGCTTGTTCAATTTCTTTTTGCAAAATAGAGTTATTTATGTAGCCTAGTGGTTCTTCTGTTAATCAAGTCAGTTAAAATTTTTGTATATATTCAAACACTACATTTTTATTGTCATATTTCATTTGTTGTTTTATTGACAGAGTTTGGCAAAATTCCTCCTAATGCTTTAATTTAATCTTCAATGGCTGTACACTTAACCTTTTCATTTTTATATTCTAATTTTGTTTTTTTTTAAATCAAATAAACCAATATTTTATCTCCCCCCCTCACTAAAATCAGCCCCTTGATTTATTTACTAGTTCAATTTTTAAACTTTCAAATTAGTTAATTGTTCCTTTCATTTTAGGATTTTTATTTCAGTATTTAATTGGTAATTTTTACTTTTTTATAGTTTTTGTATAGTTTTTGTTTTTATAGTTGTGTCCTTAGTTTTATGCTCAATTAATTTATTTGCTCTTGTATTCATTTATTGATATGTGTTTAGAGATATAAAAGTTTCCCTATGCCCTGCTATGGCTGTTTCCCACAAATTTTGGTATGTTTTTTTGCTATATTTAATGAAGCTATTGTTTCTTTCTATGATTTGTTTTTAACCCACTCATTCTTTAGGATTAAATTATTTGTTTTTCCAATTAATTTTAATCCATTTCTCCAAGGAGTTTTACTGAATGCAATTTTTATTTCATTATCATCTGAAAAAGTTACATTTAATATTTCTGCTTTTCTGCATTTGGTTGTGAGATTAAACTGTTAAATTAAATGAAAAATAGATAAACATTAATAATAATAGAGGAAGAGAAATCCTGAACAGTAAAAGGTAAATACTTTTAATTATTACTCAAATAGACTTCCAATAAAATGACATCTTTTAGACAGCTTAATTATTTACATCATTAAAATACCTGTTGGTTGAAGTTTAAAAAGCTGCAGGTGAATCTCAATTCAGCCTAAAAAAGAACTTTTCCTCTTAGTAAAATATGCAAAATTTTCTTCTTCAAACAGTACAACTTACTGTATAAAAAACAACAACAACTTATATTTCTTTCATTTTTTGAAGGAAACCTGAAATGGGCATTTGGAGACAGAGGTTCATATAACTGTGTACTGCAGAATTGAATGCACCAGGGTGGTGTCTACAATAGCTCAAGTATTCAGATGAAAAGTGAACAATTCAATTGATTCATCAGCATAGTTTTCTACACAAACCAGATAGTTCCCAATACCTAGTATTCTCTTGAAAAAACAAGCAAACAAACAAACAAACAAATAAAACAATGTAGGCAATTGATTGGACTTTTCACTTTCTTTTCCAGATGTTATCACATCATGCAGATCCAGCCTAGACTAAAGTTTAAAAGAAACACATTGAACACCTTCTTGTTTTTGGTTATGGTTGCTACCCCTGCCTTTTTTTACTTAAACTGAAGCATAACAGATTTTGCTCCAACCTCTTTTTTTAACTCTGTGTGAGTCTTTCTGTTTCAAATGTGTCTCTTTCAAACAATGTATTGTTGAATTCTGGTTTCTAATTGATTCTGCTATTCTCTTTCTCTCTTTTTTTAATGGATGACTTCATCCCATTCAGATTCACATTTATGATTGCTAACTATTTCTTTCCATCTTATTTTCCTCTATTTATGCACCTCTTTATGCTGTCCCCTCCTCAAAAATCTGTTTTTCCTCTGACTACCACCATTGTGAATCTATTTTCCCTCTTTTCATCCCCTGCCTTTTTCTTAGCCTTCTCCTTTCTTAGTTCCCTGTTAGGCAAGATGAGTTTTTATAACTAACAGTGTGTGTGTGTGGGTGTGTGTGTGTGTATTCTTACCTTCGTGAAACAGTTCAGATGAGAGTGAGATTCAAGCACAGTCTGTTCCACTGTCCCATTTTCTCCTCCATTTTAAAAACTTTTCCTTGTGCAACACATTTGTGTTATATATTTACTTCCTTCTTCCTCTTTCTTCCCCTTTCTTCCAGTGTATCCCTCTTTCTCACCATTCCATTCTTCTTTTGAGATCATTCCAATGTAATTGACTTATACCCTCTCATATGCCCTCTGTTAAGGTAGTTTTTTTCCCCTAACTACCCTCATGGTGATAAAGTTCTTTGGGTTTACATGTGTCATCTTCACATAAAGAAATATAAACAGTTTGACCCTGTTAAGTTCCTTATGGGTTCTTACTCTTGTTTACCTTTTTATGTTTCTCTTGAGTCTTCTGTCTAAATGTCAAATTATTTATTTGGTTCTGGTCTTTTCATCAGGAATGCTTTAGAGTCCTCTGTTTCATTAAATATCTATTCTCCCCCAACAGGATTATATTCTATTTCCTGAGTAGGTTGTTCTTAGTTGTAATACTAGCTTTTTTGTCTTCTGGAAAATCTTATTCTAAGTCCTCCACTCCTTTATAGGAGTGGCTGCTAAATTTTATGTGATCCTGATTGTAGGTCCATGTTATCTGAATTCTTTCTTTCTGATTACTCACAGTATTTTTTTCATTGATCTGGAAGCTCTTGAATTCAGCTATAATATTTCTGAGAATGTTTGTTTTAGAATCTCTTTCAGTAGGTGACTGGTGGATTTTTTCAATTTCTATTTTACCACCTGGATCTAAGATATTAGGGAGACAGTTTTATTTTATATTTTCTTGAAATATAATGTGTAGGTTTTTTTTGGTCATGGCTTTCAGGTAGTCCAATAATTCTTAAATTTTTAAATTTTCTTTCCTTGATCTATTTTCTAGGTCAGTTGTTTTTCCAAAGAGATATCTTGCATTTTCTTCATTTTTTAGTCTTTTGACTTTGTTTTATTTTTTTATTGATGTTTCCTTGAGCCAGTTTCCATTTCACCAATTCTAATTTTTAAGGAGTTATTTTTTCCCAGTATTCTGTGCCTCTTTTAGCAAGCTGTTTAATTTTCTTTTTATAATTTTCTTACATAGTTCTTATTTCATTTTCCATTTTCTCTATCACTCTTATTTGATTTTTAAGATTATTATTTAGCTCTTCCTTTTTAATTCTTCTTTGTCCCTTTGAGGAATTCTTGTTAAGCTTGTATTTAATCTGCATTTTTTTGAGACTTTGCTTGTAGATGTTTTCAAGTCATTGTCTTCTTCTGAGTTTGTATCTTAAGTTTCCATAACAATATTGTAACTTCTTAATGTTTAGGTTCTTTCTTACTGTTTGCTCATTTTTTCCTTAGCTTATTCTTTGAATTTGTGCTGTATGTTATCATTGGGTTCTGCTCACCTCCAGGGTGGATGACTGGCTTAAACTTCTTTCTGTTATGCCCTTATGCTTTCACAGCTCACTCTGAAGGCTTGTAGGTTCTTGGTGCCTCCAAAATGGCGTTATCCCAAGAGAAATCTGGTCACTGCACCTGTGGACTATCCTCTGGTGCTTACACAGGTATGGTCCCTACTCCTTCATGATTGAAACACTTCTCTCTGTCCTGGGATTGCAAACCAGAACTGGGTAATGGGCAACAGAGATGCCAAATTACAGTCAGTGTTTCTGCCAGTGTTAGAACAGGGATCCTCTGGGATCTCTTTCTGATCAGGTATTAATTTCTTTTATTGCCCATGGGTGCTGGTGCTACTGCTGCCACCACTTCTGTTACCACTGCTCCTCCCCATTCCTCTTTGTTATTGCCACTTTCCACCACCACTACTGGGCTTTCAGCCAGCAGTTCTCAGACTAGTGACATTCTAATGTCTTCAGACCTCTTTTTCTGTTTCCCTATTCTGCCCTGGGATGGTAAAATTAATCACTATAACTTTTTCTTGGCTTTTCCACTTAAAATTCTTTCCAGTGTTTCCTGTAGTTGTTTTCTAAGAGGGGTTTTGGTGGAAGTTTGCCAATTGTGATCTTTGACTCCACCACCTTGATTCTGCCCCCATCCTTAATCCAATCCCCAGAAGTTAGAGTTGAAATGAAAGAAGGCTAAATTAGGTAGGTAGTATGGTATAAAAGAAAACATACTGACTTTGAAATTAGGAGGACCTTCATTCAAATCCTGGTTTTCTACTGCCTACCTGTGTGACCTTGGGCAAGTCTCTGGGCCTCATTTTCACTATGTATAAAATGAGGAAATTAGACTAGATCACTTCTAAGGTCCCTTCTAATTTTAAGTGTATGGTCCTAGTAACACAGAAGATAGCAAGGAAGGAAGGAAGGAAAGAAGCATTTATTATTAAGTGCCTTCTTTGTGTCAGGGACTGTGCTAAATGCTTTAAAAATATTATCTCATTTGATCCTCAGAACAATACTTGGAAGAAAGGATTATTATTATCTCCATTTTACAATTGAGAAAACTGAAGTAGACAGAGGTTAAGTGACTTCCTTAGGGCCACAACTAGTGTCTGAGTATTTGAATTCAAATTTGAACTCCAGCCTTCCAAGTTCCATGCCCATCACTTTATCCACCTAGCTGCTCATAGAAGGTCTTTCTTATTAAAGGTTACATTATTGAGCATGGGCAAGCACTGATCTTAGATTTAGAGCTAGAAGGGGCCTTAGAGGTCATGTGTGGTCTCTCATTTTATTAATGAATAAATAAGATTCAGAAAGGGTGACTTGCCCAATGTCACATAGGCCATAAGTGGCAAAAGATTTGAATCCATGTCTTCTGATTCCAAACCCGTCACTTTCCAATATGCCAATATTATTTATTTTAAAATATCACTAGGTATATCCACAGAGATGGATTTTTATAATACAGTTTTCATTAATATGAGGCAATTGGTCTGAATAACATGAATGGACTTCTACGAGGATATGTGTATATCATATACCATTCAGGGCATGATAGGACCCAAGTGTAGATTTTTATTAATATCATGTCTGGTTTAGAAATAAGTGAATTTAATCTTTGTGCCACATTAAAATTCTCTCATTCCATTTTATTTTCTGCAATAGATTTAATTGCTAGAATCAAAAGCTATTTCTTTTATTTGGCAGATTCTTTTAATCACTCTATGTTTGAAGTGGCAAATAACATGATTAGATATGTTCCTATTCTTTATGTACCTTGTCCTCCTTGTAGCAGTCAAAGGAAGAAACAGGATTCTTCTATCATTTTGAGATGCTGCTGATTTGAGAAGCTGATTAATGTTGCTATCACAAATTCTGTAAAAAGAACTAACTCCAGACTGCATCAGATGTCACAACTGTGAGATGCTGATCTTTAATCACCTACAACACATACCCGCTGCCATGGCAGCAAGGAATGAGCTATCATTGTGTAAGTTTTGATAGGCCAGTATTTTCTCGAAATACATCAGGGCAATGAATTTTTAACATTTATTATAAGTAGAATATGGCACGCATTCTAATTCTGTACTATGAAGCTCCATAAAATGTGCTGCCAGTTGCATATGATTAGTATGTGGCTGGCTTCCTTGGTTGTTGGTGCCTTGCAGAAGTCACCCATGAATATCTGCATTTTCATTTTTATCTTTCACTTGATGGCCTTGGGATGTGATGGTCACTGAATATTTATAAAATGGTAAATTTTTTTGAAATATGGAGTACGGTTATTTAGCCAACTCCACCTTTTTATGTCTCCCTACTTTCCTCTAAACCAAGGTGTCTTGGTTATTTTTTTTAAATTAAAATCTTAAAAAGATTTTAAAGATTTTTTTTTAAAAAGAAGAAACATGTGAAAAGAAAATAAAACCCTTTACTTCAGTATTTCAAAATATCCGTGATCCTCAAGGTCTATAGATATGGATTTCAATTCCTCAATAACTCAGTAGATAGTAATCATGAGTTCCTGGGGGAGGGGATCCTTGCCTGATGCTCAGCCTTTGGGTGATGAATCTCTCCACAGTTAACTAGGTATCGGTTTTGGCCTATTTTATGATTTTATAACTGTGAATTAGCTAGTCTTTTGCTAATCCTGGCATGTAAAATTCCTCCATCTATATTCATGAATTGGGGGAAGGGACACTATTTCCTCCTTCACCCTTGTCTCACATGAAGTAGTGAGCTTCTCTTTGCCAAGACAAACTCCTCTATATGTGCCCTTGATTCCATCTTATCCTGTCCTCTCCAGCAGCTTGTTTACTCTTTGATTATAACTCTCTCAGTAATATATCATTTCTCCCTGTCTACTGGGTACTTCCCTGCTGCTGACAAACACATTCACCTTTGCCCTATTGTTAAAAATCCCCCACTTCACCTGACCATCCTTTTTAGGTATCATTCTAGCATCTCTGTCTTTTCATAATAAAACTTAAGAAAGCAGTTTACAGTTGCTACCTAGACTTATTTTCCTCTCATTTTCTTCTAGACCCTGTATAACATGGTTTCTGATATAATCATTCAGCTGGAAACTGTTCTCTCCAAAGTTATCACTAATTTCTTTGTGCTCATTTTATTTTATTTCCACTTAATAGTATTTTATTTTTTTCCGATTACATGTAAAGATAATTTTCAATATTCACTTTTATAAGATTTTGACTTCCAAATTGTTTTTCTCCCTCCATCCCCTCCCCCCTTCCCAAGATGGCAAGCAATCTGATGTAGGCTATTTGTGTACAATCATATTAAACACATTTCCACATTAGTCATGTTATGAAAGAAGTAGAACAAAAGGGAAAAACCATGAAAAAGAAAAAAGAGAGAAAACAATATGCTTCTATCTGCAGTCAGACTCCATAGTTCTTTCTCTGCATGTGAATAGCATAGAGATTTTTGGAATTGTCTAGTTTTCCCAACAAAGAATGAGTTGTTATTTCAGAAGCTGGGGTCTTTGGGTTTATCAAACAGTAGATTACTATAGTCATTGACTACTGTGTCTTGCATACCTAACCTAGTCTACTGATCCACCACTCCATTTCTTAACCAGTACTAAATAGTTTTGATGATTGCTGTTTTGTAATACAGTTGTAGATCTGGTATGGCTAGGCCACCTTCCCTTGCATTTTTTTCATTAATACCCTTGATATTCTTGACCTTTTTTTTTCAGATGAATTTTGTCATTTTTTCTGGCTCTATAAAACATATTTTTTTGTAATTTGATTGGTATAGCATTGAATAAATAAATAAATTTGGACACAATTATCATTTTTATTATATTAGCCCAACCTACCTGTGAGCAACTGATCATTTTCAATTTTTTAGACAGGACTTTATTTGTGTGAAAAGTGTTTTGTAATTGTGTTCATATAATTCCTGGGTTTGTCTTGGCAGGCAGACTCCCAAATATTTTATATTGCCTAGTTATTTTAAATGGAATTTCTCTTTCTGTCTCTTGCTGCTGGGATTTTTTAGTTTTATATATATATATATATATATGCCAATGATTTTTGTGGGTTTATTTTATGTCCTGCAACTATGCTAAAGTTGTTAATTATTTCAAATAGTTTTTTAGTTGATTCTCTAAATATACCATCATGTCCTTTGCAAAGAGTGCTAACTTTATTTTCTCCTTGCTTATTCTAATTCCTTCAATTTCTTTTTCTTCTCTTATTGCTATAGCTAAAGTTTCTAGTAGAATATTGAATAACATTGGTGATAATGGACATCCTTTCTTCACCCCTGATTTTATTGGAAATGCTTCTAGCTTATCCCCATTACATACAATGCTTGCTGAAGGTTTTAATTAGATGCTATTTATCATTGTAAGGAAAAGTCCATTCATTCCTATGGACTCTAGTGTTTTTAATAGGAATGGGTGTTGTATTTTGTTAAAAGCTTTTTCTTCATCTATTGAGATAATCATATGATTTGTTATTTTTATTATTGATTATGGTGATAGCTTTCCTAATATTGAACCAGCCCTGCATTCACTAATTTCTTAATTGCCAAATCTAATGATCTTTTCTTAATCCTCATCCTTAGTGATCTCTCTGCAAATTTTGGTACTATTAATCACCCTTTTCTCCTGTATATTCTCTTCTCTTTGTTTTTATGACACCACTCTTTCCTAGTTATTCTACCTCAATCACCATTCCCCAGTATCCTTTGGTGGATTTTTAACCAGGTCATACTCATTTACTGTGGGTGTTACTCAAGGCTCTGTCCTGACATCTCTTCTCTTTTCCATCTATACAATATTGGAAATCTGTCTCATCAAGTCCTGTGGGCAAATGATTCATATATATATATATATATATACACACACACACACACACACACACATAATACACACATACATGTATACATGTGTATATATATACACACATACACACACATATATATGCACATATATGTGTATATATGTATATGTATGTGTATATCTATATATATATAGATATATAGATATATATGTAGATATATCTCCCTAATTTTTCTTTAGACCTCCACTTTTACCTTCCCAACTGGCAATTGTATATTTGGAACTAGATGTCTTGAAGACATCTTAAACTAAACATGTCCAAAACAGTTTTCCCTCAAATCTTCCTCTCTTCCAAACTTTTCCTAATGTATCAAAGGTACTGTCATCCTCCTGGCCTCCCAGGCTCACAACCTCAATGTCATCTTCTGTTCCTTACTCTTTATCACCCCATGGATCTAATCTGTTTGCAAAGATTTGCCACTTTTGCCTTCCTAACAAGTCTCCTATAGTCCTCTTCTCTCCACTCACATATCTATTATCCTGGTATAGGTCTTGATGACCTCAAGCTTGGACTATTGCAATAGTCTAATGGTTCATCTCCCTGCCTCAAGTGTCTCATTCCTTCAATCCATCCTCTATTTACCTGTCATATATATCTTCCTAAAACATAGGTATGACTATTCTTAATAAATTCCAATGCTTCTATATTACCTCAATGATCACATATCAGAATCTTCTATTCTGCTTTTAAAGTCCTTTATTACCTGCCCTCTTTCTATCATTGCAATTTTCTTATGCTTTACTACTTTCAATGTGTTCTTCCACCCAGTCACATTACTTCCTATTCATTGACTATTCTCTTTCTTTTCAATGGCTATCTTTTCATACTTATAATGCTATCCTTTATTATTTCCCACTTCCTGATTTCCCTGGTTTTTATCAAGGGTCAATTCAAATTCTATCTTTTGTAAGAAGCCTTTCCTGCACTCCCCCCCCCCCCAATGGTAATGCTTTCCTAGTGAGATAAGCTCACATTTGCACTGTGTATGTTTTGTATATATATATTTGTATATTTGTATAATGTATATAGCTGTTTGCATAATATCTTCTCCATTAGAATGTCAGTTTCTTTGAGGAACAAAGCTATGTTTTTGTCTTTCTTCTTATCCTTATATTTAGCACAGTGTCTGGTACATAGTAAGCACTTAATAAATGCTTGTTGACTTGCTTAGTATTTCAGGACACCTAAGGACTTGCTTTATCTAGTCAATAAACATTTTAATGAGTCAACTTTTGAACTGACTTGACCCAAGTGAAAAAAAGAATGCATGTACATATGGGTCAGTTGTTGGTCCTCATATGAGTTCTAAAGTATTTAGGGAAGATTTTGATGGATGCACGGTATCTTTGTTAAAATAGAAATAGCTTATTTTTGATGATTGTATTGCAATTTGTTCCATGTACTAATTATTTCCTAGGAATTAGTGGCATATAGTGCTGTTTCACTGTTTCAACAAATCATTTCTTCCACCTCTGGTCTCATTTTAAGTTCTCTTTCTAGTACATTATATGGGCTTTGCCAATCAGTTCTAGGTAGTGTAATTTATATGATTTGCCTTAGGATCTCAGAGATGGAAAGAACACTGGACTTAAAGTAAAAAGAATACTTTTGGATATTGAGGGAGATTGCATTTTAGCTAACATGATCACTGCTGTCACGTAGTTGATGGTTGTGTGTGTGTGTGTGTGTGTGTGTGTGTGTTGTGTTTTTCAGGGGGGTAGTGAAAATGAAGTACAACCATAGATAACTTTTATTCAGAATATCATATGTACATTAAAAAGGCACAGAACTATATTTTAGATTATACCCTGACTCTGAGACCTTGTAGAGTAATTTAATTTCTCTGAACTTCAGTTTCCTCATCTTTAAAATGGGTTTATTGAAACTTGCATTATCTAACTCACTTGGTTGTTTTGGAAATCAATTGAGATACAATATATAAGTAGAATAGAAGGACAAGGGGCAAAGACAGTCAGTCAGTCTATAAACATTTATTTCTGTTATGTGCCAATCATTATGCTAATTGCTACAGATACAAAAAGAGACAAAAGATAACCCCTGATCTCAAGGAACTTGCAATCTAATTCATGGAGACAATAAGCAAACAGATATGAACAAACAAAATGTATATAGGAAAATAGGTTCTTATTAAAAGAAAGAAGGCATTAGAATTAAGAGAGGTTTGCAAAGGTTTCCTATAGAAAATGAGATTTTAGTAGAGGCTTAAAAGAAGCCAAGAAAAGAAATAGACAGAGATGACGAGGAAGAGCATTCAAGGCATGGGGCACAGCAAACAAAAATACCTGGAGCTAAGGGATTGAGGGTCTTATTTATGGAACTACAAGGAGGTCAATGTCACTGGCCTCTCAAAGTGTCATTTGCTGACTTAAAGAGTATGTGGCAAGAAATAAACTTTAAGAAGACTTGAAAGTTAAGAGGAAGCTAGATTATGGAGACCTTTAAAAGTTAGTGGATTTTATATTGAAGCCTTGAGGCAATAGGGAAACACTGGTGTTTATTGAGTAGGGGATTGGGGTGACACAGTCACATCTACATTTTATAAAAATCACTGAATAGAGGGTAAATTAAAGTGAGGAGAAACCTGAGTCAGCAATCATCCAAGTATGAGGGTTTGCATTACAGTGGTGGTAGTATCAGAGAAGGAAAAAGGGGTATATTTGAGAGATACTGCAAGGTGAAATCTACAATACTTGTCAGTGGATTGGAATTGAGGATGGCAACTAGGTTGCATGACTGAAGGAGTTGGGAGGATGATATTGCCTTTGACAATAAAAGAGATGTTAGGATGGGAAGGAAGATAGAGGGACAAAGATACTGAGTTTTGTTTTGGACGTGTTAAGTTTAATAGGTCCACTGGACATCTAGTTCAAGATATCTCAAGCATAATGGAAATGTGAGGTTGGAGCTCAGTAGAGAAATTAGGGCAGGATAGATATATTTGAGGATCATCAGCATAGAGGTGGTAATTAAATCTATGGGAACTGATGACATCACCAAGTGAAGTAGTATAGAGGGAGAAGAGAAGAGGACCAAGGCCAGAACCTTGTGGGATACCTATGGTTATAGGGTGTGATCTAGATGAAGATATGGCAAAGGAGACAGAGAAGGAACAGTCTGATAAGTAGGAGAATCCGGCCTCAGACACTTGATACTTACTAGCTATGTGACCCTGGGCAAGTTACTTAACCCTTTTTGCCTCACAAAAAGCAAAACAAAGCAAAACAAAACAAAAAAAACCCAACAACAACTAACCAAGATGAAGAGAGTGATCAACAGTATCAAAGGCTGTACAGAGGTTAAGAAGAATGTGCATTGAGAAAAGGTCAATTTATTTGTCAATTAGAAGATGATTGGAGAGTGGTTTGGATGGAATGATGAGGTTGGAAGTTGGATTGTAAATGATTAAGAAGTGAGTGAAAGTGGAGTGAGTGAAAGCCTTTTCAAGGAGTTTAACCACAAGGGCAGAAGAGATATAGGATGATAATTAGAGGGGATGGAAGGATAAAGTGAGGGTTTTTTGAGGATGAGGTAGATGATGCTATGCTTAGAGGATCTTAGAGAATCAACTAAAATTAGTTGAAATAATTAACAACTTCAACAAATCTACAGGATATAAAATAAACCCATATAAATCATCAACATATATATGTATATGTGTATATATATATATATACATACATACACATATGTACATATATATATAAAACCAATGAAATCACCAGGAAGAGATAGAAAGAGAAATTAATTTACTTACATGAATCAAAATACAAAAAAAACCTACAAAAAATAATAACAAAATTCATCTGGAAGAACAAAAAGTCAAGAAAACCAAGGGAATCAATGAAAAAAATGTGAAGGATGGTGGCCTAATAATACCAGATCTCAAACTGTATTACAAAGTAGTAATCATCAAAATAATCTGGTACTGACTAAGAAATAGAATGGTGGATCAGTAGAATAGATTAAGTACACAGTACGTAGTAGAAAATAACCATGGTAATCTAGTCTTTGATAAATCCAAAGATATAAGATTTTGGGACAAGAACTTGCTCTTTGATGAAAATTGCTGGGAAAATTGGAAAAAAAATTGGGAGAAACTAAGTACAGACCAATATCTCACATTGAATATCCAGGTAAGGTCAAAATGAGTATATGGTTTAGATTAAAAGGGTGATATAAGCAAATCTGATTATGATAATAAGCTACTAAAATAAAAGAAAACAAAACAAAAATAAAAATGAATAGGCAAAGGAGAAAGAATGAAACCAAAGATGGCTACTACTATGGGCATAGAGAAAATTTGGGTTCATATTCAGAGGAAGATAGTTGAGCTAAAAAAGTCACTGCTTTTTCAATTAGAAATGTCAAATGATCACAAGCCCAAAAGGAGTTCTTGGAAGAACTTAGAAAGCACTTTAAAAATTAAATGAGGGATTGAGAAAAAAATAGGGAAAAAATAAGAGCAATTGAAGAAAATCAAGAAAATTATGAAAAGAAAGTCAACCAACTTGAAAAAGTGTATAAAAAACTTAAGGAAGCAAATAACTCCTTGAAAACTAGAATTGGGCAAGGGGAAGCTAACGACATTATAAGACACCAAGAAATAATAAAACAAAATCAAAATGATGAAAAAAAGAGAAGAGAATATGAAACATCTCATCAGAAAAACAAGTGATCTGGAGAACAGATCAAGGAGAGACAATATAAGAATTTTTGAACTACCTGAAAGTTACAATAAAAAAAGAATCTTAATACAGCATTACAAGAAATTATTAAATAAAATTGTCTTGAAGTTCTAGAACAAGAAAGTAAAGCAGAAAAAGAAAAAAATTCAATGACCACCACCTGAAAGAGATCCTAGGAGGAAAGCTTACAGGAATACCATAGCCAAATTTCAAAGCTCCCAAGTTAAAGAGAAAATATTGCAAGCAACAAGAAAAAAAAACAATTTAAATATCATGGAGCTATGATCAGGATTACACAAGACCTAGCAGCTTCTGCATTGATGGACCATAGGTCTTACAATACTATATTTCATAGAGCAAAAGAGGTAGGGTTACAATCAAGGTTAACTTACCCAGCAAAGTTAAGTATGATTCTGAATGGAAAAAAAAAAACATTTAACAAATTGAAAGACTTTCAGGTATTTATGACAAAAGGGCAGAATTTAATGTAAAATTCAAAATATAAAATCTAGGAGAAACATAAGGTAAATATTAAAGACCAATTATAAGGGATTCAATAAGGTCAAACAGTTTACTTTTTATATGTGAAAATGTTATTAATACTCTTATGACAGTCATAACTATCTGGATAGTTTCAAAGAAAGGATTAGGCTAAGCTGTGTATTATGGGGTGATTCTAAAAAAATAAAACTATGTAGGGAGAGATAAGAAAAGAGTAATTAGCTCACACAAATGAGACATGAAAAAAAGAATTGATACAAAAGAAAAAAGTTGTGTGGAGGAGGGCTGGTAGTGCTGGAACCTTACTCTTACCTGAAATGGGTTAAAGAGGGAACATGTGGAAGGCTATGAAAGTCTTCTAAATTTAAAAATAAATAAGAAGTTGAGGAAGTGGAATAAGGGAGCGACTTTTAGAAGGGTATGTAGATTAATAATTAGGAGGGCGAGGGGATAAGAGAGAAACTCTTAGAAAGATAGGTAGATTAAAGTGGAGGGTATGGGGAGTTGATAAGGGATGAACTCTTAGAGAGCTGGGTAGATTAAGGAATAGGAGGGCAAGGCACAGGGGTAGAAGTAAATAAGGGGAGTGAAGAGGGATAGAGTAAATAGGGCATGAAGGATAGTGAGGAAAAATCAGATGGATGGAAATACACAACAAGTAATTATAACTTTGAATGTTAATGGGATGAATTTAACCATAAAATGGAAACAGATGGAATGGATTAAAAATCTGAGATCAACAATATATTACTCTCAGGAAACACAATAAAAATGAAAGATACATGGAGATAAAATAAAGGTTTACAGTAGAATTTATTATGTTAAAAAAAGCAAGGGTAGTAATCATTATCTCAGAGAATAAAGTTAAAATAGATTTGAATTAATTGAAAGAGAAAAATAGAAACTACACTGTGTCACTAATACTATTCAATATTATTTTAGACCACCTAAAATAGCTAGACAGTATAAAATGACTGAGAGTATACATGACAAAACAGACACAGGAACTACATGAACAGAAATATAAAACAATTTATACAAATAAAGTCAGATTTAAATAATTGGAGAAATAGTCATTGTTCATGGGTAGGCAAAGCCAATATAATAAAAATGAAAAATTTACCTAACTAATCTATTTATTCAATGTCATCCTAATTGAACTACTTAAAAATGTTTTACTGAGTTAGAAGAAAAATAGTAACAAAGTTCATTTAGGAGAACAAAAGATCAAAAATTTCAAAGAAAGTAAGATAAAAATGTGAAGGAAGGATATTAAGCAGTAGCAGACCTTAAACTATATTATAAGGCAGTAAATATCAAAACTCTCAGGTGTTGTATAAGAAACAGAAAGTTAGATTAGTGGAACAGAGTAGACATAAAACACACAGTTGTATAGGACTATAGTAACTTTTTGTTTGACAAATATAAAGATTTAAATTTTTGGTATTGGAATTCATTATTTGTTAAAAATTGCTGGGAAAGCTGGAAAGCATTCCAACAGGAATTGGGCACAGACTGTTATATTAAATCATGTTCCAAGATAAGGTCAAAATGGATACATGATCTAGATATGAAGGGAGACAGCACAAGAAAATTAGTAGAAAGTGGAAAATATTACCTATTAGACTCATGGATGCAAGAATAATACATGAGGAAAAAAGATATAGAAAGTACCATTGAGGTGTAAAATGGATAATTTTGATTATTTTAAATAAAAAAGTTCTTGTATAAATAAAATCAAGATTTTAGCTGAGTAGCCAAGATTAGAAGGAAAGCACAAAATTGGGGAGGGAAATTTCATAGATAATCTCTCAGACAAAGATCTCATTTTTTGAAATATACTAGGAACTTTGTCAAATATATATGAATACAAGTCATACTCCAATTGATAAATGGTCAACTGATGTGGACAGGCAGTATATTGATGATTATATATAATTTTAAAATGAGTCATAATTATATGAAAAAACTGTTCTAAATCATTATTGGCAAGAGAAATGCAAATTAAAATAATTTTGATATATCACCTTATACCTATCAAATTGAGCAAAATGATAGATGCCCTTTAATTGGGGAATGGCTAAACAAGGTGTGATATATGATTGTGATGGAATATTACTGTTATATTGAAATGATGAAATGGTTGATTTAGAAAAACATGGAAAGACTTGAACCTATGAAGGAAGATGCTATCCTCTTCCAGAGAAAGAACTGACAAATAAAAATATGCATAGTATGGTCTTATATGTATGTGTGTATATATATATATATATATATATATATATGTACATGCACACATATATCTGTGTATTTTTATAGATATGTACATATATGTATATATATATGTATATTCATGTTTAAATATAGCCTTCTTTGGGGGGGAAGGGAGGAAGAAAAAAAATAAAATAAAAAGTGTACAGCAGAGCACAAAAGAAAACCTAGAAGGAGGCACAGAAAAGCTGAGTGGCTTTGAAAAAATGTATAATATTTATTACATAGGTTTTCTTGAAATGGAAATTTATTGTTTTATATTGAATCTTTTCTGATGTTCTGCTCTGTACATGGAAGTGTTCTTTTATTTCTTTTCTCATTTTGTATTTAAGTTTAAAATGAATAAAAATAAAAAAACACTCAAAAATGGCAGATATTTGTAATACATATAATCATAGAGTGTGTCCTTCCCTTTGGCCATTCCTCTTCTTCTTCAGAGTGTGCAAGCACACTGAGCTCATAGTTTATAAATGTCCATGGTAACAAATCAGTATACTTTGCAAAAACTTAAAATCTACCAAATACCTAGAAAGATATGATCAGGTGACCAGCATAGTACACCCTGAACTTAGACTACTTAATAACCTGACAGAAAAAATCTCTTTATTAAAAATTATAGACTCCAAAACATTCTTGAGAATTCAACAAATAAACCATACAGGAACTTAATATCATCAGACACAAAACCCAGTTACCTGGACATGACATTGATCAATAAAAACTTAAAAAACTTAATAGATGTAATAATTGCAAATATTCAATATTTCCAAACTGCATAGATTAAAAAAGCCTTTCAAAATACAAAAATTTAGGGGAAGAAATGAAAAATATGTGGAAACAAGGAGAAATACATATCATTATCATCATCCTCTCGTCACTGGAGTTTCCTCATGAAAGCTTTCAAAGGCCTTGTAGAAGATAAGCTTTCATGCAAATATTTTCATTCAATTGCAAAAAAATAGTCATTTGAAAATAAAATTTAATTGAAGAAGTAATCATTTTGCCTAATTATGCAACAATATACAGAAAATTAAGTAAAATAATAGGATAACAACTTGTTATAACCCTATTTCCTTTGGAAATCAATCTAAAATGAAGATGAGATAAAAATAACAGCAAAACAGCAACAATAACATACATTTTTATAAATCTTTCAAATTTTACCAAGCATATTCTCTCATTTAATTAATGTGCATAAAGTGGTTTATAACCCCAATTGCCACATGTATGTAAGTTACTATTACTGTTCTCCTAGAGCTGATGAAAGTAAAGAATCTAATGTATTATTTGTATGAAGATCTGTTCTGAAATAAGGTCAAACCAATGGAACACTGTCAGAACTACTTTTCTCTATGATTGGCACAAAGAAATCCATCCTTGTAATACGTAAATTACTTTTACCTAATCAGAATGTTCATAATTCCACTTGAAGTTTGTCTACTTCATCCTTATGGATTGATTAGGAAGGCTCTTCGCTTATCTCAGGTTTCACAGAAGCCTGACTCTCCATAATTAGAGGCAAGTTGAAAGAAAAAAAAAAATTCATCTTCATTTGCAGCCCACATCAATGTGGCATTGGTAAACTCACAATACTAAAGAGTATTTAAAATGCTTTACTAAACAATTTAAATTCAGTCAGCAAGGAAGGAAATAAGCATTTATTAAACACCCATTATATATGAGGCACTGCGCTAAGGACTTTTTACAGATATTGTTTCATTTGATCTTTCCTATTACTGGTGCTATTAGATACTCTTATTATCCTCATTTTTTCAGTTAAGGAAACTGAAGCAGGCTGGTTAAGTGACTTGCTCTGGGTCACACAACTAGTAAGTGTATGAGACACATTTAAACTCAGGTCTTCTAGACACCAGTTTTAACCTTCTATCTACTGTGCCACTAAGCTATAATAAAGGCTATAAACTTAAAGTTAAGTTTTTGTGTCCAGTGTAAAATGAGCTTAATTCAACGCCCATTGAGGCAAGGGGAAAGAGGTTAGGCCATGGGCAAAATCTTCTGAGCATCTTATAGTTCATATTTTCAACACAAAACATAATGGAGTGTGTGTGTGTGTGTGTGTGTGTGTGTGTGTGTGTGTGTGTATGTGTGTGCTGTGTGATCACAAGCCTGGATTTTCAAGGTGAAATAAAACAAAATATTAAGGCATATTTTGGGCATTACTTTTGCAATGCAATTTGCAATACATTTTTTGCCTTTTGATATTACAGTGTATACATATGTAAGGAAGTATATTCTATAGCACATGCTCAGAGCTCCCCTTTCTGATTCTGGTAAATCACATACAAGCTTTGGGGTAAAGTTCTGGCCATGCAGTGACTAAAGGGATGAAAGCAACTTAGTGCTAAAAAGAACTTGGCATTATGCTATGAGGGAGATAATACACATTTATGTAGAGCTTACTCTGTGCCAGGCACTGTGCTATGCACTTTTTAAAACAACAGGTAAGTGCTATTATGATCCCTATTTTACAGTTGGGTAAACTGTGGCAGACAAAGGTTAAGTAGTGTTCCCAACATCATACAGCTAGTAACCATCTGAGGCTGGATTTTAATTCAGGCATTCCAGATTGTAGACCCAGAGCTGCCTCTATGCTATGGCATGGCAAAACCTACTTGCTTCCTTGGTACTCTTCTGCACCGCTCTCAATGACGATGACAGGGGATTGGTGTCCTATGCCAGTTAAAGAAAAGATAGCTTCTGGCTTATTTTCTCTGCTTCTACTTACCTGATTAGCAACTAATATATTCCAGAGGTATCACACTTTCCTGCATAATTCTCAAGTGCTGCCCAAAGCAGATTAAAATGTAATTGGGAAATTTTTGATAAAATAAGTATCATATAACATAGATGATGTTAATTTGTGGTTTTCTAAGTTAGCATGCAACTTTTAAGGCTATGTTTCTATTTGAGTTTGACCCCACTTCCTTGATTCCAGCAAGCAGTAGTTTCTAAACTCTAAATTTTTTTTTTGGGGGGGGATTAGTAAGCCAGAAAATGAGAAAAGGGAGTCTAGCGCTGTTCTCATTAGAGGCCGGGTTCTCTCAAATTGAATTCCAAACTGCATGTCCAAGTCCAGCGTATAGGTACTCCTTGGCCTAAAAATGAGTGCTGTTTTACTTTAGTCCCTGTGCACACCCAGCAGAAGTATGGAAGATCTTTTGTTGTGTGGAGGGAACAGTAAGAGGACCTGTTTGCCTAGTTTCACCACAGGATGCCGAAAGGGAAGTAATTGATAATAAAGTTGAGAAGGTAGGTTAAGGACAACTTGTGAAGGACTTCAAAAGCAAAATAGTAGTTAATATTTGATTCCAAAGGCAACAGGAAGTCATTGAATTTTTTTGAGTAAGGGAGTGACATGGGCAGAACTGTGCTTTAGGAAAATTGCTGTGCCAGTTGATTAATGTGTTGTAGTGGGAAAAGGCTTGAAGTAAGAAGATAAGTTACGAGGCTTTTGCCACAGTCTAGGAAAAAAGTAATACAAAACTGAACTAGAGCGGTAGCTGTGTCAGTAGATAGAATATGAAGGTAAGAGATATTATGGGGATAGAAATGGAAAGATCTGAAAGCGACTGATTGTATATGTTGGGTAAGGAGAATGAAGATGAGCTAAGTGGCTCATTGAATAGAGTGCTGGCCCTGGAGTTAAAGGGACCCGAATTCATATCTGGCCTTAGACACTTAACTGTGTGACTCTGATCAAAACCCTCTTTGCCTCAGTTTCCTCATCTATATAATGAGCTAGAGAAGGAGGCAAACCACAGCAATATCTTTGTCAAGAAAACCCCAAATGGGATCATGAAGAGTCAGACGTGACTAATCGACAAATAATAACCACAACAAAAAACAGAGAATGGAGAATCAAAGATAATTTCTAGTTTGAAAAGCTAAGAGAATGGAAGAATTATGGTGTCCTCAGCAGGAATTACGGAATATGGACAAGGGATATTTGGGAGAAAGAATAATTTCTGAGGGCAGGTAGGTGGCACTGTGGATAGAACACCAGCCCTGGAGTCAGGAGGACCTGAGTTCAAATCAGGCCTCAGAGACTTGACACTTATTAGCTGTGTGACCCTGGGCAAGTCACTTAACCCCATTGCCTAGCCAAAAAAATAAAAATAAAAAAACAACCCCCCAAAACAAAACAAAGAATAATTTCATTTATAAGCACATTGAGTTTGAGTACCTTATAAGACTTCCACTTAGAAATATTTAATAGGCTATTGAAGATACACAATTGGATCTCAAGAGAGAAACTAGGACTGAGTATACAGAACTGGGGCTTATCTACCTACATACGATAATTAAACACATGAGAGCTGATGAAATTACAAGTCAAAAAAAGATAAGAGGAAAAGGAATCAGGAAAGAATTTAACCCACAGTTAAGTCATGGTAAGGATGATGAAAGATATTGGAGAGAATGTAAAAGAGATCAAGTTGGCATTAGGAAAACCAGGTGAGAGAGGTGTCATGAAACCTGAGATAAGAAAGTGTATCTAGGAGTAAGTGATCAGTAGTGTCAAATGCTTCAAAGAAGTTAGAAATATAAGGATCAAAAAACACCATCAAATTTTTTGATTTATTAAAATATATTTTCATTTCATTAAATATTTTCCAATTATATGTAAAATTTTAAAAGATTCATTTTTAAAAATTTTGATTTCCCATCCTCTATAAATCCTTTATCCTTTGAGAAGACAAGCAATATCATATCGATTATTCATGTGAAGTCATGCAAACCATATTTTCATGTTAGTCATGTTATAAAAAAAAACACATGCAAAAAACTCAAAGAAAAATAAAATAAAAAAAATGTATGCTTTCATCTATACTCAGAATTCATCAGTACTCTTTCTGGAGTTGGACAGTGTATTTTAATGATGGGTCCTTTGGAATTGTTTTGGATCATTGTCTTAATCAGAGTAGCTAAGTCCTTAACAGTTGATCATTATTACAATATTGCTGTTACTGTGTAAACTGTTCTTCTGGTTCTGCTCACTACATTTTGCATCAGTTTATGTAAGTCCTCACAGGTTTTTCTGAAAACATCCTGCTTGTCTTCTTATAGCACAATAGCACCTTTCTTACAGTACAATGACTCAATTCCCTAAATATTTGAGAGATGAGGACTATTTCAGAGAAACTTGCTGTAAAAATTTCCCCCCAGTTTCCTGTTTTCCTTTTAATTCTGGCTGCATTAGTTTTGTTTGTGAAGAAAAATAAATTAATTTCATGTAACTAAAATTATCCATTTTTTATTCATGTGATCCTCTTCATCTCTTATTTAGTCATAAACTCTTATCTTAACTGTAGATCTGCCAGGTATATTTTTCCCATGCTCCTCTAATATGATTCTTTTTGTTTAGATCATTCATCCATTTTGGTCTTATCTTGATATATGGTGTGAGATGTTGGTCTATGCCTAGTTTCTTCTAAACTGCTTTCCAGCTTTCCCAGAGATTTTTGTCAAAGGGTAAGTTCTAGCCCCACAAAGCTTGGATCTTTGGTTTTATCAAACTCTAGCTTACTATGGTAATTTTCAGTAGTAAATTGTGTTGCATACTTTATCTATTCCACAGATTTGCCACTATTTTTCTTTTTTTAAACTTTTAACCTATGGAATAAAAAAAATAAGATTTCTACAACATAATATGATAAAAAGATGATTGCACATGCAACTGCAAATATATTATGTACAACTTGCTATTCTCATTAAATATATAATAAAGTTATCACAAAAATTTCTTTTTTTCTTCCCTCCTCCTACCGATGGTTACTATTAGACACAACTATGATTTTATATATATGTAAAATCATTCTACACATACTTCTATTTATTAGTTTTTACTCTGGGTGTAGATAGCATCTTTCTTCATATATCCTTTGTAATTAATTTGGGTATTTATAATAGTCAAAATGACTTGTTTACTCAAAATTGTTTATAAAAATAATATTGCCATTAGCCTATAAAATGTTCTCTTGGTTTTGCTCATTTTGCTCTTCATTTTTTCATGCAAGTCTATCCACATTTTCCTAAGATTGTCAAGCTCATCATTTCTCATAGCACAGTAGTATTCCTTCACAATCATATACCACAACTTGTTCAAATAACACCACTCTATTTCTTAGCCAGCACTAGATTGTTTTCATGATTACTGCTTTGTAACATTGTTTGAAATCTGGTACTACCAGGCCACCTTCCTTTACATTTTTCCCATCCATTCTCTTTCTATTCTTGACCTACTGTTCTTCCAGATTAATTTTGTTATATTTTTTCAGCTTTATAAAACAATTCTTTGGTAATTTGATTATTATGGCACAGAATAAATTCATTTAGGTAAAACTGTCATTTTTTATTATATAGGCTTGGCCTAACCATAAGCAATTAATATTTCTCCAATTGTTTAGATATGCATAAAGGATTTTTGTAATCATGTTGACATAGTCCCTGGTTTTGTGTTCGCAGGTAGACTCCCAAATACTTTCTATTGTCTACAATTATTTTAAATGGAGTTTCTCTTTCTATCTCTTTTATTTGTAGTATGCAAATCAATGCTGATGATTCACATGGGTTCATTTTATATCCTGCAGCTTTGGTGAAGCTGTTAATTATTTCAAATAGGTTTTTGGTTTGATTCTCTAGGGTTCTCTAAGTATACCATACTAAGATCTGCAAAGAGTGATAGCCTTATTTCCTCATTGCCTAGTTTTATTCCTTCAATTTCCTTTTCTTATTGTCTTGCTATAGCTAACATTTCTAATACAATATTAAATAATAGTGGTGATAATGAACATTCTTGCTTCACACCTGATCTTATTGGGAAAGCTTCAAGTTTGTTCCCATTACAAATAATGCTGGCTTTTGGTTTTATCTACATATCTTCAATTGTTTCAGTTGTATCTGACTTTTTGTGACTCATTTGGTGTTTTCTTGATAAAGACACTGGAGTTGCTTGCTATTTGCTTCTCCAGCTCATTTTTAGAAATGAGTAAACTGTGGCAAACAGGGTTAAATAAATTGCCTAGGGTGATAGAGCTAGTAAGTGTCTGAGGACAAATTTGAAACCAGCTTTTCCTGATTCTAGACCTGGCAATCTATCCAATAACCACCTAGCTGTCCCATTAGATGAATATTACTTATAATGTGTTTTTAGTAGTAATGAGCATTTTCTTTTATCAAAAGTTTTTTCCTGCATAAATATTGATTAAATCAATTTTTAATTGACATGGTCAATTGTGCTTATAATTTTCCTTATATTGAGCCAGCCCTACATTCCTAGTATAAATCTCGTCTGGTGACAGTGTATGATTTTTGTGATATATTTTGTAATCTACTTGCTATTATTTTATTTAAAATGTTTACATTGATATTCATTAGGTAAATGAGTCTATTATTTTCTAACTGTTTTTGCTCCCCCTGGTTTAGGTATCAAAACTGTATTTGTATTATAAAAGGAATTTGGTAGTTCTCCTTCTTTACCTATTTTTTCAAATAGTTTATATAGAATGGAAATTAGTTTTTTCTTAAATATTTGTTAGAATTTAGTTGTAAAACCATGTAGTATCATTTGTTTCTTAGGGAGGTCAGTTATGACTTGTTAAATTTTATTTAACAATAAGGTCATTTAAGTTTTCTTTCAATTTCTTTTTTCCCTCTAGTTTTAAGATATTGGTTTAATTTTGCTTTATAATTTCTTGAAAGATGATGTCTAGCCTCATGCTTTGATTTTGGCTTTCAGATAGTCCAATGATTCTTAAATTATCTCTCCTTGATCTATTTTCTGGGTCATTCGTTTTTTTGATGAGATATTTAATACTTTCCTGTATTTTTTCATTTTTAAATCTTTTTTTATTGTTTCTTGATGTCTCATAGAGTCATTAGCTTCCACTTGTTCAATGATAATTTGTAGAGAATAATTTCCTTTAGTCAGCTTTGTACCTCTCCCCACTGTCCCCCCATTTTGTCAATTCTGCTTTTAAGGAATTATTTTCATCAGTGAAGTTATGTAACTCTTTTCCATTTGGCCAATTCTACTTTTTATGGAGTTCTTTTCATCAGTGAAGTTTTTTTTAATAGCATTTTTCTCCAATTACATGTCAAGACAATTTTTAGCATTCATTTTTAAAAATTAATTTGTTTAATTTTAGTTTTTAACATTCATTTCCATAAGCTTTTGAGTTTAAAGTTTTCTCTGCCTCCCTCCAATCCCCCCTTCCCAAGATGGCATGCAGTCTGATATAGGCTCTATATATACATACTTATTAAACATATTTTCACATTAGTCATGTTGTAATGAAGAATTAGAATGAATGGGAAGAACCACAAGAAAGAAGAAACAAAACAAAACAAAAAAGATAGAGCAAATAGTATGCTTTAATCTGCATTCAGACTCCATAGTTCTTTCTTTGGATATGGATGGCATTTTCCATCGTGAGTCTTTTGGAGTTATGTTAGATCATTGTATTGCTGAGAAGATCTAAGTCAATCAACATCAGTCATTGCACAATGTGGCTATTACGGTGTACAATGTTCTCCTGATTCTGCTCACTTCACTCAGCATCAGTTCATACAAGTTCTTTCAGGTTTTTCTGAAGTCCACCTGCTCATCATTTCTTATAGCAACAATAGTTTTCCATTACATTCATTATCACAACTTGTTCAGCCATTCCCCAATTGATGGGCATTCCCTCAATTTTCAATTCTTTGCCACCACAAAAAGAGCTGCTATAAATATTTTTGTACATGTGGGCCCTTTTCCCATTTTTATGATCTCTTTGGGATACAGTCCTGAAAGTGGTATTGCTGGGTCAGAAGGTATGCACATTTTTATAGCCCTGTGGGCATAGTTCCAAACTGCTTTCCAGAATGGTTGGATGAGTTCACAACTTCACCAACAATGCATTAGTGTTCCAATTTTCCCACATCTTCTCCAATATTTATCATTTTCCTGTTTTGTCAGGTTGGCCAATCTGATAGGTGTGATGTGGTACCTCAGAGTTGTTTTGATTTGCATTTCTCTAATGAATAGTGTTTTAGAGCATTTTTTCATATGACTATAGGTGGCTTTAATTTCTTCTTCTGAGAACTGCCTGTTCATATCCTTTGACCATGTCTCAATTGGGGAATGACTTGTATTCTTATAAATTTGACTTAATTCTCTATATATTTTAGAAATGAAGCCCTTATCAGAGACACTGGTTGTAAAAATTCTTTCCCAATTTTCTACTTTCCTTCTAATCTTGGTTGCACTGACTTTGTGGAAAACTTTTCAATTTAATGTAATCAAAATTTTCCATTTTGCAATTCGTAATGTTCTCTATCTCCTGTTTGGTCATGAATTCTTCTGTTCTCCATAAATCTGATAGGTAAACTATTCCTTGCTCTCCCAGTTTGTTTACAGTATCAGCCTTTATAGCTAAATCATGAACCCATTTTGACTTTATTTTGGTATACAGGGTGAGATTTTGGTCTATGCCTCATTTCTGCAATACTCTTTTCCAGTTTTCCTAGCAGTTTTTGTCAAATAGTGAGTTCTTATCTCAGAAGCCTAGCATTTCTTTTCATTAATTCCCTTGATATTCTGGACCTTTTGTTTTTCCAGATGAATTTTTTTATTATTTTTTCTAGCTTTATGAAATAATTTTTTAAGTTTGATTGGTATGGCACTGAATGAGTAAATTAATTTAGGTAGAATTGTCATTTTTATTATATTAGCTCAGTCTACCCATGAGCAACTGATGTTTTTCCAATTATTTAAATCTGACTTTATTTGTGTGAAAACTGTTTTGTAATTGTATTTATGTATTTCTTGGATTTGTTTTGGAAGTAGACTCCTAAATATTTTATAATGTCCAGAGTAACTTTTTTTTTTTAGGCAGGTGGGTTTAACTGACTTGCCCAGGGTCACACAGCTAGTAAGTGTCAAGTGTTTGGTCTGAGGCCGGATTTGAACTCAGGTCCTCCTGACTTCAGAGCTGGTGCTCTATCCACTGTGCCACCTAGCTGCCCCACACAGTAACTTTAAATGGAATTTCTCTTTCTATCTCTTGCTGTTGGGCTTTGTTGGTAATATATAGAAATGCCGACGATTTATGTGGTTTTATTTTATAGCCTGCAACTTTGCTAAAGTTGTTCATTATTTCAAGTAGATTTTTTTAACTTGATTCTCTAAGATTCTCTAAGTGTATCATCATATCATCTGCAGAGAGTGATAGCTTAGTTTACTCTTTGTCTATTCTAATTCCTTCAATTTCTTTTTCTTCTTTTCTTGCTAAAGCTAATGTTTCTAGTACCATATTGAATAGCAGTGGTGATAATGGACATCTTTGTTTCACCTTTGTTCTTATTGGAAATGCTTTTAATTTAGCCCCATTACATGTAATGCTTGATGAAGGTTTTTGGTAGATGTTACTTATCATTTTAAGGAAGGCTCCATTTATTCTTATGCTCTCTAGTGTTTTTAATAGGAATAGGTGTTGTATTTTGTCAAAAGCTTTTTCTGCATCCATAATCATATGGTTTCTGTTAGTTTTGTTGCTGAAATGATCAATTATGCTGATAGTTTTCCTAATATTGAACCATTCTGCATTCCTGGTATAAATCCTATCTGATCCTAGTGTATTATTCTTGTGATAAGTTGCTGTAATCTTTTTGCTAATATTTTACTTAAAATTTTTGCATCTATATTCATTATATGAACTGGTCTATATTATTCTTTCTCTGTTTTGACTGTTTTTGGTTTCGGTATCAGCAACATATTTGTATCATAAAAAGAATTTGTTACGACTTCGTCTTCATCTGTTTTCCCAAATAGTCTATTTAGTATTGTAATTAATTGTTCTTTAAATCTTTGATAGAATTCACTTGTAAATCTATCTGGCCCTGGAGATTTTTTCCTAGGGAGTTCATTGATGGCTTGTTAAATTTCTTTTTCTGAGATGGGGCTACTTAAGTATTTTACTTCCTCTTCTGTTAATCTAGGCAATTTATATGTTTGTAAATATTCATCCATTTCACTGACATACAATTGGGCAAAATAGTTCCTAATTGTTGTTTTAATTTCCTCTTCATTGGTGGTTGATTCACCCTTTTCATTTTTGATACTGGTAATTTGGTTTTCTTCTTTCTTCTTTTTTTAAATCAAATTAATCAAAGGTATTTTATAGTTTTTTTTCATAAAACCAGCTCTTAGTTTTATTTATCAGCTCAATAGTTTTCTTAATTTCAATTTTATTAATCTCTCCTTTGGTTTTCAGTATTTCTAACTTGGTATTTAATTGGAGATTTTTAATTTGTTATTTTTCTAGCTTTTTATTTGCATGCCCAATTCATTGATCTCTTCTTTCTCTATTTTATTCATGTAAGCATTTAGAGTCATAAAACTTCCCCTAAGAATTGCTTTTGCTACATCACATAAGTTTTGGTGTGTTGTCTCATTATTGTCATTCTCTTGAATGAAATTATTGATTGTTTCTATGATTTGTTGTTTGATCCACTCATTCTTGTTTTTATTATTATTATTATTATTTTATTTTTAAAAATTAATTAATTTATTTTTAGTTTTCAACATTCACTTCCACAAGATTTTGAGTTCCAAATTTTCTGTCCATCTCATCCCTACCCCACCCCAAGATGGCATGCATTCTGAGTACTCATTTTCCTAATCTGTTCTCCCTTCTATCTTTCCCCCACTTCTCTTATCCCCTTCCCCTTCAATTTTCCTGTAGGGCAGGATAGATTTCTATACCCTATTTCCTATATATCTTATTTCCCAGTTGCATGTGAAAACAATTTTTTTAAACTTTTATTTTTAAAATTTTGGTTCCCAATTTTTCTCCCTTCCTCCCTCCCCACCCACCCTCATTGAGAACTTGATACAGGTTATACATGTGTAGTCATGCAAAACACTTCCATAGTAGTCATGTTGTGAAAAACTAAGTATATTTCCCTTCATTCTATCCCCCATTTATTCTATTCTCTCTTTTCACCCTGTCCCTCTTTAGAAGTGTTTGCTTCTGATTACCCCTTCCCCCAATCTGCCCTTCCCTCTATCATCTTCCTGCTCTCTTGTCCCCTTCCACCCCTATTTTCCTGTAGGGTAAGATAGATTTCCACACCCAATTGAGTGTGTATGTTATTCCCTCCTTAAGCCAAATCCAATGAGAATAAGATTCACTCATTCTCTCTCACCTTCCTACACTTTCCCTCCACTGTAAAAACTTTTTCTTTTCTCTTTTATGTGAGATAATTTACCCCATTCTACCTCTCCCTTTCTCCTTCTCCTTGTATAATCCTCTCTCACCCTTTAACTTTATTTTCCAGATATCACCCCTTCATCTTCAATCACCCTGTGCCATCTATTTATCTATCAATCTCTCTCTCTCTCTCTCTCTCTCTCTCTCTCTATATATATATATATACATACATATAATTCTTTTCCTCCAACTACTCATACAGACAAAGGACTCATGAGTTACAAATATCATCTTTCCATGCAGGAATGTAAACAGTTCAATCTTAATAAGTCTCTTATGATTTCTCTTTCCTGTTTACCTCTTCATATTTCTCTTGAGTGTTGTATCTGAAAGTCAAATTTTCTATTCAGCTCTGGTCTTTTCATCAAGAATGCTGGAAAGTCCTCTATTTCACTCAATGTCCATTTTTTCACCTGATGGTTTATGCTCAGTTTTGTTGAGTAGGTGATTCTTGGTTGTAATTCTATCTCCTTTGCCCTCTAGAATATCATATTCCAAGCCCTGTGGTCCCTTAATGTAGAAGTTGCTAAACCTTGTGTTATCCTGATTGTGTTTCCACAATAAGTGAATTGTTTCTTTCAGGCTGCTTGTAATATTTTCTCCTTGACCTGGGAACTCTGGAATCTGGCTACAATATTCCTAGGAGTTTTCCTTTGGAGATCTCTTTCAGGAGGTGATCAGCAGATTCTTTCAATTTCTATTTTACCCTCTGGTTCTAAAATATCAGGGTAGTTTTCCTTGATAATTTCTTGAAAGATGATGTCTAGGCTCTTTGTTTCTTGATCATGGCTTTCAGATAGTCCAATAATTTTTAAATTATCTGTCCTGGATCTATTTTCCAGGTCAGTTGTTTTTCCAATGAGATATTTCATATTGTTTTCTATTTTTCATTCTTTTGAATTTGTTTTACAGCATCTTGATTTCTCATAAAGTCACTAGCTTCCAATTATTCCATTCTAATTTTTAAGGAAGTATTTTCTTCAGTAATCTTTTGGACTTCCTTTTCCATTTGGCCAATTTTGCTTTTCTTTTTTTTTATTTTTTTAAGGTAATTGGGGTTAAGTGAATTGCCCAGGGTCACATAGCTAGTAAGTGTCAAGTGCTTGGTCCAAGGCCAGATTTGAAATCAGGTCCTCCTGACTTCAAGGCTGGTGCTCTATCCACTGTACCACCTCAATTTTGCTTTTCAAGGCATTCTTCTCCTCATTGGTTGTTTGGACCTCTTTTGCCATTTGGGTTGGGCTATTTTTTAAGGTGTTATTTTCTTCAGTATTTTTTTGGGTCTCCTTTAGCAAGTTGTTGACTTGTTTTTCATGATTTTCTTGCATCACTCTCAGTTTGTCCTCTACTCGTCTTACTTGTTTCTCAAAATTCTTTTGAGCTCTTCCACGGCCTGGGACCAATTTATATTTTTCTTGGAGGCTTTGGATGTAAGAACTTTGACTTTGTTGTCTTCTTCTGGTTGTATGTTTTGATCTTCTTTCTCACCAAAGAAAGATTCTATGGTCTGACTTTTTTTTTTTGCGAGGTTTGCTCATGACCCCAGCCAATTACTTGAGATAAACTCTTTATTAAGTTAGGGGTCTACTTCCAGTGTGGAGAATGTACTATCCCAAGATTTGGGGGTTTTGTGTAGCTGTTTTCAGAGATACTTCTAGGGACCTGTAAATTTTCAGTTCTTTCTAGGTGCTATGATGAAGGGCGAGGTGTTTACTCCTTTCTTGGCCTGTGCTCTGGTCTATGAGTGACCACAAGCACTCTTTTCTGTCTTGCAACTGTGAGGAGGATTCTCTCTCCACAGCCACCAAAAGCTCCACTATGCCAGTTCTCCTCCTTGCCTCAACACCACCACCCAGAACTGTGACCCAGATCCAAGCACGGGCAAAGCAAGAGAATCCTGAACCAGCAAAGAGATCCCTGCAATTCCTCTCTGATCACCCACCCACTTGATTCCCCCTCAGTCTGTGAGCTAGAAGCTCAGGAGGCAGCCACTGCCCTAGGGCCATGCTTGGGTATTGGAAGTTGGACCTCAGACACAGACTTTTCTTACTGACCTTCTAATTTGTGTTTGTCATTCATGGGTTGAGAAGTCTGAAAACCACCACAGCTCCCAGTGATTCAGTCCTCTGTGGCCTGCTCTAGGTTAGCTGAGTCCTGCACACCCACAATGAACTGTGTTCCTCTCCCAGCTTGGCATGATATACCTTTTCAATCAACCATCCAGGTTGTTTTGGGCTGTAAATTTGTTTCACTCTGTCTTTTTGTGGGTTCTGCTGCTTTAGAATTTGTTTAGAGTCATTTTTTACAGGTATTTGGAGGGGTTTGGGGGAGAGCTCAAGCAAGTCACTGTTTTTACTCTGCTATCTTGGCTCTGCCCTTTGATCCACTCATTCTTTAGTAATAGATTATTTAGTTTCCAAATAATTTTTAGTCTATCTTTCCATGGACCTTTATTACATATAATTTTTATTGCATCATTATCTGAAAAAGGATGCATTTAATATTTCAGCCTTTCCTCATTGGATTGTGAGGTTTTTATGCCCTAGTACATGGTCAATTTTTGTGTGGGTACCATGTACCATTGAGAAAAAGCTCCTTTGCATTATGGAATATCATATTCCAAGCCATCCGATCTTTTAATGTAGAAGCTTCAAGGTCCTTCATAATCTGTGTTTCCATGATATTTGAATTGTTTATTTCTGGCTACTTACAGTATTTTCTCCTTGACCTAGTAATTCTGGAATTTGGCTGTTATATTTCTTGGTGTTTTCAATTTGGGATCTCTTTCTGGAGGTGATTGCTGGATTTTTTTGATGACTGTTTTGCCCTCTAGTTCTAGGATTTCAGAGCAGTTTTCCTTCATTTCTTTGAAGATGCTGTTCAGGTTCTTTTTTTCATCAAGGCTTTCAGGTAGACCAATAATTCTTAAATTATCTCTCCTGGATCTATTTTCCAGGTCAGTTGTTTTTCCAATGAGGTATTTTACATTTTCTCCAATTTTTTCATTCTTTTGATTTTGTTTGACTGATTCTTGATGTCTCATAGAATCATTAGCTTCCACTTGCCCAATTCAAATTTTTAACAAATTGTTTTCTTCAGTTAGTTTTTGTACCTCTTTTTCCACTTGGCAAATTCTACTTTAGGGAGTTGTTTTCTTCAGTGTACCTTTTTTTTCCATTTAGCCAACTGTATCTTTTAAGAACTTGTTTTCTACAGTCAATTTTTGTCCTTCCTTTCCCAAGCTATTGACTCTCTCTTGTATACCTCTCATTTCCTTTTGCAATTTTTCTTCTACCTCTTTATTTGACTTTGCAAATTCTTCTTGAGCTCTTCCAAGAAGGATTTTTGAGTTTCAGACCAGTTCATATTCCCCTTTGAGGTTTCAGATGTGGATATATTGACAATGCTGTCCTTTTCTGAATTTCTGTTTTGATCTTCTCTGTCCGCATAGTAAGAATCTATGGTCTTTGTTTTTCTTTGTTACCTTTTGTTCATGGTGTTTGCCTTTTTCCTGGCTTTTAAAGTTGATCTCTGCTTCTAGGGAACAGGGGCACTGTCCCACACTTCTTGTGCTGGGGGTCAGATGTCTGGTTACTGACTTTTTGTGCTGGGGTCTCAGGTTCTGGCAGCTGGAGGCTGTAGAGGCTATAGCTTATCTGGTGCTGAGCTGGAGCTGGTCATGGTGGCTGGTGTGTGCCAAGGCCAGTTGGGGTTTTTCTGCATTTCTGTGGGGTTAAACTGAAGCTTGTGGGGTGGGGTTTGGGGGTGAGTGGTATGGCCACTGGAGGTTGCCTCCTCACCCAGGGCTGTGGATAGGCTCACCCGCTGGTTGATGCCTCTCTATCATACAATTGGTGATTTTCTGCATGGTTGTCTGCCAGTTCCTCTGGCTGTGCCAAGGCATGCAGGCCTCAGGATCTCCCACTGGTTTGCTGAGGTGGGGCTTACCACTGGCTTGCCAGGCCCTTCAGATGCAGCAAGAGGGACCTTTCCTATCAGTCCCTATAGCCTCATGAGCTAAAAAACTGCTGTTCCCCATCTTTCTGCTGGCTCTGCTGTTCCCCATCTTTCTGCTGGCTCTGCTGTTCCAGGATTTTTCTTGGTGCAGTATTTTCTGGGTTTTTCATAGTGAATAAGGGAGAGTGAGAGCAACTTACTTTTTACTCTGCCATCTTGGCTCCCAGAAGTCTTTAGCACTCATTTTTTACAGGATTTTGAGTTTCTATTTTTTCTATCCCTCCCCTCCCTTTTTTTCAAAAACAGTAGGCAATTTGATATAGGTTATACATATATATCATATAAAACATAATTCCATATAAGTCATATTGTGAAAGAAGAAACAGATCAAAAGAAAAAAAATTATGAAACAGAATAAAGTAAATGAAAAAAGTGTGCTTGATCTACATTCAGAGTCCATTAGTTCTTTATCTGGATTTGGATAGGATTTTCCTTCCTGAGTCCTTTGTACTTGTCTTGGATCATCGAGCTTCTGAGAAGAGCTGAACCATTCATGGTTGATCATCATAAAATGTTGTGGATACTGTGTATAATGTTTTCCTGGTTCTGCTCATTTCACTTTGTATCAGTTTGTATGAGTTGCTCCAGGTTTTTCTGAAATCTTTTGTTCAGCATTTCTTGTTACAAAATAACATTTCATTACATTTATATACCACAGTTTGTTTAGTCATTCCCTAATTGATGGGCATCCCCTCAGTTTCCAATATTTTGTCACCATGAAAAAGGTTGCTATAAATATTTTTGTGGATGTAGATCCCTTCCCCCTTTTAATGATCTCCTTGGGATGCAGACTGAGTAGTGGTATTGCTAGATCAAAGTGTATTCACAGTTTGATTGCCCTTTGGACATAGTTTCAAATTGCTTTATAGAATGGTTAAATCAGTTCATAACTCCATCAACAATGCATTAGTGTCCCAATTTTCCCACTTCCTGTCCAACATTTATCATTTTTTTTTTTGTCATGTTATCCAATCTGATAGGTGTGATGCGGTACCTTAGAGTTGTTTTAATTTGCATTTCTCTAACCGATAGTGATTTAGAGCATTTTTTCATATGATTATAGATAGCTTTAATTTATTCATCTGAAAGCTGCCTATTCATTTCCTTTGACTATTTATCAATTGGAGAATGTCTTATATTTTTATAAATTTGACTCAGTTCTCTATGTATTTGAGAAATGAAACCTTTATTAGAGTCACTGGCTGTAAAAATTGTTTCCCAGCTTTCTGTTTTCCTTCTAATCTTGGTTGAATTGGTTTTGCTTGTGCTCCAGCCCCTTACATTTACATTGCATGTCTCTTTCTGCTTCATATGTATTTGTTTTAAACAACATATCATAGGATTCTGTTTTTTGATCCACTACTACCCACTTCTGTTTTATGGGAGAGTTCATCCCATTCATATTCACAGTTATGATTACTAACTGTGTATTTCCCTCCTTCCTATTTTTCTTCCTGTTTGTCCTCTCTCTCTTTTCACCCTTTCCCTCCTCACCAGTGTTTTGCTTCTGTCTACTGCCTCTCCCAGTCTTCTCTCTCTTCTGTCAGTTCTTTCTCTCTCACTTTATTTAATTATCTCTCCTCTTACTTTACTATTGGGTAATTTAGATTTCTATATTCAACTAAATTTGTATATTATTTCCCCTTTGAGCCAATACTCATGAGAGTAAGTTTCAAGCAATGCCCACAGTCCATCCTCCTGTCTTTCACTCCACTGTAGTAGGTTTTTTTGTGTCTATTCATGTGAAAAAATTCACCACATTCTACCTCTCCCTTCCTTCTGCATTCAATGTACTCCTCTTTCTCATCCCTTAAATTTTTTATGTCATTCCCTCAAATTCACCTGATACCTATCCCCTCTGTCTGTCTATATTTCTTCTAGATGTAGTATTAATGTTAAGATTTATAAGAATTACAATTATCATCTTTCCATGTAGGGATGTAAAAAAATTCATTGCATTTTCTTTTCTCTTTTTCCATTTTTAGGCTTCTTTTAGGTCTTGATATTGGAGATAAAAATTTTTGTTCAATTCTGGTTTTTCCTTAGAATAGCTTGAAATCCTTCTGTTTCATTGAATGACCATTTTTTTACCCTCAAAATATGTTTAATTTTACTGGGTAGGTGATTCTTGGTTGTAGTCCTAGCTCCTTTGCCTTCTGGAATATCTTCCATGACCTCCAATCTTTCAATGTTGCAGATGCTACATTACATTGCTGTAACCCCAATTGTGGCTTCCTGATACTTGAATTGTTTCTTTCAGGCCACTTGCAATATTTTTTCCTCAACTTGATAGTTCTGAAATTTGGCTATAATATTCCTTGGGGTATTTATTTTGGTGAGGGATCAGTGGATTCTCTCAATGCCTATTTGCCCTCTGGCTCCAGGATATCAGGGCAGTTTTCCTTGATAATTTCTTGGAAGATGCTGTCCAGATTCTTCTCCTGTTTATGACTTTCAGGTAGTCCAATGATTCTGATATTGTCTCTCCTGGATCTATTTTCCAAGTTAGTTGTTTTTCCAATGTATTTTGCATTTTCTTCTATTTTTTCATTCTTTTGAATTTGTTTGATTGATTCTTGATGTCTCATAAAGTCATTAGCTTCCACTTCCCTGATTCTAACTTTTAAGAGGTTATATTCTTTAGTTAGCTTTTGGGCTTCCTTTTCCATTTGGCTAATTATACTTTTTAAGCAGTTGTTTTCTTTTTCCTTGCTGTTGATTCTTTTTTCATAATTCTCTTGTATCACTCTCATTTCTTTTCCCAATTTTTCTTCTACCACTCTCTTTTTTTTTTACCTCCTCCATGAGTTCTTTCTTGGCTTGAGACCACTTCCTGTTTTTCTTTGGGGATTTTTCCCATAGATGTTTTTACATTGTTGTCCTCTTCTGTGTTTTTGTCTTGTTCTTCCCTGTCACCATAATAACTTCCATGGTCAGATTCTTTTTTTTTTTTGTTCATCCTTTTTGGCCTTTTCTCTTTCTTTTAAATTTGAGTTCTGCTCCTGGGGTGAGGCACTGTCTCAGGCTTCTTGTGCCAGTACCTGCAGGCCATGGCTTTTTACTTGATGCTGTACTGATGTTGCCTTGAGGCTCACAGGGGACGCTTGTGTTCTGGTGCTACTAGGATTTGGGGGTGGCTTGCAATGCTGGAAGCCATAAGAGTCTGGCAGCTAATGGTGCTAAGTGGTGGTGTCTGGCATGTGCTGAGGCTGGTGGGGTGTTTCTGTGTTTCTCTGGGGCTACACTAAAGCATATGTTGGTCTGGCCTCTGGAGACTACCTGTTTGCTAAGGGCTACACTGAAGCATGTGATGGTTCTAGGAGCTAGAGTTTGCCCATTTCCATGGCTATACAAAGGCATATTGGTAGTCCTGGCATTGGCATTTGCATGCTCCACTGCACTGGGGCTAAGAATCTCCTGCTGGTTTACTCAGGTGGGGCTTGCTGCTGACTTGCTGGGATGCTTCCTTTCCAGAACTGAGCTCTGTTTTTTCCCTAGTGACAGACACCTTTCCTGCTGATCTTTCAAGTTTCTTATACTCAAAGATTGTTTCACCCTGTATTTTTGCTTGTTCTGCTGTTCTAGGATTTGTTTTGGGGTGCTATTTTATTATTGTTAGGAGGTGAGTATGGGACAGTTATGGCCATTTAGTAGTTATTCTGCCATCTTGGCTCCTGGAAGTATTAGTGAAGTTTTGTACTTCTTTCTCTATTTGGCCAATTCCACTTTTCAAGGTGTTATTTTCTTAGTATTTTTTTTTGTGCTTCTTTAACCTGGTTGTTAATTTTCTGTCATAATTTTCTTCTTTCATTCTAATTTTCCCCTAATTTTTCCTTTACCATTATTATTTGATTTTGAAAAGAATTTTTACCTCTTCTAATAATTTTGTTGATCTTACGTCCAATTCACATGTTTTTCTTTGAAGCTTTTCTGGTATCTGTTTTGATTTGGCTGTCTTCTTCCAAGTCTGTGTCTTGATTTCCCCTGTCACCCTTGTAGCTTTTCATAGTCAGGTTCTTTTCTGTTGATTGCTCATTTTTCTGACCTATTTCTTGACTTTGAACTTTATGTTAAAGTTTGGCTTTGTTCCTAACATGGGATGGACAAACACTGTCCCATTCTTCAGGCTTTTTACACTACTGTTTTCAGAGTTATTTTGGGGGGTTTGAAAGTTTTTGGTGGTTCCAAGGTGGTGTGATCTTGGGAGAGGTGTGATCTCTTCTCTCCTGGTCTGTGTTCTGTTCTTCAGAGTGCCTGTGTTCTTCTAAGTCCCTGTTCTTCAGAGTACCTGATCCCTTGGAACCAAAAACAATACTTCTTCTCCTGGGCTCTGATCCCTCTTGACCTAAAGTGCTCTTTTTCTCCCTTAAAATGTGATCCAGCAGTATGCATAGGCAATGGAATTTCCAAACAATGTCTAGTGCGGTGTTCACTGCTAGCAAAGGAGTCTCCCGCAATATCTTTCTGACCAGTTGCTAGGTACCTTTATTGTCTCTGGCTTGAGAGCTCCCAAAGCTGCTGCTACTTCTATTACCATAAACCTACTCTAATTATTGGTGTTGCATCCATGTGGGCTTTGGGTTAGTCTCCACCCCTCTGTCACATATCTCAATTTCAAACTTCCTAAGATGTCTTGGACAAGAAGAATGTCTCACCCTAACCTTTTGTTGGCTCTGCATTGCAGAATTTGTATTGAGGAGTTACTTTAAAGGTTTTTTTGGAATGAAATGTTGTGGAAGCTTGACTGTGTGCTTCCTTTCTCCATCATCTTCCATCCTCAGAAGTCCAGGTTTGTGGTTTAAAGATAAATTTTTTCTTAACACATCACCTTTTACATGTCAGGCAGTTATAATACATATCTGTTTAATTGAATGGGATGACATAGATACCACAGGAGAACTATAATTACAGTATTATAAAAAATCCTTTCTTTGATATGAAGATGTCAATAGTAAGGAGTGAGTATGAGAATAAAAGGGTTCCTGAGTAGTTGACTAGTTGATCATTTGGAGATGAGATCACAGAATCACAAGCATATTTAAGATCAAAGATTATCTATAAAAGCCACTGAAAGAGAATTACCAATAGAATTATTTGTTCCATGTCCATGAAGCACATCAAAAACATATTCTCTTTATGTCAACTTAATCAAAGCCATTCCAAAGTATATATCATTTGGTAGATCACATCAATCTAGTTCAACCTCACAGCAATGGCATTTTTCCCCCTCTACAACAGAACTTTCAAAATCAATAGATTTTTCAATGAATTTTGACTACCTCCTTCTAATTAATGCTATTTTCCCCCTTTTATGTAAGGATGACAAGATATCAGTTATGAAAAAAAGGAAAGTTATCATAAGATGTAAAATCCCCCTCCCCATAAAATAGAAGAATGATCAATTGGACACTGACCAGTGAATTGTAACCTCATTTTAAAATTCAACCATCCAGTTGACAATTAATACTAAAGACAGCTTACATAATTATCAGAGGTTTTCCTAGCAAAGTGTATGAAAGTAAATGAAGCTTTGCTTGAATTTGACATCTATTTATGGCTTACTGATGAAGGCTACATTAGAATGATGGTATTGCACAGTATATTTAATCCTCTAAATCTGGTGAAAATGCAAGCAAGATGAGTAATTCCTGTTGGTAAAGAAATAATTTGCAAGTGAAATGCTATGTCTTTCATGACTGGGAAGGTTTCTGTTAATCTCCCAAGTTGGCAGGTAGCTCTACAGCAATAAGCATTCATTTGACAGATGCTTATAAAGCACTTATTATGCACAGCATTTTTTCCAACCTAGATTAGGAAATATCGCAATTTGTTCATGGCTTCTAATCTAATAGATATAGGAAGACTGACTAGAATAACACATTTCTGTTATGGTGGAAAGTTCATATTAGCTTTGACTATTCCTTGTCTTGAAATCCATAACATATTAAAATCTGTGGCTACAAAGGAGAAAGGGGGGAGAAAGTGTATTAGTTGTAAATTACATTAAATTTTCCCATGCTTTAAGAATAATTGTGATTTTGGCAACCTGGAATTACTTTATAAAATTCACTATTCCCCTTTCTGGTTCTCTTCTTACATCATTATCATCTTCACCTGCATCTTTTCCATTGGCAATATGATATCTTAAAATATGACACACTAATGATTTTACTTCTGTAAAGATACATTTTAATTTCAGATTTAAGACTTCCCTTGAGAATAAAAGAAGTCAATTTAAATGATATGGTATTAGTCTGGAAATGTAACAGCTGGATTCCTAAATGTGTTTCCAGGTCTCCCTATATACCTACCTCTCAAAGACAAAATAGGTACTTTCATTTAATTTCCTCAAGCTAAAATTAAGAATGAAATTATTAAAAAATTAGGTCTTTAAAAACTCTTAAATGTAGTGTATTTCAAGTAGTAGTCTTTTTCTTTCCTCTTCCTCACTGATAACTGGAGCTAGGAAATGAGTTTAAAAGAAGTAATTGTCACAACATTCTATAATTAAACATCTTGTCTGTTTAACAAGTAATTTATGTTACTTGATTTTTGGTAATATGAACATCAAGAAAGTAAACTATGTGAACTTTTTTGACATTTTAATATATAAACATGCAATGACAATGGGATTTTTTTTTTTGATTGGGATAAAAATGCAGAGACTTCAAGAGATGAAATATCTTATGTGAGAAATAATATGGAGGTCAGGATCACATGGAGAAGAATAAAGGTATGAGAATACTGAAAAGAAAGGAAGCCCTAAGTTTTGAAGGGCTTTAAAAGCCAGAGGATTTTATATTTCTTCTGGAGGCAATACGATTCCACTAGAGTTTATTGAAAAGGGTAGTGACATGGTCAGACCTGTGTTTAAGAAGATCAATTTGATAGATAGTTGAGTGGGTGACAGACTGGGGTGGGGTGAGGTAGACTTGAAATAGGAGTTTAATCAATAGCTATTGCAATGTTCTAATTGTTGTGCAAGCCCACTATGAAGTGGGATCAATCTTACTGAATCACAAAGGAAAGTGTAGTAGAAATTCAAGAAATAGACAATAACTGACAACTATTGATGTAAAATAGACCCCAATATTATGCAAATTAACTGGGACAAAGTGAAAGTATTAAAAGTTGTTTTTGGAAAGTACATCGCTTTCTTATGACAACGGGAGGTGAAACTATCTACCTTGACCTAATGAAGGAAGCTGGAAACTCTCTCAACAGAGAACTCTAAAGGTGAAAAGATTTTCTATTATCTCTCTGATGAAATTCCCAGAGAAGGGAAAAATCCTGGCTGGTGAATTGGGGAAAAAAAAATGAATGGGTAGTGGTATGCAGGGGTATATTGACAAATGTTTAATAAGAAACTCTCTGAAAAAGAAAAGAACAACACACTTTTAATTTCAGTCTCCATTATTAACATTTTCCAATCACTTGGTTAAGTTTTGACAACCAACAAATCAATGTAGCATTTGTTGATTTCTGAGGTATAAATGCTTGTATTGAATGTTTAATAAGTAGCTCTTGTGAGCTTATTTGAGCTGGTTCCATCCCATCCATCATACAGGTTGATTCTCAGTATGGACTCTGGTACTGAGACTAGTTGCAGGGAAGAGTATAATGAATTCTGAGATTTCTTACTCTCTGACCCATGCTGAGAATTAATGACTTTGCTTGAAATGTCATTAGTAATCTTGATGATCCTAGTGCTACTCTTGCTCATTGTCAAAATTTTATGTCAGGAGACTCAGATCTAAACTGCAAAGATTTGGCATCACCTACCATATGGATCAGACTGCTAAGTTCTGGGATTTAGCCCTGAAGTTGGGGAGGAAAGCCTGGGATTTCTGGCCTTTTTTCTTCTCTGTATTCTGTCACTGAAGGAGCTGTTTCATTGCTTTTTCTTTTGTTTTGTCTTTGCCATCATTCTGTTTTACTACTTTCTTCAGTGACTAAAGAGATTATGATATGTAAACATAATCAAATATTACTGTGCTATAAAATGTGATGAATGTAGAAAAGCATTAGGAGACTTAAGAAAATGATAAAAAAAAGTAATCAGAGTCAGCAAATATATATGGTTACTGCAATGTAAATGGAAATTAATTTAAAACAAAACAATTGCCATTGAATTTTGTTACCAACTTCTACTACATATTTGGTAGGCATAAACACTTGCAAAACATTAGAGCTTGTCTTCATTGACTTTCTGTCTCTGGAAAGAAATATTAAGAACAAGAAAATTTTGGCAATGATTGACCATTTCACAAGTTATGCACAAGCACATCCAATCAGGAATCATAGAGCTTCAAATGTAGAAATTTATCTTCTTGAAAGAACATGGAAAAAGAGGAGTGAAGAAATCAAAATCACCAGGCTTCAACTGCAGCCCAAAAGGGATTTTTTAGCAGCAAATGATCTGGTTTGATACACCTGGGTGCTAGAGTACTGGCACCCACTTCTCATTGCAGGTATGCCTCATGCCTCTTCTCCCTCTTTGGTTCTCTAAAACTGTCTTCTCAGGTTCCAGTGCTGGCTTCTCTTTGCTCATTCTTATTGCCTTCTCCTCCTTGTCCCCTCATAGTCCTTTAGCATGAAAGAAATGACTTTTCAGTCAAAATCAATCTCCACCTCTTCCAAGGGCAAGACTACTTGGAGGATATAGGAGAGACAATATTAGAAGACCTTTGCCTGACATGCAGGCATTTGTCTTTAACATCTTATACACACACACACACACACACACACACACACACACACACACACACATTTGTTAACTTATGATGTACATGTGCTATTGTAATAAATTATATGCATTATAAAACATATGCAAAACAGAAATTAAAGAGAATGAGATAGGTGTAGTAAATGGTATTTTAAAAATTGTTTAACTTCGTATATTAACTTACAAAAAACCCTCCTTTTTGTCTTTTTTCTCTCTACAGCAGTATGATTGAATATGCCCCATTATTTTGTTTATTTTAAAAGTAATTTTATTCATACTTTTTGCTTTAGGTATTGTCTAAATGTCCCCCATGTATCCTTCCACATCTCTTTTCATTTCCAGAGTCTTTACTTGAAGCAAAGAATTTAAAAAGAAAGAAAAAAGTGAAAGAGAAAAAAAATCAGTAAAATTGATCAGTAATTTTATATATTACATACATATATATTACATTATATACAGTTTTCTATACCTATAGATGGGCATCTAGGTGGCTCAGTGTACAGAGTGCTAAGCCTGAAGTCAGGAAGGCTCATCTTCCTGAGTTCAAGTCTCAGCTCAGACACTTACTAGCTGTCAATCATAGTCCACATATGTGGATTAGAGGGATAAGATGGATTTGTAAACAAAAATTGTTAATAGTTAATTATCTATTTAATTTGCTCAATGAAGCTAGACACATAGGTGAATTTCTTTCTTAAAAAAGTATCTTTTAATCAATGGATCCACAATACAATAATCAAATAATATGTCATGTCTATCAATGAACCCAAAGGCTTTTTGACAAGAGTCATGTTATTCTGTGTATGGATATTCACCATATCTAAGTCAAAAACATTAAGCAAAAATGAATTATCCTGATTTCAGCTCAGCTGAAAGTTTTCACATAAACCCCATTCTCATTTCTTTGACTCTGATTAATGAATGAAAACATATATTAATGTCCTATTCGTGTTAAGAAATCTTAACAAAAAAGTGAGGTTCTTACTCATCAGTTGTTGCTCCAGATAGATCACAGAACCTACACTCCGAGGGACACCTGCCACAGCTCAAAGGTGAATGGTGGGGTATGCTGGTGAAGAACAGGGAGGATTTTACCATAGCACCTCTCCATATGCTGCCAAGGGTGACCTGGTTATGGTTACATCATAAAGGATCTCAGAGGTTGCCACAAAAAGATGAAGTTTAGGTGTTTACCTAGCTGTAGAAGGAAGCAGAGTAGGATAGTATTGGGTACTAATGGGTGAAGGGTAAGTGGAGTTATGTTGTAGATAAGATCCATGATTGACTAACTTTGGGAAGTTTTTAGTCTGGGACTAGTTTATCTCACATCGCTTGGGGTCATGTTTCTTTCCCCAATTGGAGTCTACTGCTCCAAAAGATTGCTTATTTGATTGGTTTGAAATTGTGATATGTTTTAATGTGATTTTCCTTTACATTATTGTGGTCATTTTGTATATTATTATCTTCTTTCTGTTTACTTTTCTCCCTAAAAATTCAAATAAGTATTCCCAAGTTTATCTGAATTCTTCATGTTTGCATTTTCTTATGGTTAATATAGATATCATTATTATTCAATGGCGTTAATTCACTATACTTTATTTAGCCTTTTCCCTAGTCAATGGGCACTTAATTTGTTTCTAGTTTTGAATATGTTGGTATATGTGGGACCTTTACCTCTGTCTATTACCTTCTTTGATTTCAGGCCCCATAATGAACTCATTGGGCCATTGGGTATGAAAAATTCATTCACTTTTCTTATATAATTTCAAATTGTTTTCCAGAACACTAAGATCATGTCACTGAGTAGTACTCTATTAGTATATTTGGTAAGTACCCATTTTCTAGATAATCAACTTCAATATTGGAAAGTATCAAGACAGTGTAGGCTAGAAATTGGACCTCTGAGCTGAAGTTTTCCCTTCATATGATTTCTTTAGCTTGGAGACTAAGGCATCTTTACTGATTTTGTTCCATGGCTCCTGGGGTAGTATCAAAATCTTAGTGTGATGCTTGAAGATCTGAAATTGAACTAATATTGTCTATAGAGAATTTGGTAAGGTTTAGTTGTATTTAACTTCTTTGTATGGTTTAATTTATGAATGTTTTGGTTGGTGATCATTTCTCAAAGTAACTGAAACATCATTATTGATATCTTGCTAACAAGATTTTCAAATACAGTTGATTTTATTTGCATAGACCGTATATATCTGTGTCCCTATATAATATTCATTATGTATATGGTCAGAGGAATAGTGCGTACTATCCAATTTTGCTTGAACAGTATGTATTCATTATGAACACAGTGATTTATTTATTAGTTGTCCAAATGAAGAGTTAAAAGTTTGATTTTTATTCTTGGAGACACAACTCACTTTTTTAAAAAGACCTTATTTAATCTAGTTTAAAAAAAACTCAAAGAAAAAGCAGAAAAGTAATTTCAAGCATAAAAACACTTCTATTTTCCATTTATCATCCAAAATAGTAATTACAGGGTCTTCTTGAAGTAATGAAGAGAGTTTTATGGACTCTGGCTGAATTATTTTTTTAAAATTTTCACTGAGGCCAGAATAAGAGTAATTATCATTAAATTTTTCTGGGACATATTATGTTAAAATATACCTTTTCTCTGGAAAAAAGGTGCCACAACATTTCAATATTCCCATTCATTTCCCATTTGTACTGTGCTACATAAAAGTATACATGTCCAAATATGTGGGTGCCTTGCATCTTCTGTGGATGGAAATTTAGCATTTATAAGAATCTTATCAAGACTAATACATGTTAAACTAGGGAAAAAATTATTATGACATATTGTGTAACTTCTTTTCCTAGAAACTTGTAGTGGAGATTGACCAGAATTAGATTACTTGAATAAAGCTTTTCTAAGTCTAAGAATTTAATGTTCAAGAAAATTAGAGAAACTTAAACAACATATCTAAATTATTAAATAAGTCAACTGAGTTTTTCATTTCAAACAGGATGCTATACTAGAGACTTCCCTAAAAATCTTATGATCACCCCACCTTGTTGTGCTGAAGGAACAGTAGCACCAGGGGAGAGTAGGCCTTTTCTTATTAAAGATGGTATAGATACAATAGCCACCTTAATATAAAGTCCTTCCTTGGGAATTAATGACTAGATGGGTTAATGACCTTAACCTTTAAAGTCCATCAATTTTTCCACCTAGTTGTTAATCCTTGTGAAATGCTCTGGGCCAAAATCATTACTGCTCAAATAAAAGCAGAAATAACAGCACCCAATAGGAGGTGGCAAAGTGTCAGAGACAGTCTTAAGGGTAAAAAGTATGAGAAAATAGAAAATTTCTCTGATAAATTGGTTGGCATATAAAAATAATGGAAAGCCTGTAATTATAGTAGTAAAAAGAAATGGATAACAGAAAATAGCAAAAGTTGCCTAAAGAAATAATGAAAGGTCAGTTCAGTATAATTTGCAATAAGGAAAAAAAATGGAACCACTTAAAATGATACTGGGAAATAGGAGCATAAATATGATTCCAATACAAAATTCAGCCAGGTCTAAATATGGCTAAGTTCTTGAGTATACTAGACATATTTAAATATGGTCCTTTTCCATGCAATGCTGCACCTGAGAAACTGAGCTGTCGCATCTTACATTAAGAAAGAAGAAAGAAGGCTGTGTCTGAAAACATTGCTGTTAAACATTTTTCTGCTTGCTTTAGTTTTAAATTCATTGCACTTCCTGTTAGAACCTCATCATACATTCTTATTACATGATGGTGAGCCAAAGTATCTTGAACCAGTTCTAAAGAAAAAATAGTGTAAAGTTGAACAGAACTCAAATCAGGAAAAGTGCAGCATGAAGTTCTCTGTCGGTCCCTAAGCAATAAGCTTATCATAGAAAATTTTTGGGTATGATTTGTTTACCAAATAAAATTTGACTTTTGTTATTTTTTCTTGAATATGTCTATATTACATTCAATTCAATTAAATTCAACAGCCATTTTTGGAAGTACTCAAAGTTCCAAGACATAGGAAAAAAAGAACATTAAATCCAAACAAGAACTATCTCTTGGTGGGGAGCTAAGATGGAAGGTTGCTTCCCATTAGATTAAGCCAATGAATTGAAATTTAGGAGATTAAGAGATTTTTGAGTAACTTTATGTTGGCATGTTGACTAGATATTTATTTAATAATTATGATGGGGGTGGAATTCAGTAGATAACTTGCATAAAGATAACAATTCATAGGATAGGATTCATAGGCTTAGATTTCATATAAGATTTGATATACTTTTTAGAGAATGTTGAGAATCAAAAAAGGACAAGGTACATGTGCTTTTGTCTGCAGATGCTCTTGGTTCTTCCTGGAGTAAGACACTTGACCTTGGGAAGTAAAGAGGTATTGAACCAAAGGGAAAACATGGCAGAAAAAGAACAACTTGGTCATAGTAGAGACTATAGATGTCTGTCAGTGAGGGGCTTCCTTCTAGCCAATATCCTGAAATTTCTGCTTTCCTGAGCTCCTAGGAATAGAAAATAGTCTTGTTGGCTCTCTTAGTGGCTAAGTTGCAGGTATTTGGAAGTTTCATGACTAAGTTTTAAGCTGGTTTGAGACTTATGCTATTAACCATTGCTTAGATGAGATGTTAAAGAAGGTGATGGGCAAATTAGAAAACAAAGATTTAAATTATCATTTTTTCCAGCACCTGCTGGAGGCTGATATTCAAAGAGAAATAAAAATATTATTGATTTTATACATCTTTCTGTTTTATTATTAATTTTATAAACATCAAAAAACAAGAACATTTCAACATAGAATGAACAAAAAGGGGTTTGTGTATGACAGTATGCTTCTATTATGCAAAGTTTCAGTTTTTTTCTATTATTTATGTCTTTAAAAATTTAAATTTAATGTGCTTATTCCAAAACTGCCCTTTTTGTCAGTGTGCCCTTCTGAATTACTTCTTTTTTTAATTGTTTTTAATCATTAATAAATTTATTTATTTTTAGTTTTCAACATTTACTTCCACAAGATTTTGAGTTCCAAGTTTTCACCCCATCTCACCCCTCCCCCACCCCAAGATGGCATGCATTCTGAATACCCCTTCCCCTAATCTGCCTTCCCTTCTATCTCTCCCCCCCTTCTCTTATCCCCTTCCCCTTCTATTTTCCTGTAGGGCAGTATAGATTTCTGTACCCCATTTCCTATATTTCCTATTTCCCAGCTGCATGTGAAAACATTTTTTTGAAACATGTGTTTTTAAAACTTTGGGTTCAAAATTTTCTCCCTTCCTCCCTCCCCACTCACCCTCATTGAAAAGGCAAGCAACTCAATATAGGTTATACTTGTGCAGTTACGCAAAACACTTTCATAGTAGACATACTGTGAAAAACTAACTCTATTTCCCTTAATCCTATCCCACCCCATTTATTCTATTCTTTCTTTTGACCCTGTCCCTTCTCAGAAATATTTGCTTCTGATTACCCCCTTTCCCAATCTGCCCTCTTCTCTATCATCCCCCTACTCTCTTGTCCCCTTCCCCCCCTCATTTTCCTGTAGGGTAAGACAGATTTCCATACCCAATTGAGAGTGTATGTTATTCCCTCCTTAAGTCAAATCCTATGAGAATGAGATTCACTCATTCCCTCTCATCTTCCCCCATTTCCCCTCCTCTGTAAGAGCCTTTTCTTTTCTGTTTTTTTTTGTGTGAGATAATTTACCCCATTCTACCTCTGCCTTTCTCCTTCTCCTAGTATAATCCTCTCTCACCCTTTAATTTTATTCTCCAGATATGACTCCTTCATCTTCAACTCACCCTGTGCCCTCTATCTATCTATCCATCTATACATACATACATACATACATACATATATATATATATATATATATATATATATGAATATATAATTTTTTCCCTCCAACTACCCTAATACTGACAAAGGTCTCATGAGTTACAAATATCATCTTTCCATGCAGGAATGTAAACAGTTCAACTTTAATAAGTCTCTTATGATTTCTCTTTCCTGTTTACTTCATCAACCATCCAGGTTGTCTTGGGCTGGAAATTTGTTTCACTCTGGCTTTTTGTGGGTTCTGCTGCTTTAGAATTTGTGTAGAGCCATTTTTTTACAGTTATTTGGAGGGGTTTGGGGGGAGAACTCAAGCAAGTCACTGATTTCCCTCCGCCATCTTGGCTTTGCCCCTCTGAATTACTTCTTCTCTTTTGTTTAATGATTTATTCATACTTCTCCTTTCTTTCCTTCCTTTCCTTCTTCCTTCCTTTCCTTCCTCCCTTTTTTCCTTCCTTCCTTTCTTCTTTTCTTTCTTTATTTTTTCTTGCTTTCCTTCCTTCCTTCCTTCCTTCCTTCCTTCCTTCCTTCCTTCCTTCCTTCCTTCCTTCCTT